>NC_136966.1:30058195-30199212 GCF_032717465.1 Coenobita brevimanus
ACCCCATGCCTTAACCCCACTTTATACCTTCCTACCTTCCCCTTCAACTCCTTCCCTGCCTGCTCTTTTTTTCTCTTCAGTCTCTTCCTTTCCCGGCGTCACCGTTACTTTATTTACACCCACATGTTCTATAAGTCTTTCAGGCTGATGAGGATACTAATGGGTGTAAAACTGCTGTACCTTCTTAATAAACACAGCTTCAGTACGTGCGTATAATTCTTCCAGAAATATTGTCAAAGCCATAACTATTGTTATTACTATTAACCTGACCCAAATTCTCTTCTGTACATATGGGTCTTTAGGTCGGATCGAAACATGAAGGTAAGAGAGAAATCATCTGCGTTCCTTGTGAAATAGGCCATTCACTCAGTATTATTAAATATATCGGGAAAAGAAAACTTTGATTATCATAACAATTTCCAAAATTAGTCATAAATCGTTGGAAAAATTATGTTCTCTCAGAAAGAAAAAGAAAAATCACCCGTTTCAAAATATATCAAAAATTGGGGTGAACGGCAGTAATGCTTTAATTTATATTTCCTTACACCGGAGATATGACATTTGCGAACCTCTTTCATGACACACGCATAGCACTCGCGAATACCACACTTGCTGGCTGGTGACTTGTACAGTGTGGGTGGGGGGAGGATATGCAGGGAACAGGAAGAGAGATGAAGAAGGGGAGGGAAGGAAAGGGATATGCGTTGAGGATGAAGGGATTGGGGGCGGGAATGCAGGGGGTAATAGTGGTGTAGGAGAAGGAGAGTGCGGAAGACGAATGTGTGGCGCAGTTTGACGAGTGCTTCAGGGGTCGAATCATGCTGCAGGAAAAGGAGAGATGAAATTGGTGAATAGTGATTATAATAAGAGAGAGAGAGAGAGAGAGCGGGGGGGGGGGTTAAGGAGTGATGAGTTTTACAAACGGAATAGAAAAGTGATCAGAGAGTTATGGACAATTATCCTGTATAGGAATGTGAGGTTATGTTCTTTGGGAAGTTTGTATGTGTGTGTGTGTGTGTGTGTGTGTGTGTGTGTGTGTGTGTGTGTGTGTGTGTGTGTGTGTGTGTGTGTGTGTGTGTGTGTGTGTGTGTGTGTGTGTGGAGGGTAGGCACGATTCGCATGGAAATAGAATGTCATTAGCAAAGATATTGTGTACTCGACATATAAATAACCTAATTTATGCACAGATACAGAGATATATTTACCAAACGTTCAGCAACAGTAAATTGAAAAAATAAACGTTAGCATGCATGCAAGCACGTAATTATAAATGCTTATAACGCTTAGGTGTATAATAGGGGGAGGCGGTGGCTTAATCAGTAGAGAGGCGACCTGCAGTCCTGAGGGACCCAGGTTCGGAATCCCGGTTGGGGAAGCAGAAGAGTTTAAGGATTCAATTTCCTAAAAAGCAGACTTTCCTGATCTACCAGATGACCCGCCGACATGTCGTAACAAAATACCCCTGCTAATACCAATACACCAATCCTGTATGGAGACAGCCCTCAGCATGTATTCAATATGGACGGTGGGTGTTAGCGCCGAAGTGGTGACATGTGGAGGTGGTGGGAGGATTACTGGGCCTTGGGATAGGCTATTGCCCCGAGATATAGGCCCTGAAGCCTTTGTCCAGAGTCGGACACATAAAAAAATAAAAATAAATAAAAATAAAAAATCACATTTTTTATGAAGCTAAGTGCACTGAAGTGATTTGTGTTAGTGTTTGATATTTTTAGTTATTTGCACTGCACAAACTCATTTACAAAATCAGACTTGTAGTTAGGTGTACAAAAAGTAAACAGGATGCATCAACAAATCTCTATCTGCCTGTCTGTCTCTCTGTCTGTCTCTCTCAGTATATAGTGTTTATGCATTACTCAAACCACATTTTATTTTTCCATATTCACTCTTTACTGGAGATACACCACTTTCACCCCTTACCAGGATCCTCCTCAGGTAGGAAGAGATAGAAAACAAAATACCTCTGAACATACTAAGATCTGGGGGAAGGGAAAGGAAGGGCAAGCAGAGAAGTTGTGGGGGAAGTTCGGGAGGTAAGCAATGATGTTAAGGCATGGGGTCGAGTAGAGAGAGAGAGAGAGAGAGAGAGAGAGAGAGAGAGAGAGAGAGAGAGAGATTTTACACTCAAAATACAAAGTATTTGATTTTCGCATAAAAGAAAAAAATTGGATTTGTTTCTCATCGTGTTCTTTAATTTTAGGCTACATGGCTGGGTACGCCATTCACAAAAGTTTACGCGAGTTGTTTAGAAACGTTGAACAACAGTTATAATTCATGCTTTCTGAAGTTTGCAATAAATGTCTACCATGTTTCAAATAAGTCAGGTCTACCTCAACAATAAACGTTGAAACAGATTATTGGCAATATTCTTTTGTCCGCGGCGAAATAATAGATTGCTTTAAGCGACATTGGTGACGTCACCACAAGATGAAAAATTTTGTCTTTTTTCATGACCGTTTTACAAAGAAAAGAAAAATAAATATGTGGAACAGTGGAACTCACGGAGATGCGAGAGCTATAACACAGAAAGTGTGCCTCTGTGAGTGGTAGTTAATTACACGAGAGAGAGAGAGAGAGAGAGAGAGAGAGAGAGAGAGAGAGAGAGAGAGAGAGAGAGAGAGAGAGAGAGAGAGAGAGAGAGAATCGAGCATTTAAATTGCAAATAATATTGTCAGTACTCTCTCTTATAGTATTAAATTCATCTCTCTCTCGCTCTCTCTCACACTCTCTCTATCTATCTATCTCAATATATATATATATATATATATATATATATAGTATATATATATATATATATATATATATATATATATATATATATATATATATATATATATATATATATATTTCGAGACGCCTGGGAACTCCTTTTTCAAACTTTTCCATGCATGCTTCCACATTTGTCCAGAACTCTTCTTTCACTCTGCTTGCATCGATCTGGTGTTGGCCTATGCACACATCACATCACCCACATTTTTAGTCCAACTTTCAGTCTCACCCAGCCACAATCCTTGAGCCAAGTGATCCATATTCTCTTATATTCTCCCTTCTCATTTCTTGCACACCAACAATACACGCTCCCTCTTTTGCCCTCTCATTCTCACCCACTCATCGCGCATACACGATACATCCGTATCCCATTCGCTCACACTCTTACCTTTCCATTTAGCTTCAGTTAATCCACATACATCCACGTTTGCACCCTGAAACATTTGGACAACCTCTTTCACCATATGATTCACAACCTATACATTTATCCATATCACAATCCGTACCATGTCCTTTGTTTTCCCTTAGTCGTCACCTGTTGGTCAGTCGTGGTCTGAGGTTTCTTGTTTTTATTTTTTTGAGTTATCTGTTTTTTCATGCGGAGGGGCACTAACCCTCCTCCAACCCATTTTGTTGTCACATGGGGAACACGTGTTGGTTAGTTATAAGGTTACCACTCCAAAGCGTTGTTAATGATTTCCTGATTTACAAGAAATCATTTGGCTTTGCCACTCAATGTAGAGCTACCCTAAAATCAGAGTACTACTCCACACTTAAATGGATGGATGATGTGGCGCCCCACACTTAGCACATATGACATGTGTTATGATAGATCGTTATTTACTGCAGCCCCACAGGCAGAACTATCCCTAGGAAGTCGGCTGTTGGTTCCAAGATGATGACGGGTAGAGTTACTTGGGATGAGAGTTCTATAAGTGTATAGCTGGACATCTGTCACTATAATTGATGGGAGTATTATTATTTTAAATGTCGTTCCTATTCCAAAAACCAGATTAGCTTATATTCGTGCCTCTGTAATTTTCAGGTACCAATGAATCAGGGGACGGGACATCTGGAAGACAGTTTTTCAGTGCAGCGTGTGTAATTGAAAACAAAGCACTGTGAAAACTTCATGGCATTTTCCTTCTACTAATTCCAGAACTTTCTGTAGACCAGTTAATATCACTTTGCTTTCCAAATCCCTACTCCTAGGGCCCCTCACGTAATGCAATGCAGTTCATGACTTTGTCATGTCCCCTGTTGATGCTTTTCTGGGATCTTTTTCAGTTGGTTCCTCTCTGGTGGCCATGATGGAGCTGTATGTGCCTGGTAACAACTGTTCGACTACTAATTGTTGGTGTGTCTGGCCCCCCACCTCGGCTCTCAGTACGTATTAGCTCGAGAACTACTCTAATGGTTATGGCCCCACATCCTTTGTAAAGTTTACTGTTGTCTGGAGAACTGCTGGTCAGGGTCTGCGTCACTAAATATTTTCATGATGCACCATTCTCTTGTTTTGGGGCATGTGAGTGCTACTCTTAAAGTTGACCCATAGCCTAATCGACAGTTTACAGATGCCAGGGACCTCAAGTCAACTACAGTATATTGTGGAAGTACTTCACAAGGATCTGGCTGATTAAGATGTAGTGAATGTTGGCCATACCCATAACAGAGTAAATAGCATCTGCTTTTTTCAGGAAATGATAACAGATCAAAGAAAACTAAGTAAAAACATATCATGCACCAGATTACAGCTGTCCCTCCATTCATAAAAAATCTAACAAAGTTAAACTTGAACTGGTGTAGGCTGGTGCCTGGGGGGGGGGGGGGGGGGACTAATCTGAGGTAAAGTGAGTACCAAAGAGTAACAGTTCTGGGAATAATGGAATTCTGATGGGCAGATGTTCTGCAATATGCTAGCAGTGTGACATTTAAGTCATGATCGCTTCCAGACGCCTGTGTAGCACGGGGGAAAGGTGTGGAGGGCTGGCATAAAAGATGCAGTTTCTTATGAACTTTTGCCGTAACGGTATCTGTAAAATAATGTGAGGCAACATTCTTTCTTTCTTGCTAGGGAGCTAGTTCATTTGTAATTGCTAGGTTACTAATTATTCTTATAGCTTCGTTTTGAATTTTCTACAGTCGTTTTAGTGCAACCTCTCCACATCCAGTCCATGAAGGGTGAGCAATATTTACGAAGCTTTCGACAGTGCACATGACTCTTGTAAATTAAAGTTAGTTGCTGGTCAATGAAGAGGTTACTGGATTCTTTACAATAATCCATAATGTTCTCTTTAAGCGTTGTTTAAAGGGTGCGTACTAACGTGCAGGGTCCAACTTTCTTCGTAGCTTCAATAACTTTAAGTTTGGCACCCACCTTGTGCTTGCTTTTTATACTTTTTCAGTCTTATCTATGTGTTTTTTTAGATGAGGATTCCAGACTACTGATGCATACTCCAGAGTTGGTCTGATGAATGATGTTATTATCTCTCTCGGCATGTCTTTATTTCTATATATGAATGCTATTCTCATATTACCAAGCACTGTATACATGTTACGTACCTTCTCACTGATGTGGTCAGCCGGAGGTAGTCTGTTATTGAAAACACTGTGTATCGCACTTAAACCAATTTTGTTTTTATGTTGATTTTTACGCTATTTCTGATTAGTGTCAATGCATAGATTCTGATATGTTATTTGTGCTTGTGTAAATCTAGAGTTACAGGAATTATTCAGCAACATATGTATCATACAAGGACAGGAACTGCAACTTGTTACCATTTTGACAAGGTTGTGAATGTCAAAGAATTTATATATTTCTGGGTGTATATTATAAATATAAGTAGAAAATGGGCAAACAGTAACACCACAAGGAATGCAGGGCACATAGTGTCTAGAAATGCACTATTCTTCTTGACTTTCTTCTTCTGTAGCTGCGATGACAACTGCACAACAATCCCCAAAGGTAAATGGCCCATCATTGTCTCGTTGCACCTGCCATGATATCTGGCTGCCACCACCAGAATGTCCTGGTGGAACCGTTTGTCATGCTCCTCGCTGAGTGCACCCAAGTTGCTTTTGAAGAAATCAAGGTGGCAATGCAGAGACTGAGCAATTTGAGTGACATTTCTTTACCCAAGACGGTGTAGAATGCGCCGATCAGGTCATCGAAGAGCTCTGCGGAATCTGGTCTTCTCTGGTTGCTTCATTAAGAAAACCTTCAAACGACCCCTCTGAAATTTCATTCCAAGCACTGTCTTCACCAATTTGGTCATTTTACCCCTGAATTTCACGACTTGTAAGCATTCTTCTTCTTCGAACTTGCGGGCCTAGAGAATTACGTGCATGCCGTCACCTTTGACATGCTCCGCTTAGGAAAACATTGATCAGGATATGCAGAAATGCATCGCCTATCCTTGTCGTATGGATTTCACGAATTGTTTCACAAGACCCAAGTTTCTGTGTAGCATCAGTAGCAATATCTTCTCACTGGAGATCAGTGGAGCTCTCTGAACGTTGGATGACCCTGGTGTGAGACTCTCTCTGAGCGGCCAGTCTTTTCCACAGAAAATGTTCTGCATCGTTCCAGCTGTCCCACATGCATAAAAAACATGAGTACTTGTATGACCACCTTGCAGACTTCCAAGTAGGAGCAAAATCATTTTGAAATCCCCACAAACCTCGCATTTGTGATGGTGAGTACTTGATCTTTGTCAGACAAATCTTCACATTCTCATAGCATTTTTTTCATTTTCACGAGAATGTGCAAATGGAATTGATGGGAGTTGGTTGCTGCAATGAAAAAGTAAATTTTTCAGCTCTTCTACGGACCTGCTTATGAAGAGTCGCCAGTCTGGAAGCTTTGTTATCCACTCCTATGTGGTTTGGAACAAACTCCTTAACAACAAAATAATAACACAACGAGATCTCTCTACAAAATTTGAAGAGAAGGATGCATATTTAAGCCGTGGTACGATATCCTATAACTCAACTTGCAATCCTTGAGACCAATCCAAATTCCATTCATTTGAAGACGTGACGCCATCAGGCTCAGCATTGGACTTGGTTAGTCCTAAATCTCGGACCAAGTCATCCAGTTCCTACTGATTGGGAAAGTGTGGAGTGTCTCTGGAACATTCTCCAGCATACAATTCATTATAACTTTCCCCTACGCCATCGACGATGTCCTCATGGTCAGAGATAACTTCTGTGTCCACAGGAGGGACAGGAATCGCCAGCTTATCATTGTGAGGCACCGGAAAGACCAAAGAAGGCAAATTTGGATATACAGTACAATGTTCTTTCTCCATTAATTCTCTTCATACCACTTATATCAATCAGCCAAATAACAATCGTTGTGGTCATTCAAAGGCTCACACCACACTCGTGGAACTGTGAAAGGCATCTTTCTTCTCTTCTCCTCATAGCCAAGCTAGAAGTGCAGAGTGACAGCTACCACAAGTGTAGTGTGGAGACCAATCATTATCTTGATCGCCCATTACCACGCCAAAATATGCTTTGTATGCACGAACAAATTTGGTATTAAGGTGGGTTTCGTGTTTGATCATCTTCAGTCCAATATATTCTCCACATACATAACAAAATGTACCGGCTGACAGCTTGCAAGAACGTCTACTGGACATACTCAACAAAAGCAAGACTTTTAGGAGCGGCTCAGAAACAGGTCGACCAGCCAGGCTAGCAACGTGAGACCAGCTCATCGAATGAACTGACTCGATTTGCATTGCATGACGCAATAATGGTCATATCAGCGACACCTGCATGGACGCAGATGGTGTGTGTGTGTGTGTGTGTGTGAGACATGGTAAATGGTACTTCAGTCATTACATTGGTGCGTGGTAACAAAACGGGAAATAAACAATTGCCAATTGTTGACAAAGACCTAGAGACAGACAAACAAATTTTACATCATTGGAATCAGCGTAGAAAACTGTGTCTAACAAGACCCCCCAATAATGAATAAAGAAATTCTTTGTTACACAGTATAATCACTCCAAGGCCAGTCTCGCTTTTTGATGTGTGCAGGGTTGATCTTCCTAACATATAATCCCAATCTGACCTTTTCTTACTTTTACCACACTTAATTACATGACACTTGTCCACATTAAATTCCATTTGTCATTCATTGCTCCATTCAGGAGCTAATTTAATTCTTTTTGTAGCTCTTTGCAAGAATCCGTGTTAAGTTTCCTCTGTATTTTTGTATAATTCGCAAACGTATTTAGATAGCTTCCATTTCCAATGTTACTGTGTCATTTATATTTACTGAAAACATAATTGGTGTCAGCACTCAGCCCTGTGGAACTGCACTAGTCACTTTTCTCCATGGTGGGTAATTTCCCTGTAGTATTGTTCTCATTTCCCTTTTTCTACAAAATCTTTCATCCAACAGTACACATTGCCTTGGATACCTCTTTTATGGTACAGTTTCCATAAAAGTCTTTGGTGCAGTACTCAGTCAAATGCCTTTTTGAAATGTAAATAGATACTGTCCACCCATCCTTCTCTTTTCTGTAATGTTCCTGTAACTCTCTCATAGTAGCTTAATAGGTTAGTTACACATGTTTTCCTTTTCTAAAACCGACCTGCCTTTCTGTTATCATACTGTGTTCTTCTACATGGTTTACCCAAACTTTTCTTAGCTTTTCCAGTATCTTACTTACAACACTGGTTGGTGGTAGAGTGGATTCCGTCTATTCCCTTTCTTGAATCGGGGAACAATGTTTACTATCTTTCATATACCAAGTAGTTTACCTTGAGCTAAAGATTTCTTGAATATTAAATACAATGGTCTGCTCAAGTCTTTTGGACATTCATGTAGGAGCCAACTTGATATTTCGTGAGGACCATATGCTTTTCCTTTTTCTAATTTACTTAAGTCTTCCTGTACTTCTTTCCTGATATTTGTTTTTCTGATAATGTGAGTGGGTATGCATGTTCCATATCATCTGTCAAAATTTTTTCCTTTGTAAAAACTGACTGGAAGTTTTTATTTGGTGCCTTACAAAAATCTTTCTCTTTGGATGTAGATGATGCTGTCATCTATAATGGACTGTATTTTATCTTTATCTTGGGTTTTGCTTCAGATGTAGCTTTAAAATAGCTTAGGTTGATCACTACTTTTGTTTACAATGTCTTCCACAAACGGTCTCTGAGCCTTCCTCCTTATCACCGTGTAATCATTTCTTGTCTGTTTGTAGTTGTTATATGCCATCTCACTATTTTGTCTTCTGTATCTATTCCACAGCAAGTCTCTTCATTCTTTTGATTTTTTACATTCTGTATTCATCCATTTCTCTATATTCATTTCTGTTTCTTTGGGCTGAAGGATATAATTTTGAACTCCGATTTCATAAAAATCACACAATTTTCTATATACAGTATTTCAATCTTGTCTTCTAAGTTCCTTTTCCAAATCTGTTTCTAAGAAGTATTTCTTCAGGTCATGATAGTTGTCCTTTTTGTAATTTAGATCCTTTTTGTAACTCATTACTGTAACTACATTATATGCTATCATGAAGTTGCAATTTAATACTGCGTGGCCGCTTTTGCCGAATGGAGGGTGATACATTATATTGTCATTATCATTTTTTGCCTAGTAATATATAAGATCTAGTACTGATGGATCATCAAGTCCTCTTGTTCTGGTGTTTTCCCTTACATGCTGTGTTAGGAAAAACTCCTGCACAAGATCCAGGAGCTTTTGATCCTACCAGCTTTCATGGCTTCTTACATCTAAAGTATTCCAATATATATTTGAATTGAAATCTCCAGTTAATATAATTCTTTCTGATTTCTTTTCCATTCTACATAGTGATGTTGTTAAACTCTGATTCGAACTTTATGTCAGGTCTTCATATTTGCCGCTCCGAAGTGTTTGTTTTTTGTGGCATGTGTAAATTTGCCACAATTAATTTCCCTTCAGATGTGTTAATCTTCAATGCAATAAGTTCTGCTTGTGAGAATATATTTATTTTTATTCCTTTGACTTGTAGAGTGTTCTTTGTTAAGATTATAATTCCTCCTCCTTTTCGTAAATTCCTGTTTCTTCTCCATATATTGTATTCTTCTTAATTTAGGGTATCCTTTGATATCTTTGGGGTTAATTTTGGGTTAATTATGCTTCAGTTAGGCAAATAATATGTGGTTCCTTTTCTTTGGTATAATCTTCAATCTCTAATAATTTAGAAACCATTCCATCTACATTTGAGTAAATCAGCTTGAGCGTGTTGTTTACGTACTTGCCATAACTTGGATCTACTATCTTCCCCCTTTTTATTCCCTGTTGGTTATGTACCACATAATCCAATTACTTTGTAAAAAAAAAAATACTTTTCTTTTCCTCTAATCTTCCCTCATTCTTCGTTTTTACCTCCTCCCTCTTCTCCTTTAGTATTCCCTCTTCCTCTTGAATTAGATATCTTTTTATCCATACTTTTTAACATTCATCTTTTTCCATGAGTTTGGTTGCATTTTTTAGTATATACTCCACAGCATTCACAATATGGAAGGTTACTTTCAGCAGCCATGACTTATTTCTCTCATATTTCCCCAGCCATTTGTGTTCCTCTGAGTCTTTATCTCAAATTTCCTCTGATACTTCCTTCAGTATACTCATGATATTTGCCATCTCCTTTTTTGTCTCACGAAATTTTGTTTTTTATTTCTTCTTCATCTGTACCAATGATTACTACAGATGTGTTGTTATCAACCGAAGCTTAGACAAGTTTTGGGTTGTTTTGAATTATTTTTTTTTTCACTTCCTTTCTAATGCTTTTTTTTGTTTTTGTTTTTCTTCGACTCTTGTTTTTAAGTCTTTCCTTACTCTCACCATTTCAGCTTACGTAGTTTCCACATCATCTTTGTAACTTTGCATCACTTCATACACCTGGGTTATCTTCTCTTCAATATCACTGCCTTGGTTTGTCAGACTACTTGCTTGCCTAATGATTATCATTTCTGAACTCCTCCATAGTACTCTCATTTTTGACAACTGTACTTGCCATTTCACCTCAACTGAGAGCTCATCTTTTGTTGTGTCTTTTGTATTCGTTTATTAATTTTTCATTTTCTTCTTTCTGCATGCGCAATGGTTTCTTAATTTCATCCATTTCACTCTGAAAAGCCTTCTCCAGTTTATTCATCCTCTATACTGGTTTTATATATGTTTCCATTTCAACCAGTTCTTGGTTGAAATCATCATCCTGTGTGTGTGTGTGTGTGTGTGTGTGTGTGTGTGTGTAAATGTCACCGAAATTATGAATAAAAGACACGTAACTGAAATTATGCAAAATCGAATTGTTTTTCAATTAGGAGGCACCTTGTATCAGTAGCATGCTGTCCCCACTTGGAGCCCCTGCCTAACCCCTCTCAGTGTCTGTGAACTGAGGGAGGGGTGTATGTTCCACTGCTCTCTCTCTTTATCCTTACTCTGATCCCTCCTATTATTGACTAACATGTGCTTTAAACATGCTTTTTAACCTGCTGCGTCCCATTGACATATGGATATGTCACCACGTTTTGTCACAGCGACACCCGATGACGTATCCACACGCTTTGCAATTGCGAGGTCCGTCATTTGCATATTTTTCAATTTTCACAGGTGTTTTTGGTAGGCTTATGTGGGAGACCTTCCTCTACCCCTCATCAGACAGGGATATTGCCTGGCCCCACGTGACCCCTCCGCCCCCCCTCCCGCATGCCATTTTCTCGGCAACTCACCAATTAGCAGTGACCTGGCCAGTAAAGACATGTCGTGCCATGGACTCTCCAATGACGAAATTCAAGGCAAAAATTATTCCTGAGGTGGAGGACAAAGGAAGAAACAACCAGAGGAAGAAACAAGCAGAAGCGATGAGGCAGTAACATCGTAAAGGAAGGTGAGGTATGTTGATGTGTTTGGTGAGTGAAACAACGCTTATATCGCCTATATTATTGTCTGGAAACCAATATACTCATGTACTACATTAGTATAAATTCGTAACAAATAAATAAATATCTAACTTTTTATAAGTGGTCTGGAATAGTTACTCATCACATAGAAAACGTTTTCTGTGGAGCAGGGCCCACAGTAGACGGTACCAGGTATTCAGAGGTACACCTGTATAACACAAATATAAGTTCAGCTGAACTCCTTTATGGGCATTTTCCAATGTTTCTCATGAAAAGTTGAGGTTTTAGAAAAAAAAAAAAAAAAAAAAATCGAAAATCTGCCGGGATCGTGGGGGTGATCAATGGTGAAAAATCGGTCGAGATGCGGCGGGTTAAAGGGTCTGGCAAATATAGGAAACGTTGTTCTGTTGTATTTTCCAAATTCTGGTTACTGACCATTCGAGATATCCTGGTGACTGTACAGTGGTGACGATAATGAGAGCGGAGATTGCTGGAAGGATTGGTGATGATGGGGAGGAGGAAAATGGTGTGGAGAGCTTAAAAATATAGAAAATTTGAAGGAACTGATATTGACTAAGTAACTGGATTATAAATTTAGCAATTACACTCTGAACGATAGGTGAAACAGATAACACTAATACTTATATTGTCCAGGGAGTGATCGAGTTTCATTTGTTGCGTAACTATCCCAAACTGGGAACACTGACGATACTGATTATTCTTAAACACTCTGATAATTTGGGTACTTGGCATGACTAATATGAAAATGAGATCAAAGCCTGATGGGCAACTTATACACAGTGCATACAACCAAAACGATTACTATATCATGGATGGTTGTGTATGGAATATGTAGACAAAACTGCACAAATAGTGTGCCCACGGAGGCCTATATTTCCGTCTAGGAATTGTGTGGGTGTCTCCCTTTCTGTCAAGAGACTTCAAGTGCTTGTGGATGAGGTGCCGGAGGAAACTGAATTTTACACCATGGTCCAAGGAAGTTTGCTTACTTGCATAACACAGTGAAATGCCAGGGAGACGGAGAGAGTAAGCTTCATGGGCAAAAAAGGAAAAAAAAAAGATCATTGACACTAACCTCCATTTCCACGGTTTATTGATTATGGCACCTTCAGCAGTATTCCACGAATGGCCTCAAATGTGTTAAATCTTTTTGCCAGAACAAAAGATTATTATCCATTTCAATCCAGTCTTCTCTTGCTTCTTCTGGCATCTTGCTGAAAACAATTAAAACAAATTTATCTCGCCTTCGTCCCTCTTTTCCTCTCTGATCGCTCTGTTGATATTCTTGGGTCTGATTCCTACCAAGACGTGCTGTACATTCATCAAATTGATGGGGTTCCCCATATTATTTTCAAGAGCTGCGCTTTTATACTGACACCCTGCCTCGGCAAACTCTCTCCTTCGTCTGTCAACTTGCACCTTTTCTTTTGGCTGGAAGATTGTTCTCATCCACCCCCTCCCGAAGAAGTATGATCGTTTCTGACCCATTAATATTGGCTCAGATACTTTAATATCTTGCGCTTTTAATGGCTCTGAGTCTCCCCAGTAGGAAGATTCTGAGCTACCTTTTTATATTAGTTTTTTCTTTCTGTCCATTAGCATGATTTCCACTAGGGATGCTGCACTAACAGCCTTCTCTCCTTTTTCTTCAGTTTCTTGGTCAGCATCTCAACAGTTCTTATTAATCACTGCCATTGCATTTAGCATCTTTACAACTCTTAAGTAAATATAAAACAAATTTTACGTTGAAACTCTGCTGTCTATGGTTTCTATCCTTTAGTTATCTTTCTGGTGCTCCCGATGTACTTCTGTACATTCCCTCTGCTCTTTTTCTATGAATAACAATAGTGGTGTTTCCCAGAGTTTTGTCATTTAACCGCCGGTCATTCTTCTACTCATCAATGACCTGAGCTAAACATATCTAGTCATAAGTTAATGAATCTACCCTTCACTTTTTTACCCCCTTCTCATGCATTACACCACAGCAGTTACTTAAATAATCTTGGGATTAGGCTATGTCCTACAGAACTTGAAAACAGGGTCAAATCAAAGGGTCTTTATTTCATCAACACCCAAATTGTTACTAACTCCCTTTATTCTCTGTCACATGTCCACAGTGCAACATCTCTCTTTCTCTGCTATCACGTGTCAATTGCCAACCTCTTGTATGTATTGTCAGCGTGCATCCCTCCTCCTCTATGAAGAGTTTTCAGTGCCTGGCAGGCAACACACTCTTACCCTTTTTCTGCCCAAGTCTCAGTTAATATATATATATATATATATATATATATATATATATATATATATATATATATATATATATATATATATATATATCAAGTCTCAGTTAATATATATATATATATATATATATATATATATTTTTATGTGTCCGACTCTGGGCATAGGCTTCACAGCCTGCTATCAAGGCCCAGCAGTCCTCCTACATACCATACACCTGTACATGTCACCACTTCGGCGCTAACACCCACCGTCCATACTGAATACATGCTAGGGCTGTCTCATACAGGACTGGTGTATTGGTATTAGCGGGGGTATTTTTACGACATTTCGGCGGGTCTTCTGGTAGATCAGTAAAGCATGATTTTAATGAAATTCAAATCCTTAACCCGTCACGTCCCGAGCCTTTCCGCACCTATGACATCCCCCAGTCCCGAGCCTTTTTGGAAAAATTTTTTTTCTTATGAAACTTCCGCTTAGGTCGAGAAACTATGGAAAATCTTGAAGAAAGTGGTCTCTGCGGTCTATAAGTGGTCTATACAGGTGCGGTTTCCCCCCGCAGGTATCGTATTCTGTAATGGGCTGGATATGCGTTAACGTTTTCTATGGTAAGGAATAATGGGACAAACAACACACAACACCTCTACATTTATTGAATTTGTACTAATAAACAATAACAGTAACAATATAATGGATTTCAGACACATATATAGGAAAAATAAGCATTGTACCATCGCGCGAGCATAGCGAGTTAGGTCCGAGTCGTATCATGCTATCTGCTAATTTTCTGGTATGAGTCTACCGATCATTTTTTCTACTTGTATACTTCTGTTTAAATGACAATTTACTAATTACAACTGTTTGTAAGTGATTTCAGATGTTTTCATTCATTTTGATGACATGCAGCATAAGTTTAGCGCACATCAGCTTAGTAAGCGCACTCGCTATGACTCGTATTTCAACATACCAAATTGTTTTATCACTTTCCAATTATTTTCCCATTTACATAGAACCTTTCCCCCACCACTGTGAAGGTTTTCAATTATTTTCATTCATTACGAGGGCATTTAGCGATATGCTAGCGCCTATTCACGTATCAACCACGATCTCAAACACTCGTGTTTCATCATCTACTTTTATTTATTCACTCCAATTATATTTTCCCACTTACATTACACACGTTTACACCCCTCCAATGCACTGTACATACTTACTGCCATTATTTATTCAAGTGAGCGTGAGAATATCGCCTGAAAATACCCTCGCAAGGAATGTTACGTCATACATAATACTCACACACTTATATACTAATTCACTCACACACTTATATACTAATTATTCACTTTATCACTTGCTGACTTTTATTTTGACTAATACGTGCCTTATTCATTCGACTAAGCGTCAGGAAATCTTATCTTTATAGACACGCTATGAATATTTGACTTAGGAAATACATCATCATATACAATAATTTGAACTTATATTATACCAGTAAGAATGTCACATAATAGAAAATATATAATAAGGGGCCGTATTTATTGCACTGAGCGACAGAATATCGCATCAAACAACCCTCTCTATGTAAGTTTCAACTTAGGGCAGATTTATATACTTACACCCAATGTTTTCACTTATGTTCTACCCGTAGGCACTTTATACTAATATTTGGCGATCCACATGACTGATATTTTCACAGAGCGTCTGTCTGTCTCATTCACATCATAATTTCTGGGTCCTTTCGCATTCACACCATGCTAAAATTGCAGCAATGTGTGATATTCACTAAAACATGGGTGAATACACAGACCCACGTCACACTGCACGCACTCATAGTGGGTGTCCTTCCTCTGTGTCGTGAGTCTCACCTGGGAATGACTGCACACGTGACACCTGCGCTGGGGCCTAGGTCTGTTGGGCTGGGGCGGGATAGGAGTGGGAAATGGCGGGCGGATATTCTCTGGGAGTGTGGGTAATATGGGCAGTGCGGGGGTGCTGTTGGGGCCTTTCAACAGCATACTTTGCAAAGATTTCTCGTGTGAGCTCCCTCACAAACCCTTCAAAGGTTTCCTGAACTCCTGTGGTCATGGCGTGAAGGTGGTGGCAATTCAGAGCAGTGATATCTAGCAAGTGAAAGAACAGTTTTTATACCACTTCATCGTGGTCCTGGCACACTCTACCGTCGATATCATGGAGTCTGACTGGTCCACGAGGCGCATGTTTATATTATAGTCCATGACACATTCAGGTTTCCAAACACGACGCCTGCTCTCGCTATGGTAATCAACAGAATCAGTACGGTGCATCAAGGGGCGGTGAACCGTGGACAAGAGGCTTACTTCTCTGTTGTGGTTCCACATTGTTGCAAGGATGTTGTTTGCTTTGAAGAAGACAACCTCACTCCTTGCAAGTTTCCGCCCTACCTTGACCATGTGACGCCGGTTCACCTTTACGGTTCCACAGACTCCCGTTTCATGTCTGTGAAGATAACGAGCGAGAAGAGGGCTAGTGTACCAATTGTCGAGGTATAGAACGTGACCACGATGAAGGTAGTCTTGTATCATCGGCTTTACCACTGCTCCCGAAAGTCCTATACTTCGATCTTCTATTATGTCTGTCTGTGCACCGGTGTACAAGACTATGTCTTGCACGTATCCAGTCCTACAGTCACACATAACAAAGATCTTGAACCCAAAACGGTGCCTTTTGCTGGGTATATACTGTCTGAATGAAATATTGCCTCTCCACAACACGAGACTCTCGTCTATGACGAGATCTCTATAGGGATAGAATGAGGATCGAAAGGTTTGCCTGAGGTGATCAAAGACCAGCCTAATTCGCCTCATTTTATCAGTGTTGTTTGCATTTGCAGGGTCATTAGCATCATAAAAATGGAGGCGACTTAGAATTTGTTGAAACCAATTACGGCTCATCACTTGACCAAATATGGGCGTAAACATAACAGGGTCCATAGTCCAGTAAGCAGGAATTCTATTTTTTCTTATTATACCCATCAAAAGGACAAGGGCAAAAAATAAGAACATTTCTGGAATGGAGACAGGGTAATCATAAATCATTGAATGCCTACTCCTTGTTCCCAATCTTTCACTTTCTAGCCGCTGGCCGCTTGCAAACAGGTTTGTTTGAAACACGATCTGATCTACGAAGGCCTCACTGAAAAACAGGTGGAAAAAATCCAACCTGCTTGAATTACAGTGAATACCTGGTGCAATGCAGCCAGATCGCCCCTGCTCAGTGAAGGGGTGAATGAGGGGAGAAAAATCACTCCCATCCTCCCAATCCCACGACACAAATCCCTCGTCCCCATCACCGCCTTCGTCTGGGTGGGGAGGAGATCCTGGTTGGGGAGGTTGGGGAGAAGGAGCCACGGAGGGCTTCCCCACTGTCACTCCTCTTCCTCTGCCTTTACCCTTTCCCTTTCCCTTACTCCTTACGGCCTTGAGGAACATTAGGGGGCTGTGGGGATGAAATAGTTGAATATTGGGGAGCAGAAGACGTGCTGGGGAGTGGTTCCTTCCCACCTTCCCCCTCCATTACCACACCACGTGCTCTCTCACGCAACCTTGCTCGACCACGTGTTAGGGGATATTGGGGAGCATAAGACGTGCTTTGGAGTGGTTCCTCCCCACCTTCCCCCTCCCTCACAACCCCACGTGATAAGGAACGCACCCGCACTGGCCCACGTGATCCACTCTGCCGCCTCACACTGCGTAGGGAGAGCAATGACTCACCCACCTCACTCTCACTTTCCCTAATCCCAGGAATGTCCATTTCACTCCCCACTCCCTCCACTTCACTTCCTACCGCCCCAAACAGAATGTTAGGCCCATACCTGCTTAGACGAAGTGGTGTGCGCTCTGGGCCACGATGCGTAATCACCTCCCGCCCATACCACGTGGCAGCACGTGCCACGTCTCCGTCCTCGTCCTCGTCCTCGACCTCAAATTCTGCTTCCAAGGCACGCTGGGGATAGGGATATGACATACCATGTGCCTTCTTTGCCTCCTGCCCCTCTCTAGCAGCACGGTAAGTCACGTACTGCCGCTTCCTTGGTGACGGAACTTCCTCGTCACTGCTGGTGGTTTCTTCCTCCTCTGGCTGCACATAATCCTTGTCCATCTCCTCGTCATCCAGTGGGGAATCACTGTCGCCGGTAAAGGTGTCCAGGGCGACTTGAATTTCGCTCTCTGAGAGACCTCTCTTAGCCATGTCTGAGCAGGACCGTGGCTACCAGGTGAGTGGACGAGTGGCGGGCTAGCGCGGGTCGCGCGGGGTCGCCGAGTGTCCCAGCCTGGTGGCAGGTAGGGGAAGGTCAGGCGAGGGTACGTACCGCAAATCAAGCGCGAAATTTGAAAATTGTCGAAATTATGCACATTGCAATTGCACGACGTACTGGTACGTCGCCGGGACTGGCAAATGCAAATCGTGGTGACGTACTCATACGTCGTCAGGACGGGGCGGGTTAAACTGTTCCCTGCCCCAGCCGGGATTCGAACCCGAGTCCGTTAGGACTGCAGGCCACCTCTCTACCGATATATATATATATATATATATTTTTTCATTTATTTAACCCTCCTCAGTTACACCTGGGTCTGACAGACCTGGGAGATTTTTTCGATGCTATAGTTCAGTAACTTATAGATGCTTGGGATCCCTGTCCTTCTCGATAGCTTCCTAACTTTTTGTGCCCATTCAGGGTGTGGGGAGGGGGGGGGGTACTTTCGTGTCACTCTTTGTTTTTGCAAAATATCACTCAGACTTGCATTTCGGATCTGTGAGAGCCAGGTGTACCTGAGGAGGGGGGGAGAGTTTTTCACTCCGAGCTTGCAGGTTATATTTATGCTGTGTGGCACCCACTCTGCCCATAATGAAAGACCTCCATCCCTCAGTTTTTTTTTTTTTTATGCGAGGAAGAAGGAACCAAAGGCCATGAGCCCGCAGTAACAGTTCCCTCCAAGAGAAAAACAAAATACAATATAGAGCCAAGTTCAAGATCCGATCATTTTGAGATGCCTGGACACACTGCGATTGAAAGACTGGAGATCATAGACAGCAGGAAATACAGACAGAGGGAGACAGTTCCAAAGCTAACTTGTTGCATAAATGAAAGACTGAGAGTAACGGTTAACTCTTGCATTAGAGAGTTGGACAGAAAAGGGATGAGAGTTTGCTGCCAGACGGGTGCTACGCACCCGTCTTAGAGGTGGAGGAATGCAAACAGACAGTTCAGAGAAGCAGTGACCATTAAAGTAGCAATAGAAAAGAGATAAAGATGCAACAGTGCGGCGAAGAGACAGAGGTTGAAGGGAGTCAGTAAGAGGAGGAGAGTTAATGGGATGAACAGCCTTTGACTCCACCCTATTGAGAAGAGCTGTATGTGGGGAGCCTCCCCACACATGAGAGTTGTACTCCACACAGGGGCGGATAAAACCCTTGTATAGAGTCAACATTTGTGCAGGGGTAAAGAAAGAGCGGAGTCGGCTTAGCACACCCAATCTCTTGGAAGCAGATTTTACAAGAGATGTAATATGATCTTTCCAAGATAAGTCCCGAGTAAATGAAACCCCAAGCATGTTCAAGGATGATGCAGGATTATGCTGAATATTATTAAACATTAGTGGGTATACCTGTGGAAGATTTTGTCGTGTTGATAGGTGTAAGAACTGAGTCTTAGATGCAAAAACAACCATATTATTTTTACCCCAGTCAGAGATACGAGCCAAATCAGACATTAGGTGTGCCATAGCCTCATCCCTTGTTTGTTGAAGTAACTGTTGAGATGGGCGTTGCGAGAACCGAATGGAAAGGTGAAGGGTGGAGTCATCAGCGTATGAGTGGATAGGGTTAGATGTACAGCTTAGAAGATCATTGATGAATAAAAGGAAGAGAGTTGGTGATAGGACAGAGCCCTGAGGAACACCATTGTTGATAGATGTAGGAGAAGAACGATGGCCGTCTACAACAGCGGCTATAGAACGACCAGAAAGGAAGCTAGCGATGAAGGCACAGATAGAAGGATAGAAACCGTAGGAGGGCAGCTTGGAAATTAAAGATTTATGCCAGACTCGATCGAAAGCCTTTGAGATGTCAAGTGCAATGGCAAAGCTTTCGCCAAAGTCCCGAAAGGAGGATGACCAGGAGTCTGAAAGGTAGGTGAGAAGGTCGCCAGTGGAGCGTATGGAACCCATACTGACGATAGGAAAGAAGGTTTTGATAGGAAAGATGCCTTAAAATTTTTCTATTAAGAATTGACTCGAAAACTTTTGAAATACAGGACGTTAGAGCAATTGGACGATAGTTGGAGAGTTGGGAGTGGTCACCCTTCTTTGGGACTGGCTGAATGAGAGCAAATTCCAGCAAGAAGGAAAGGTACAAGTTGACAGACAAAGGCGAAATAGTTTGCCTGGGCAGGGTGTAAGCACAGAAGCACAGTCCTTGAGAACAACAGGAGGGACCCCATCAGGCCCATATGCCTTGTTAGTGCTGAGGCTAGTGATGGCAGAAAATACATCAACTGAAGAAATTTTAATGTAAGCCATGAGGAAGCCAGAGGGGGGAAGTGATGGAGGAACAGCACCGGAATCGTCTAAGGTGGAATTGGAGGAGAAAGTCTGTGCGAAGAGATCTGCTTTATCAGTAGAAGAAATAGCTACAGAACCATCAGAGTAGAAAAGAGGAGGGAAGGATGATGAGGTAAAGTTGTTAGAAAGATTTTTGGCAAGGTGCCAGAAGGAGCGGGAAGAATTCGAGTTGGAGAGTTGAGAGCATTTAGTATGGATGAAATTATTTTAAGTAGAGCGAAGAACAGACTTAGCACGATTCCGGGCAGAAATGTAAAGATGATGTGATTCAGGGGTGGGTTGGCTCCGGTACCTTTTGTAGGCCCTCTCCTTGTTGCGGACAGCATTAGAACAAGCGTGATTAAACCAAGGCTTTCTTGCGTTAGTCAAAGAATCTGAGAAAGGAATGTATGCTTCCATGCCCGAGAGAATAACCTCCGTAATGCGCAAGGCACACTCAGATGGCTCACGGCCATGGAAGCAATAATCATTCCAGGGAAAATGAAAGAAGTACTGCCTGAGGGCCTCCCAGTCCACGGCTCCAAAATGCCACAGACGACGTTTCCCTGGAGGGTCCACAGGCCGTACCGGAGTGATAGGACAGGATAATGTAATAAGGTTGTGATCGGAGGAGCCCAACGGAGAGAAAAGATTAACAGAGTAAGCAGAAGGATTAGTTGTGAGGAAGAGGTCAAGTATGTCGGAGCTCTCTCCAAGGCGGTCAGGGATACGGGTAGGGTGCTGTACAAGCTGCTCTAGGTCATTAAGGATAGAAAAGATGTAGGCTTGTTCACCAGGTGGATCCATGAAAGGAGAGGAGAGCCAAAGGTGGTGGTGAACATTGAAATCTCCAAGAATGGAGATTTCAGATAAAGGAGAAATGGATAGAATGTGTTCCATCGTAGAAGTAAGATAGTCGAAGAATTTTTGATAGTCAGTAGAATTAGGAGATAAGTAAACAGCATAGATATATTTAGTCAGAGAATGACAGGAAAGCCGAAGCCAGAGTGTGGAGAATTCAGAAGAATCAAGTTCAGGAACACGAGAGCAAGATAAGTTGTTGCGTATATATACACAACAGCCACCTTTGGCTTTGAAATGAGTATAGAGAAAGTAGGAGGATACAGAAAAGGGTTTGCTGTCAGTTGCCTGAGACAGCTGAGTCTCCGTTAGAAAAAGAAGGTGAGGTTTAGAGGAGGAGAGGTGGTGCTCAACAGAGCGAAAGTTAGAGGAAAGGCCGCGAATTTTGCAGAAGTGAAGAAGAAGAGAGTGAGGCAGTGGTTCCAGGCACCTTGAGTCGTCACCGGGAGAGGGGCAGATGGTGGGGGCATTTATGCTCCCCCCCCCCTGGGGACTCCGAGGCTTGATAAATCGACGCCATTTTTGGTGAATTTTGAAAATTAAGTGTAGTGTGTACTGTGCATGTAGTTTGGTGAAGATAGAGAAATTTGTACTGGAGAGCATGCTGGCCTACTCTCTGGGTAACTGAGACATTGAAAAAGTTCAGCAAAGGGGGATGGTCAGGAACTAGTCCTGAGGGCTGATGAAACGGGAGCTCCAGCACTCCCTGTCATCAGCGCTTCCATCAACCTCAGGAGAACTGCCTTGCTCGACTGGTGTATGGCGACTGCCAAAAAAAAAAAATGGTTTGGCATTTTTTTTTTTTTTTTTTTTTTAAATATGTACAGTTATGCGAATCAAAACTTATTTTCATAATTTTGTATCTGATAAAACCTAATACATTCACGGGTATTCAGGACTTCTTTATATGAAACACGTGTGACACTACGGCATTTTTTAAAAGCTGGGTCTGACAGACCCAAATGTACCTAAATTGTAAGCGAAACTGTAGGTCTACCTGAGGAGGTTTAAGCAAGTGTTCAGTTTACAGAGTAATTTCTTCAATTTGTGTTTTCCTTTACTTTGTACCAGGGGTATTTCAAGCTCGGTAATTTGGAAAACCATGGACCGAAAACATTATTTTTTTCTGGTCAGAAAGTTTTGCAGCACTGAAGCCTTTGTTTTTCGTTTTTGTTATACAAGAAAAAGTAAGTGTAAGACTTCACATTACTGGGTTGTGATGAGACCTCAGTTAGAAGCCCCCTTTCCCCCCACTGAGTTCAATGCAACATTTTCAAGGATTTCTAGAACTTAACAGATTCGCGTCGACCTCACAGCAGGTATATCACTTAAAAACTTGGCCTGTGTTGACACACACACACACATACACACACACACACACACACACACACACACACACACACACACACACACATTTTGAACAATTCTCTTTATGGACAGTCAGTTCCCCTCAGCCAACGCTATACACAACCCCATAATTACAGTTTTCCCTCTGTTCCATCACTGAGGGCTTCGCACAAGCTGCCACTGTATGATCCACAACTCTTAGTCTAGCTGATGATGATGTTTGGTAAGTACTCGTCTATGTCAGGAGTAGGTGGGTTGGGGATATCTTGTTCTCGGTAACTGCCTGCGAAGAAGACTTAAGATCATAGGTTCAACGAAAACCCGACTCTTGAGAAAACAAAGCCTACTGAGAGACTAAAACTTGCGGATCTAAAGCTTGGATAAATAAGAAACCTGAATCCCACATGGAATGAGAAGACTCAAAACGTACAACGTAAAACATGATGCAGTACTGAAGCATATGAAAAATCTGAAAGGAGAGGAAGGTCTGAAACCTGAGGGAAACCAGAAACATTAGAGAGAGCTGAAGTCTGATGAATTTTTGAAATATGAGGAAGATCTTTAACCTGATGAATAATGAAACACGAAAAATATCTGAAACCGTGAAGAGATCCGAATCTGTGAATATACCTGGTAACTAGTAGCTCAATCGGTAGAGAGTTGGCCTGCAGTCCTGACGGACCCGGGTTCAAATCCCACTGAGCCAGGGAACAGTTTAAAGATCTGAATTTCATAAAATCAGACTTTACTGATCTACCAGAAGGCCCGCCGACATGCCGTAAAAATACCCCCGCTAATACCAATACACCAGTCCTGTATGAGACAGCCCTAGCATGTATTCAGTATGGAATGTGGGTGTTAGCGCCGAAGTGGTGACATGTAGAGGTGTGCGGTACGTAGGAGGACTACTGGGCCTTGAAAGCAGGCTGTGAAGCCTATGCCCAGAGTCGGTCACATAAAAAAAAAAAAAAAAAAAAACACTAGGAGGCAGGAAAACCTTGGAAAGAGCCACAACCTGAGGAAGGCTTGGTCTCAGGGAAGACTGTGCTAACAGGCAGAGAAGAAAGTGCAAGAGTAAGGGGATGCTTTGAAGCGGTAGGAGATACTGGGAATTACACTGTAACAAACTTAAACCATTTTTTTTATGTTGCTTTTTACGCTATTTCTGATCAATGTCAATGCGTACATTCTGAATATGCTATTTTTGTGTGTGTGCGTAAATCTAGAGTTTCAGTAATCAACAACAACATTTGTATCGTACAAGGACAGGAACTGCAACTTGTTATCATTTCGACAATGTTGAGAATGTCAAAGAATATATATATTTCCGGGTGTATATTATGAATATAACTAGAAAAAGAGCAAATAGTAACATCACAAGGAATGCAGGGCACATAGTATCTAGAAATGCACTTTTGATCTTGACTTTCCCCTGTAGCTGTGATGTGAATCGCGCAACAATCCCCAAATGTAATCGCCCATCATCGCCTCGTTCCACCTGCCCTGATATCTGGTCTCCTCCAACAGAATGTCCTACTGGAACCGTTCACCATGCTCCTCGCTGAGTGCACCCAAGTTGCTTCCGAAGAAATCAAGGTGGGAATGCAGATAGTCCAATTTGATTGACATTCTGCATCCAAGCCGGTGGAATTCATCGATCAGGTCATCGAAGAGCTGTGCTGAATCTGATCTCCCTCTGGTTGCCAAGAAAATCTTCCACAACCCCTCTAAACGCATTCCAAGCACACTCTTCATCATCGATTATCTTACCCTCTAGTTCACGACGTGCAAGCATTCTTTGAACTTGCAGCCTAGTGTATATGACTTTGCCACACTCAACTCGGGAATCATTGATCGGATATGCAGAAATGCATTGCCATCCTTGTCGATAGCTTTCACGAATTGTTTCACAAGACCAAGTTTTTTGTGCAGCAGCAGTAGCAATACCTTCTCTCTGAAGATCAGTGGAGCTCTCAGAACGCTGCACGAGCCTGGTGTTTGACTCTTTCTGAGAGGTTCTGCATTGTTCTGGCTGTCCCACATGCATAAAAAACATGAGTACTTCGTATAACTGCCCTGCTTTCCAAGTAGGAGTAAAACGTTAGTACTTCATATAAATGCCTTGCATTCCAAGTAGGAGTGAAATCATTTTGAAATACCCACAAACATCGCAATTGTAATCTGAGTACTTGATCTTTGTCAAAGCTTCACATGCTTACAGCCTTCTTTCATCTCCACTGAATGTGCAACTGTAATTGATGGGAGTTCATTGCCGTTATGCAAAAGTACAGCTTTTAGGCTCTTCACGGGACTGTCTATGAAGAGTCGCCATTCTGATGGTTTCTAATCCACTCTCATGGGTTGGAACAAACCTCTAACATCAAAACAATAACAAAACGAGGTTTCTTCACAAAATTTGAAGGAAGATGCAAACTTGCCGTGGTGATTCCTATAATTCAACTTGCAACTGGGATCCAACAAGTTCCATTCACTTGGATGTGATGCCGTCAGCTTAGCAATGGACTTGGTGAGTCCTAAAGTTCGGACCAAGTCATCCAGTTCCTGCTGATTAGGAAAGTGTGGAGTGTCTCTGGAACATTCTCCAACATACGATTCATTATCACTTTCCCCTCCATCATTGACGATGTCCTCATGGTCAGAAACAACTTCCATGTCCGCAGGAGGGACAAGGATCACCAGCTCATCATTGTGAGGCACCAGAGAGATCGAAGAACACAAATTTTGATATGCAGTGTTCTTTCTGCCCTTAAAGCTCTTCGCAACACATATATCAACCAAGCAAAAATAACAAACATCATGGTGTTTCGAAGGCTCTCGCCAGACTCTTGGAACTGTGAGAGGCATCTTCTTTCTTGCTCCTCGTAGCCAAGCTTCAAGAACAGAGGGACAGCTACCACTAGTGTAGTGCAGAGCTCAATCTTTAACTTGATTGCCCATTGCCATGCCAAACTATGATTTGTATGCACGAGCAAATTTGGTATTGAGGTGGATTTTGTGTTTGATCATCTTCTGTCCAATATATTCTCCATATACATAACAAAATGTATCGGTTTACAGCTTGCAAGAAGTCTACTGGTCATTCTCATCAATAGAAACACCTTTAGGAACAGCTCCAAACACGTCGACCAGCCAAACTAGCAACATGAGACTAGCTCATCGAATGAACTGGCTCCATCCACATTGCATGATGCAATAATGGTCATATCAGAGACATCTGCATGGATGCAGATGGTGTGTGTGTGTGTGTGTGTGTGTGTGTGTGTGTGTGTGTGTGTGTGTGACGTGGTAAGCGATACGTCAGCTATCACATCAGTGCATGGTAACAAGACTGGAAAAAAACAATTGCAAATTGTTGGCAAAAACCTAGAGATAGACAAACAACACACACAAAAATGGAATCAGCGTGGAAAACTGAGTCTAAAAAAAAAAAAAAAAAAAAAAAAAAAAAAAACTGAATAAACAAATTCTTTGTTTCACAGTGTAATATGCCGTAATAAGGAGGAAGAGGTGGGGCAGAAGATTGTGGTTGATTTGGAGGCTTGTGAGCTTTGAAAAGGGAGGATATCTTACGGTCGCAGGTGGAAATTTGGTGACAGGCCATCATTATGGTGATAGGTAAAATATTGTGATAAAGGATATGGGAAGAGGGAATGGAAGCTGGCCACTTTTCTATGAGGATTATCTCTTAAGCTGGAAATAATTTTCTTGCATTATGGAAAATAATAAAACTTCATCGTGTTCAAGAGGGAGATGGAAAGTGTTTCAAAATCTGTCAGTGTGGAAGCAGCTCTAACGCTTACTTGAATAAAATAAAACAACATATGCAAAACATTAGCATCTTTAAGGCGAGAAAAGAGCAAATCTTTTTTCTGTGAATGTCTCTTTTTCAATGGAAAGAATTACCTAATGGAACAACAAATTACACAGTTAATACAAGTAGTCGAACAGGGAGCCAAATACAGTTAAGGAAGCTACTTCTACTTCCTCCTGAATAGAAATGTTTTCTTTAACTGAGTTACAAGGGATGTCCATATTGCTTGAATATTTGCTACAGATCATTTACACCTCTGATTCTGAATATGTTGGAAGCTGTGTCAGTTTTATTTTCAATATGACTCTTTTTTTTTTTTTTTTTTTCATTCTTCTACCAGTAGATATTACTTGATGTAAGGGAGACATACCATTTTTAAACCTTAGACTGCAATGGACCTTATGGAAGGTGTGCACTGCTGTGGTAGACCTTGCAGAACAGTGCGAATTTTTGTATTTTTCACAATCGATTATTCCTGCCTAACTCTTGCTTTTGCTTGATGAATGGGCCACTTGGATCCCTCCCAGGCTACAGGAAATACTGCACCAGTCAGTCTACCACAGGCCCTCATCGAGTTAGGATAGTGCCCAATTTCCCTCAAATAAACCCTTTTCACCACCATCCCAACCATGAGCGAAGCAAGCTCAGCCACTTGAATGGCACCACATATTGCCTAGTGATAATTCTGACATCACTGCCAAAAGTCAGGAAGTGGAACTGAGGAGAATATGGTACCTTACCTACTGTTCATCTTCCTACTCTGTCTTGCCTTTCTCCACCCAATCCTGACTTTTCCTACCTAATCCTGCATCTCCTTACTCTGCCCTGCCTTTCTATACCCAACCCTGTATTTTCCTATCGTACCCTGCATCTCCCTTCTCTACTATGCATTTCCCTACGCTACCGTGCCTTTCCCTGCCATGCTTTGGCTTTCCCTACCTGCATCTCCTTGTCCAACCGTGCATCTCCCTATTTTTCGGGCGCCCTACAAATGAGCGGCGGAACAGTAATGAGAGTAGTATAAAAGAGCGACAAAATATACTATTAAAAGAGCGGACGACCTGACTGCCTCATTATCCCCCCCACCTCCCTACCTGTCACCAATCCAGCCAAACTTACAAAGCCGAAATAAACTCCGAAACAAACAAAGCCAGTCAAACTCGTCTGTTACTTTCATACAACCTGTCATTGTGTCTGGTGATTCCACACAGTAAAGTCGTGCCAACATGGAGTTCACCGTTACAGAAACTAACAAGGGAAAAAAGTGTATAATTTATAAAGGCTACAAGTTTAGATTCGACACAACATTAAGTGATGGAAGTTTTTCGTGGCGGTGTACAAATGGGAAGTGTAAAGCACGAGTGAAAACAGACTGTGAAATAGATAGCATTGTCCCAGTGCAGTTGCAACACAATCATGAAAAAGATGAGAGAAAACTTGAACGACAGCAATTACGTACAACAGTGAAAAGAAAAGCAAGTGATGACATGACAGCAAGGCAGGCAAAAATAATTAGGACAGAACTTTGTAAAGTTACGGAAAACAATCTGCAATCTGGTGATCTGAAATGTCTGGCACAATCAATATACCGTGAAAGAAGAAAACAATATCCTGTTTTGCCTAAAAATCGTGAGGAAGTCTATCAAGCTCTCGAGTCCATGAATACCACCACCAGCAAAGGCGAAGAGTTTGTGTTGGAAAATAACCCAGACACGGGCATTGTTATCCTATCATGTACAACAAATCTGGAATTTCTGGTAACTTCTGCAGAGGAGATTTTTATTGACGGGACCTTTAAGAGTTGTCCAAAATTTTTTTATCAACTGTACTCTATCCATGGCTTATGTTTTGGCCATTATATTCCTTTAGTATATGCTCTTTTACCAGGTAAATCGGAGGAGATTTACCGAACCATGTGGAAATGTTTACATGATATTTGTGTATCAAAAAATCTGCAACTGCAAGCCTCTGTTATACACGTGGATTTTGAATTCCCCATGCTCACTGTCCTGAAAGAAACATTTCCGGATGCAATCATCAAATGCTGTAGATTCCATTTAGGGCAGGCATGGTGGAGGAAAATCTAAAACCTTGGCCTAAGTAAAGAATACAAAGACAAGAATAGTGACATAGGACAGTGGCTAAAACTATCATATGGTTTCCATTTCATTGATCCTGCAGATATTGAAGAATGTTTTGTTGAGGAACTGATGTCATGCGCACCACAGAATGAAAAATGTACTAATTATGCAGACTATCTAGTTGATAACTATGTCACGCCTCATTCAAAATTTCCACCAGTGCTTTGGGCTGAAGTCCCTTCTAACGACAAACGCACAAACAATGCGGCTGAATCCTTTCATGCACATTTCAACGCACAATTTTACAAAGCTCACCCATCCATCTTCATCTTCATGGATGTAATTAAAAGGCTCCAAGCAACAACGTACTTGAAAATCAGAAGTACCGGCATGCCAGCTGTACCAAAGAAAGTGGCTAAAGAGAAGTGTGAATATGCCATAACTCAGTTCACCAAGTACAAGTCGGGGGATATTAACCGACGTCAGTACTTACAATCATGGGTTGCAAGTTCATGACAAAAACGGATTTGTAAATATGTATATATGTTAATAAGACGCAGAATATTTTTCCTGCTCAAAAACCTACTTCCACCTCCCCGTGGTGAGCAGGGGGCAACAGGTATTAACATCTGGCTAACGGAAGAGGTAATTAAGACGCTCAATTGATGTAAAATATGGCCGCTCTTTTAATAGTAAATCTGTCGCTCTTTCGAGAAAATTTTGTCGCTCTTTTAACATATAGATTCGCTCTTTTGTAAAACTCCGTATTTTTCCCCGCTTGAATCTCCCTCATCTATCCTGCCTTTCCCTACTTTACCCTACCTTTCCTGCCATGCTTTGTCTTTCGTTACTGTACCATGCCCTTCCTTGCCATGCCTATAGTTTCCCAACCCCCCTTTACTTTTCTTCGCGCAGAGGACAAGTGAATGCTTTGGGAGATTACGTGAATATGTGCAAAGACTGTCTTAGACACATCAGTGAGTGGTAGCAATGGTCTTCACACTAGTGAAAGTGATGGTGACGCCCACTACAAAGCAATTCTGGTTTACTATAGTTATAGGATCAAAGATGCACACTGATAGAGAAAGAAAATAAATGGCATTTTGGTGTTGCCATGCATTACAATTTTCTCTCATGTGGTATATCTTGAAAACTACGCTACTTCAATATAAGTGGTAGAAACGATGGTAATTGATGTTTTATTGAGAAAAAGGCAAAAATACGAGGAAAGTGATGTGTTGTCACCTCGATTACAATGATTTCACGTGACATGTTTAGTGGTAAGTGTACAGCTGCAATGTCTTGCCTTTTCATACCCTACCCTGCCTTCCCCTGCTATGCTTTGCCTTTTCCTGCCCTACCCTGCTGACAATAACCTTGGGGGTTCCGAACTAATATAATGTGTTAGGAAAATGAGCATATACGATGTGTTGTCAACTTGATTAAAATTATGTTGACGTGGCATGATTAGCGGTGAGTGTAGATCTTGTGATTTTGCTCTTATATGTTACATCGATAGTTACAATGCATTGCAACATGTGTCTTTATGATTGAAAATCAGTGAATAACTTTTTTTGTTATCAAGAATAGAATTCATCACCCATGCTTCTTTCTCTAGTGTGATGTGGCAGCCGCTTGCAACACTGTCTTGCGCTCGCACTCCGCAACCGGGAAAAAAAAAAAAAAAGCTTTCCAACTCACTCCCCCTCGTCCCTGGATAACCTATAAGGCTCCGATTTGTTTTAAGGGTTAATTGCAAGGTTCAACTCTGTTTGACCAAAATGTAGGCATGTTTGGTTACGTATAAGTTACTCAAAACAGCTATAGTCGTGGCGCACGACTCTGAGGTTGTCATTATCGTACCCTGGCAACCTATCTGTCAACAGTGCGTCCAAATTCGTATCATATCGTACACGAATCATATTATTACACACGAGTATATTATACACGATTATTATTATACACGAACATATTAAACACGAATCACATGCATATCATATTGTACACGAAATTGGATGCACTGTTGACGGGTAGGTTGCCAGGGTACGATAATGACAACCTCAGAGTCGTGGGGCAGAACTATAGTGAATACACCCTATTTTATGTATGTCGCACGATGGACGTGTGTTACAACACATCCACAGCCGAAGGATTATAAACGTAGCAGGTTTCTGATAAGAACTTGAAATCTTAACCTTAGCATGAGTTTATGCTTCCTTCTAGGTTAATGTAGTGTTGAGAGAGAGAGAGACAGACAGACAGACAGACAGAGACAGAGACAGACAGACAGACAGACAGACAGACAGACAGACAGAATGAAAGTATAACATCAGTTAGGAAAAGTAATAAAAACACTGCTTTCTGCGTTGGAAACCATCATTGTCAGGGATGTATCTAATCAAAGCACACACACACACACACACACACACACACACACATTTGTGTACACAGCCCTCTCACCAAGTGGCACAAATGTCATCTCTGCACGTCACAATAATTATGCCAGCCTCACCAGCGCACCCGCTTCTATCGAGGACAGAGTTATGCTATTGCTACAGCCATAGCCCCAGCCACTACTCTTATATCTATACGCAGTACCACTTCTCGAGTGCCCTTTACACGTACATCCACTACACTTACACCTTTACACTTACACCAACTACACTTATTCCGTTACGCCTTCTCCCACTACACCTGTATCTCTGTATTGACAAACACTACACGTATTCCCATAAACCTATACCCATTATGCCTAAATTTCCCTACTGACACCCACTATACCTGCACCTTAACACCTACACCCATTGCACCTACAATTAAGCACCTATAACCATTATTACCCCTCTTTACCTACTTCCACAACACGTGCACATCAATACCTTCACTCACAGCCACTACAGTTGCTCAGTATATACCTTCATGCAGCATCCTTTCACCCACTACAATTATATACAGACTACCACTGCATCTACATCTTCATCTTCTATCATTACACCTTCATCCACTGACGGTATGCCTACACCTACAAAACATAAACTACTGTTTATGCTGCGCCACTAATGTTACAACACGTATGCTTCATCAGTTTGGTGCACCTCCACGGCACAAAATACTTCTACTGAAGAGTAAACGACCAGACGGTACTTCCATACGATAGTCTTGCAGATAGCGCAACCACATAGTACACTCATACAGAACAGCCACACACTATACCCACACAGTACACCCATACAACATACCCACACATTACTACCACATAATAAACCAATCCAGTACACCCACATGATACACCAACATAATACACCCACACATTACACCCACACAGTATACCCACACAGTACACCACAATACACTCCCCACACACACGGTACAATCCGAGGTCTTGCTATTTATGTTACTGTTACTGCTAATACCACTTGGCTACCACCTCTTGTAGTACAAATGGAATTACTGTTCTCGCTTCTACTAACACTTCATACCTGTACTATACCACTGACAGCTGTTGGCAACACCATCATCATTCTTGGCAATAAATGAGGTTTGCATATCATCATCGCTAGAACTACAATTTTTTCATTAATATTTGCTTCATCAATAACATTTGTGGTATTATCATTGTAAGTTTAATCTCCATAACATTCTGATTGTCATAATCGTAAGTACTATTACGAGTATTATCATCCTCATCATTTAAACATCCATTTTATTCAATATCTTGGGTAGTACCGAACAGAAACACAAAAGATGAGAGGCTGTTGATAAAAATATCCCCATACGCAGCTGATTATAGAAAACACGGAGAATTTTCTATAGTAATGTATTTGTTACAGCATTGCAATGACATCCCCCCTTCGTGTTTCTGATGTCCTCTCCCCGTTCTATAAATTAAGCTGCTAAAATTTCCATAATACTGCGAAACCCAATACAAATCACTCATGTTATTTTTCAACCAAAAATCTGAAGTCCGGTGTTTATTTTGTTGGTTTGTGAAGTATCTTGGAAAAACAACAAATGTTTTCACAACTCCAACTCCTTCAGAAAAATTACGGCTTTTTGCAGATGTCCTTACTGTTACCAGATTTTATTCTGCCTTGGGCATCCTGTTGTATTGAGGATAAAGATGCCTGTATCAAAACCTTCCAGTCCCATAATTCTATCTTTACTTAAACCATATTCTCGAATGAAGTAAAAATCTAACGATCTGTGTATACCCAGACGACACATTCCCGTAAGGGGAGGCCAAACACAAATCGCCTCCATGTCGCCCTGTTCTTTTCCATTTCGCTGCTCTCCCCCCAAATTACACCCCTGTCTCTCATATACCTCTCCACACCATCCCGCCACCTCATCCTGTCTCCCTCTCCTTCTCCTACATGCCACTTCACTCACATGCACTCTCCAAGGGGCCAAACCACCTTAATGTATTTATCCTAACGCTTTCTATCACATCACATCACAACAATTTTTTACTACCTCATTCGTCAGTATATCTGTCCTTTAAACTCCACGTGCTCCTCTTAAATAACTCATTTCCACTGTCCTCACTCTTGACTTGTGTCCTTCCAACAAGGTCCAGGCTTCACTTTCATAGGTTTGAATTGATATCACAGTACTACCATTCACCGGCTTTTTTACTTCCATGCTCACTACCCTATTTATTACCACTGCTTTCAGTGAACCACAAATCTGTCTTCCATGTTGCACCTTTGCAAGCACTTCTTCCTCTAAACTTCCATCCTTACTCATCACACGACCCAGGTACCTAAATGCACTCACATTTTCCATCTCCTAATTATCCAGCCTCACTGTGCGCTCACTGACTTTTCTCTTACAATCTCTTCCAGACTCACTCGCCAAGCCTTGGAGTTCCCCATCATCTTCACTCATCAATAATATGCAAACAACAGAACAGGGAGTTTCTAAACACTACCGTCTCTCATTATGGTCACTCCAACATCCACTGCATATCATTTATAACTCCATCCATATACAAATTGAACAACTATGAAGACATGATACATCCCTGCTTCAGTACAATATTTAGACAGAAAATTTCACTCAGTTCATCATCCACATACACTGAAGCCTTAGCGCCCTCATAAGAGTACATACTCTTGATGATATTCAATAGTTTCCCATTTAGTCAATATTTTCTTAATATTTTCCACCTTCCCTGTCTATCCACTCTGTAATATGCTTTCTCCAAATCCGGGAAGACCGCAGACAACTGCTTTCCCGTCTCTAAAAACTTAGCAATTAAACACTTTAGCATGAGTATCTGATCTACGGAACAACTTCCCTTCCTAGCAGCTCCCTGTACTTCTCCAACTAATTCCTCTGTTACTTCCCTAACTCAGTCTATAAGTATCCTACCACATACTTTTCCTATTACAATAAGAAAACAAATGCTCCAATAATTACCACACACTTTTTCCCGATTTCATTTGTACAGGGGAATATTTATTCCTGACATCTAATCCTCCAATACTCTACCTTCCTCCCAGGCCAATCTACACATTTTCCATATCCATCCTACTTCCATCTCTTCATCATCCTTTAGCATTTCACCACACACTTCATCAGTTCCTGGGGCTTTCCCCATTTTGACTTTCTTCATTGCTTTCACTGCTTCCATCCAAATTATCTCTTCCTCCCTTCTCATCTCCCCTCCTCTCCAAGCCATTTCCCAACCATTTATACCCGTACTACTTTCACCCTCTATGTTTAGTAATTCTTTTAAGTGTTCTTTCCATCTTTTCGCAATTTTTCATTTTTCCAACAGTAACCTGACATTTTTATCTTTTACTCCCTTACTACCTTCTTTACCACTCTGTCTAACTCTCTTTACCTCCTTCCAAAATATTTTCTGTAATTCCTTCACATTACACTGGAATTTCTTCCAAACTCCTCATCCACTCACATCTTATTCACTTTTACTAACCTTTCCACATCTTGGTTCCTCTCAGTATATACCTCTGTACTTTATCGTTCAGCTTCCTCCATGCCTCTCATTCTCATCCACTCACTACATGCTTTCTCCTTTTGTGCCACAGCTTGTCTCACATCTTCATTTCGCCATGCTGTTCCTTGCACCCCCTTTCACTTTCTCCTCACCCCCCCCCCCATACCACCTCATATCATACATATGCTACACGAATTTCTTCTGCTACCTAGCACGCACCTTCCATTTGAACGATCTCCTCCAAATCATATTTACTCAATCATTCTTTCCACTTCTCTCTTCTATTCTGCTTCTTTATCAACTTTCAACAGCCTTTCTAACCCCTATGTATGGACTGGTTCCACATGCCCTTCTTTCCTTCTATTTATCCATCCTATTTGTACCTTGACTCTTGCCACCACCAAGTGGTGGTCAGAGAGCATCACCCCAACGATTCTGTGCTCTCACATTCATTACATACCTTTTCATTTTCTCATCCTCATACACACGCACATAATTAGTTATAATTCAGCTCGCCACCCACTAGCCATGTATATATGTGCATCATGTATTGGCTATCACCAACCCCCTCCCCTTACAAATGTCCATTTGAGCACTTCCATTCTCATCCACTTCTGCAGTCACACCCCACTCACCATTTACTCCATTCACCTTCACATTCCCAACTTTTCCATTGATATCTCCTATCAAAAACACTCTCACTTCCCTCAAACTTTTCTATGCATGCTTCCACGTTTTCCCAAAACTCTTCTGTCACTCTGCACGCAATACGTCACCATACTTAAGGGATTGATACTCTTATTCTAGTTTTGACACCATTGTTTTTTACGCTTGTATTTTATCTGATAACTCGACTACGATTCCATAAAACTGTCTTTCAGCTCTACTGTGGTTACTAGAATAACACAAGGTCAAATGTAGGCAGGGAGCACTGCGACGCCACATCCCAAACTTTGAACTTGATCCGTGACGTTAATTGTATATACGGTACATCTACACCAAAGTCATATCTGTACTTCTCACACTAACACACATTGTACATTACTTGCTGTTTTATTCCGACTGGGTCAGACATTCATGAGATATTTCATTTCCATATACACATACTAACAAACAATTATGCATAGAATCTATCTCGGGCAAATTAATTAATGTCCTCGGCCTCGCAAACAAAACATTTTAACACCCCAGGTATAATATGGTATCCTTCACCAACACCAAAACCACTAGTTCATCACCACAACCACAACAAAATACATCACCACAACCACAACAAAAATAACAATACCCATCACCTCCACCCAACCACCGCAAATTAGAAATACCACCACAACACCCACCTCCATTACATAACCAGCACAAAACACAGTAATTCCCAAGTCACCAAAGTTTCCACCAGAACCAGCAACACCACCACAGCCACAACACCACCATCGCTACAGCTCCAAGGAAAGAGCAACAACAAGAAGTGGTGCCGGGCACAGCAAACCGGTCCCCGGCAGGCATTTTAGTGCTGACATGCAACACAACAGGATATCTTGTCAAAGATGTCACATATCAAATTTGAGGTAAATCAGGTGAAAATTTACGAGTTTATGCCCATTTGAAATTTTAGGCCCGATCCACCTGACACTGACCTCCCTATAGCTAACTGGGGGTGACCTCCCTGATGTAATGAGGAATGTTTTGAAAGATGCACCGTTAGGTTTTGGTTTCATGTCGATATGACGAATTTGGAACGAGTTATGGCAAAAAAAACTGGTAAAAACATTTTACCTTTTGCGGGCGTACAGCCTGGGCCTTGGCCCAGTTTGGTCAAAAATTTAGTCAGGTAATCAGGTCATAGCCCAACATCCCTGTAATTTTGGTGAAAATCGTACCAGTAGTTTTCGCATGAACTTGGTAACAGAGAGACAGACGGACAGACAAACAAACAAACAGACAGACAGACAAACCGAGTGAAAACAATTCCCATCCTCGAGCCCCTCCGGGGTGGAGACGGGTAACAAACACCAAAACAACACCACAGCTACCAACATAACACTCACCAACATTACAACTCCAAAAACAACGCCTACCGCCACCGCAATTACCAAAGCAATGCTCAGCACCCTCATACAACTAGAAGAACAACACAACAGCAACCAAAACAACAATTTCTACAACTAATCCAAATTAGCACAAAACCCAACACACCACAATCTCTTTTCTGCCCTTTTCCCAAGCTCGTTGGTTAGATCTTTAGAAGAAGCGGGTGTTTCCCTAAAAGATAATGTTATAGACTACAACACCTCCTGTATCTGTACTTCCTATGAACTCGAATGTGCACAGCAACATCACAGCCACGGCAGAACACCCACGGCCACCACCAACTTCCACCCGAAGAAAGCAACTACCACCACCACCACCTTCTCACCGCAAGAATTTCACCTTTAAAGAATGTGTGTTCAAACTTTACCCGAGGAACCCACCCATCGTGCTCCTTAACTCTCAGAGGTGGCAGGGTGTCAGGCAGAGGAAGAGTGAGTGAGGAATGAGGTTAAGCAAGGAAGGAGACGGTGAGATATGGAGCTGTTTGAGCCATGTGAAAAAATAGGTAGACTGACAAAATGAGTGAGTGAGAGAACAGAATGAGACAAGAGAAGGCAGAGTTGGTGTTTAATATAGCACGTTTGTTCTACTCTGAGGTGAATTCCAAACCGCCTTCAGCTTATTTGGCGAATAAATGGGGTTGTAGGGAGAATATGACTAGAAAAACGGATACTAATTTCATTTGTACCTCATAGCTTTAGCTCATCGAATTAATGAAAGCGCGACTTATTTAAGACAAGGAAACACCTTAATTCCGTCATGTAAAACTAACTATGAGCGCAGATCAAACGGAGGCAGGAGGAATGTGGTAGATTTGGACGGAGAGGACACACAGTGTGGCAAGTAAAGAGAAAGACTGTGTCAAACTGGAGGGAAAAGTCAAGGTGAAGTAGGTGGAAAGGAGAACAGACAGATGCAGGAAAGCAAGAGGCAGGGCTAGGTCAGTGAGGAGAGGCAGGGTGAGGCAGGTGGGAAGAGACAAAGTGGGTGATGTAGTTTGAGAGAGAGAGAGAGAGAGAGAGAGAGAGAGGGGTAAAGGTCAAGTCTTTCATAATAGGATAAGGGATAATAACCCTGAGGAAAATCTGCATGTCGCGAGCAGGGTTTTTTGGGGGGTTGGGTAATGTTAGTGGGAAGTTGTAAATGTGTGTGTGTGTGTGTGTGTGTGTGTGTGTGTGTGTGTGTGTGTGTGTGCGTGTGATGACGGAGAGGCATATAAATGGATGGAAATAAAATGTTATTGTTAAAGGTACTTTCCATAGGACACACAAAAATATTCCCATTCATAAACGGATTTAGTTATAGTATAAGTAAGTACGTGTTCAGCCATAGACTCAGGTATAATCTGCAACACAATTCGAGTAAGCACGTGCGTAGTTATAAATGGTTATAGGTGTTGCCTGTATAGGCGAACCTACCTTTTTTTGTTTTAAAAGTATGCATAAGTGATTTTTCTTGGTGTAAAATATTAATCTTATAGTTTATGGATGCCTAACATATCCCTGTGCAAAAACAAGTTACTAGATTGCGCAAAACGGTAAACAAAATCATTTCAACAAACTTCTCTCTCTCTCTTCAAATCTTGCCCATGCTTTAACCTTATTATTTCCCTTCCTACCTTGCCTGTCCAATTCGTCCCTGCCCTCTATTCCTCTTCCCCCCACCCCCTCCTCGTTGTACTAGCATTTACACACATAGTCTCCATACCCTTCTCTACCTGGAGAGGATCAAAGTAGGAAAAAAAAAAGGAAGTATCTTCATAGTATGCAAAGTTTCCGTGCGTGGGTATAATTCCTCGTCCTCCTCCTCCTTATCATCATCCAAGCCTACTTTTTCACACCGAAGTGGAATGAGGTAGGGTCCAGACAGCCAGGAAAAAAAAAAAAAAAAAAAAACGAATGAGATATTGAGGAAACTTGCCCAATATAACAAGCCACACTCCCATTCACTTATCATTCAAGCCTCCGGAGTTCTGGTTCCACTTGAAAGGTCAAAAAATATTCTGCGCTTCGCTTCACACCATTATTATCACCTTCACTCTGACCACATTTCCAGCTTTCATAAATTGAGGCCTTTAGATCGAGTAGCAATATAGAAGGAAGAGAACTGTTACCATGTTCTAAGGAAACAGGCTACCCAGTCATTTACCCATTATTATCAGACAGTGTAAATGCACAATGTAAAGAACACATTGTCTAACATAACATTTTAAAAAATCATATGGGAAATATATTCACTCTGACATGAAAAAAGACCTTTTCAAGTATCGTATTTTGGGATAAAAGCAACTGACGATTAAATTTATATTTCCTGGAAGCGATGATACTACATTTGTGAGGCTCTTTCATGACACGTTTAATATGAGAATATCACACACCTAAGCTGGTGACTCGTGTGAAGGGTTGAGGGGAATATAAGAGTACAGGACGTGGGAGGGAGGGGGGAAGGAGGAGGAATTATGACAGGAAGAAAGGGAGAGATATGCATGATTAATCAGGGAGAGTAGAAAAAGAAGAGGGAAGGAAAAGAGTATGAGATGAGGAGGAGGGAGTGGCGGTGAGGGAACAAAGGGGGAATTTGTTGTGCAGGAAGGGAGAGAAGAAAGGAATATGCATGGCGCAGTGATAGAAGTACGGAAGGGGGTCGAAGTGTGCTAATGCAATAGGGAAAGCTGAGTATTTGGGAAGTGGAAGCATATATAAATGAGAGAGAGAGAGAGAGAGAGAGAGAGAGAGAGAGAGAGAGAGAGAGAGAGAGAGAGAGAGAGAGAGAGAGAGGTAAGGAGTATTAAGAGTTTAACCATTGGAATCAAAAGTGATTAGAGAGTTAGGGACAATTACCCTGAAGAGGATTTTGAAAGAATGTGAGTTTATGTTCTTCGGAAGAATTGTGTGTGTGTGTGTGTGTGTGTGTGTGTGTATGCCATGGCGGGGGGGAGCAGATATTCACATGGAAATAAAATGTTATTCTTAAAGATTCGTGAATACGTCATAAAAAAATAATTTCCCTTTATTAACAGTCAAAGAGTAAGACTGACAAAACTTTTAAGAGACATACTGTATAAGATAAACAAAACAGCGCATACATGCAAGTAGGCATTTAAAAATGGTTATAATGCCTGGATATTTAATCACAAACTTTTTGTTGGAAGCAATGTTCAAGTGAGGTTGTGTTGGTGTTTATTTTTAGTTTATAATTACTGTACATGGTTAGTTACGAAAACAGGTCATTACTTATTGTACAGAATTGAACAAAAACATGGCATCTCTCTCTCTCTCTCTCTCTCTCTCTCTCTCTCTCTCCCCTGTTCGGTAGTAGATGGCTGTTCTTCTCGACCATGTTTGTCGCTCATTTTCTCTGTACGACTACATTCTTTCCTTGGGTCTTCCTCCTTGTCCCTTCCTGATATACTCCCTTATGTCCCTGCCTCCATCCTCTGTGGCTCTTATCACGTCCCTCACTTTGCTCCTCTATTTTGTCTTTCTCGAAGTTTTCTTCTCCCCCTGCTTTGCTCCGTTCTCTCTTCCATATACACTTGTCTACTCACTCTCCTTTGATTTCCGTTTTTTTTTTTTTTATGCGAGGAAGAAGGAACCAAAGGCCATGAGCCCGCAATAAGAGTTCCAAGAGAAAAACAAAATACAAGAGAGAGCCAAATTCAAGATCCATTCACTTCGAGATGTCTGAACACACTGCGTTTCAAAGACTGGAGATCATAGGCAGCAGGAAATACAGACAGAGGGAGACAGTTCCAGAGTTAACCTGTTGCATAAATGAAGGACTGGGAGTAACGGTTAACTCTTGCATTAGAGAGTTGGACAGAAAAGGGATGAGAGTTTGCTGCTAGACGGGTGCTACGCGCCCGTCGTAGATGTGGAGGAATGCATGCACACAGTTCAGAGGAGCAGTGACCATTAAAGTAGCGATAGAAAAGTGATAAATATTCAACAGTGCAGCGAAGAGACAGAGGTTGAAGGGAGTCAGTAAGAGGAGGAGAGTTAATGAGACGAAAAGCCTTTGACTCCATGCTACTGAGAAGAGCTGTGTGTGGGGAGCCTCCCCACACATGAGAGTTGTACTCCACACAGGGGCGGATAAAACCCCTGAATAGAGCCAACAATTGTGCAGGGGTAAAGAAATAACGGAGTCAGCTTACCACACCCAATCTCTTGGAAACAGATTTTACAAGAGATGTAATATGATCTTTCCAAGATAAGTCCCGAGTAAATGAAACCCCAAGCATGTTCAAGGATGATGCAGGATTAAGCTGAATATTATTAAACATTAGTGGGTATACCTGTGGAAGATTTTCACGGGTTGATAGGTGTACGAACTGAGTCTTAGATGCATTAAAAACAACAAGATTATTTTTATCTCAGTCAGAGATACGAGCCAAGTCAGACATTAGGTGTGCCATAGCCTCATCCCTTGTTTGTTGAAGTAACTGCTGAGATGGGCATTGCTGGAACCAAATGGAAAGGTGAAGGGTGGCGTCATCAGCGTATGAGTGGATAGGGTTAGATGTACAGCTTAGAAGGTCATTGATGAATAAAAGGAAGAGAGTTGGTGATAGGACAGAGCGCCGAGGAACACCACTGTTGATAGATCTAGGAGAAGAACGATGGCCGTCTACAACAGCGGCTATAGAACGACCAGAAAGGAAGCTAGCGATGAAGGCACAGATAGAAGGATAGAAACCGTAAGAGGGCAGTTTGGAAATTAAAGATTAATGCGAGAATCGATTGAAAGCCTTTGAGATGTGCAATGGCAAAGCTTTCGCCAAAGTACCGAAAGGAGGATGACCAGGAGTCTGAAAGGTAGGTGAGAAGATCACCAGTGGAGCGTCCCTGACGGAACCCGTACTGACGATCGGAAAGAAGGTTGTGATAGGAAAGATACCTTAAAATTTTTCTATTGAGAATTGACTCGAAAACTTTTGAAATACAGGACGTTAATGCAATTGGATGATAGTTGGAGGGTCACCCTTCTTTGGGACTGGCTGAATGAGAGCAAACTTCCAGCAAGAGGGAAAGGTACAAGTTGACAGACAAAGGCGATAGAGTTTGCCTAGGCAGGGTGTAAGCACAGAAGCACAGTTCTTGAGAATAACAGGAGGGACTCCATCAGGCCCATATGCCTTGTTACTATTAAGGCCCGTGATGGCAGAAAATACATCAGCTGAAGAAATTTTAATGTCAGCCATGAGGAAGTCAGAGGCGGGAAGTGATAGAGGAACAGCACAGGAATCGTCTATGGTGGAATTGGAGGAGAAAGTCTGTGCGAAGAGATCTGCTTTATCAGTAGAGAAAATAGCTACAGAACCATCAGAGTAGAAAAGAGGAGGGAAGGATGATGAGATGAAGTTGTTAGAAAGGCTTTTGGCAAGGTGCCAGAAGGAGCGGGAAGAATTCGAGTTGGAGAGTTGAGAGCATTTAATACGGATGAAATTATTTTTAGCAGAGCGAAGAACAGACTTAGCATGATTCCGGGCAGAAATGTAAAGATGATGTGATTCAGGGGTGGGTTGGCTCCAGTACCTTTTGTAGGCCCTCTCCTTGTTGCGGACAGCATTAGAACAAGCTTGATTAAACCAAGGCTTTCTTGCGTTAGTCAAAGGATATGAGAAAGGAATGTATGCTTTCATGCTCGAGAGAATAACCTCCGTAATGCGCAAGGCACACTCAGATGGCTCCCGGCCATGGATGCAATAATCATTCCAGGGAAAATCAAAGAAGTATTGCCTGAGGGCCTCCCAATCCATGTCTCCAAAATGCCACAGGCGACATTTCCCTGGAGGGTCCACAGGCCATACCGGGGTGATAGGACAGGTTAAGGTGATAAGGTTGTGATCGGAGGAGCCCAACAGAGAGAAAAGATTAACAGTGTAAGCAGAAGGATTAGTTGTAAGGAAGAGGTCAAGTGTGTTGGAGCTCTCTCCAAGGCGGTCTGGGATACGGGTAGGGTGCTGTACAAGCTGCTCTAGGTCATTAAGGATAGAAAAGATGTAGGCTTGTTCACCAGGTGGAATAGTGAAAGGAGAGGAGAGCCAAAGGTGGTGGTGAACATTGAAATCTCCTAGAATGGAGATTTCAGATAAAGGAGAAATGGATAGAATGTGTTCCATCGTAGAAGTAAGATAGTCAAAGAATTTTTGATAGTCAGTAGAATTAGGGGCTATGTAAACAGCACAGATATATTTAGTCAGAGAATGACAGGAAAGCCGATGCCAGAGTGTAGAGAATTCAGAAGAATCGAGTTCAGGAACACGAGAGCAAGATAAGTCGTTGCGTACAGATACACAACAGCCACCTTTGGCTTTGAAATTAGTATTTAGAAAGTAGGAGGATATAGAGAGAGGGTTTGCTGTCAGTTGCCTCAGACAGCTAAGTCTCAGTTAGAAAAAGAAGGTGAGGTTTAGAGGAGGAGAGATGGTGCTCAACAGAGCGAAAGTTAGAGGAAAGGCCGCGAATGTTGCAGAAATGAAGAAGAAGAGAGTCAGACAGTGGTTCCAGGCACCTCGAGTCGTCATCGGGAGAGTGGCGGAAGGTGGGGGCATTTATGGCCCTCCTCCCCCGGGGACTCCGAGGCTGGGTGATAAGACGCCATGATTTTTTTTTTTTAATTTTGGAAAAGTAAGTGTAGTGTATACTGTGCATGTAGTTTGGTGTAGATAGTTAGAGAAATTTGTGTTGGAATGCAGGCTGGCCTACTCTCTGTGTTACTGAGACACTGAAAAAGTTCAGCAAAGGGGGATGGTCAGGAACTAGTCCTGAGGGCTGATGAAACAGGAGCTCCAGCACTCCCTGTCATCGGTTTTCCATCCACCTCGGGAGTACTGCCCTGCTCGACTGGTGATACAGTCTACTCCTGAAGAATCGAAAATATCTTCTAATGCAGTCTGTGCTATTCTTCTTCTTACTGCTTCTTATTAGCACCGTTTACCATCTCTTCCCACTATCTTAACAAGTCAACATCATGCTATCCCCTTTGCTTTCTGCTGGATTTCTATTTCCTCTTCCAATTCTTTCACAATTTTTACTTATTCCTTCAGTGCACTCCAGCTCGTTTCTTCTGAACCTTGCACACATTCTTTGGTAATGAAGATGTAACAGTTCCTGTTCCGTTTTTCTTTCCGTCGTAAATCTATCAGATTTTGCTGGGTCCCTGGTCATTCGGACTTTCCGGGTAATGTTGCTGAAGACTTTCTTGCCCTGTCTGCCACATCTCTTCCCGCTTCTCTCGCCTGTCCAATACCCTGTCCTGATTTTTTCCCTGTTTAAATCCTTGGTGTTTCAGGTTTGGCAGTCACTGGGGTGGCAAGACACGTACAATAAATTTTATTTTGTAAAGCCATCTGGCTCTTTGTGATCTTCATCCATGGTTATTTTATGTCATGTGATCGGCCCTCTGTCTCTTCACTTTGTCATTCCCTTCTCATTGTCTCCTACTTCCTTCTTCATTGTCTTTTGCTTGTTAACGACCATCGCACCTTCTTAACCTTAACCCATTGGAGCCCAGTGTCCGGAATACTGGACAGAACTGGGATTTTTTAAGTCTTTATAAAGTAGGGAACCCCCGGGTAGGGACCTATGAGCTTCGTGACTATGAGCCGATAGGCGGAGGGCAGTACGCTTAGTACCCAGCCAGTGCCGTGCCTCGCCCAGCACCCCTGGAATCCAATGGGTTAACTAGCTCGTCTTCGTAAGGCCCATGGACTCTGTGATGTTCTGCTTGAGTCTCCTACTGTTTCCGTTGCTCGACTTGCCGCCTTTGTTAATCATGTTGGTGTCCTTTCCAGTCAATTGCTCATCGGCTCTCCTTCCTTACCACCCACGTTGCGAAGTGGTATTGTTTTCAGTTGTGAGGTTGGCTGGCTGGCTCTGTTTGTGTGAGGGTAAACTAGATATCTCATGAACGGCTTGAGCTATCAACTAAAACTTTCAGGGTATCAGGATATGGCCAAAAATGTTGGATTACATCGAAAATGGGCACTCGGAGTCAAGGTCAAGGTCTCCAGAATGGCTGCCAAAGATCAACTATTTGGTGTTTGGTGACCTGGACCTTGATCCTGAGTGTCCATTTTTGAACTCATCCATGATTTTGGCCATATTTTGATATCCTGAAAGTTTCATGTTGATAGCTCAAGCCATTCATGAGGTATCTTGCTTACCCAAACTCAAAGACAGCTACCCAACCTCACACCTGAAAACATTACCATTCCACTCGCTTACCACTATCACGAGCGCAGAGGTAATCTTTTCAGTTGTGAGGTTGGCTGGCTGGCTTTATTATCTCCCGCCTTTAGAAGGTGGAGCGATAATGTATTTATCTGCCTTAGTGTGTGTGTGTGTGTGTGTGTGTGTGTGTGTGTGTGTGTGTGTGTGTGTGTGTGTGTGTGTGTGTTCCCATTACATCTTATGAAGTGCTTGAGCTACCAACATGAAACCTTCAGGGTATCAAGATGTAGCCAAAATCTTTGGATGACTTCGAAAATGGGCCCTCGGTCTCATGGTCAAGGTCACCAAAAAGGTTGCCAGAGGTCAACTACTTATTATCGCCCGCCTTTAGCACCATTATATCTCATAAGTGGATTAACCATAAACATGAAACCTTAAAGGTATCAAGATATGGCCATAATCTTGAAGTTGACCAACAGCATATTCTGGCGGGCGATTAGGATTCGGCTCCCGAATGATTTTCTATTATTTGTATGTGTTGTCAAATCAGAAATGGATGTGCAAAATTATGTGCCGAGGTAAAACTTTCCGAATAAGCGGGTGGTGAGATCCCATCGCGAGATGGCTTCTAGTTTTTTTTTTTTTTTTTTTTTTTTTTATCCCCCCTGCCTTCTGCTGTATCATTTTCTTTGCCCCGGTGCAAAATAGTCTTGTTGCTTGGCACAGGTTTCCTTAAATCAATCAATAAATCACTCTCCCTCTGTGTGTGTGTGTGTGTGTGTGTGTGTGTGTGTGTGTGTGTGTGTGTGTGTGTGTGTGTGTGTGTGTGTGTGTGTGTGTGTACCTACCCCATGCCTTAACCCCACTTTCTCCTTGCCTTCCTTCCCCTTTAACTCATTCCCTGCCTGTTCTTCCATTCCCTACACTCTCTTCCTTTCCCTGCGTCTCTGTTTACTTTATTTACACTCATATGTCCTGTATCTCTTCCTTCCTGAGGAGGATACTAATGGGTGTACAACTACTGTGCCTTCTTAATAAACACAGCTTCAGTAGGTGCAAATAATTCTTCCAGATATAATGTCAAAGTCATAACCATTATCACTACCAATACCCTGACCCAGATTCTCGCATCTACATGTGGTGGTCTTTTGGTCGGATCCAACATAAAGTAAGAGAGAAATCACCTGCGTTCCTAATGAAATAGGCCATTCACTCAGTATTATTAAATACATTGTGTAAATAACATTTTGATTGTCATAACACTTTTGAAAATTAATCATAAATCGTTAGGGAAATTATGTTCTCTCTGAAAGAAAAAAGAAATCATCCATTTCAAGTATCATAAATTGAAATGAACGACACAAATGCTTTAATTTATACTTCCGTAAACTAGGATATTATATTTGCGAACCTCTTGCATGACACACGCATACCACTCGCGAATACCACATTTGCTGGCTGGTGACATGTACTGAGGGGCAGGGGGAGAACAAGCAGGGAACGGGAGATGGAGAGGGAAAGAAGCGGGAAAAAATGATGGGAGATGTGGGATTATGTTTCGTGACGAAGGATGGAGAAGGAGGAGGGAAGGAAAGGGATATGCGTTGAGAACGAAGGGACTGGGGGCGGGAAACAGGGGGTATTATAATAGTGGTGTAGGAGGAACAGGGTACAGAAGAGGAATGTGTGGCGCAGTGGGACGAGTGCTTCAGGGGTCAAATCATGCTGCAAGAAAAGGAGAGATGAAATCAGTGAATAGTGATTATTATGAGAGAGAGAGAGAGAGAGAGAGAGAGAGAGAGAGAGAGAGAGAGAGAGAGAATTAAGGAGTGTTAAGAATTTTAAAAAAGGAACTGGAAATTGATTAGAGAGTTACGGAAAACTACCCTGTAGTGGATTTTGAAAGGATATGAGGTTATGTTCTTTGGAAAGTTTGTGTGTGTGTGTGTGTGTGTGTGTGTGTGTGTGTGTGTGTGTGTGTGTGTGTGTGTGTGTGTGTGTGTGTGTGTGTGTGTGTGTGTGTGTGTGTGTGTGATGGCGGGGAGGCAGCTGTTCGCATGGAAGAAGAATGTCATTGTTAATGATAATGTGCATGCGATCTACAAATAATTATAAATTATCCACTGATACAAAGTAATACTAACTATGTATTCAGGAACAGAAATATGAAATATAAACAGATCAGAACATGCATGCAGCTACGTAATTATATTTTCTCAATAATATTACCTTCTCTGTACTGATTTCAAATCTATAGGTGGCTGTTGTGTATACAGTATGTACGCAACGACTTATCTTGCTCTTGTGTTCCTGAAATGATTCTTCTGAATTGTCTACTCTCTGGCTTCGACTTTCCTGTCATTCTCTGGCTAACTATATCTGCACTGTTTACTTATCTCATAATTCTACTGACTATGAAAAATTCTTCGACTATCTTTCTTCTACGATGGAACACATTCTACCCATTTCTCCTTTCTCTAAAATCTCCATTCTAGGAGATTTCAATGTTCACCACCACCTTTGGCTCTCCCCTCCTTTCACTGATCCACCTAGAGAACAAGCCTACATCTTTTCAATCCTCAGTGACCTTGAATAGCTTGTACAGCACCCTACCCGTATCTCTGACCGCCTCGGAGAGAGCTCCAAAATATTTGACCTCCTCCTTACAACTAATCCTTCTGCTTACTCTGTTATTCTTTCCTCTCCATTGGGCTCCTCTGATCACAACCTTATTACTTTGACCTGTCCTATCGCTCTGGTACGGCCTGCTGACCCCCCAAAGAAAAGTCAACTGTGGCACTTTGGAGCTGCAGATTGGGAGGCCCTCAGGCATTAATTCTTTTATTTTCCCTGGAATGATTATTGCTTCCATGGCCGAGAGCCACCTGAGTGTGCTTTGCGCATTATGGAGGTTATTCTCTCGCGCATGGAAACATTCATTCCCTTCTCATATCCTTTGACTAATGCAAGAAAGCCTTGGTTTAATCACGCTTGTTCTAATGCTGTCCACAACAAGGAGAGGACCTATAAAAAGTTCTAGAGCAAACCCACCCCTGAGTCTCTGTTTTATGTTTCTGCCCGGAATCATGCTAAGTCTGTTCTTCGCTCTGCTAAAAATAATTTCATCCGTACTAAATGCTCTCAACTCTCCATCTCAAATTCTTCCCCCTCCTTCTGGCACTTTGCCAATAACTGTTCTAACTACTTTGCCTCATCATCCTTCCCTCCTCTTTTCCACTGTGATGGCTCTGTAGCTATTTCTTCTACTCATAAAGCAGATCTCTTTGCTCAGACTTTCTCCTCCAATTTCACCTTAGACGGTTCCGGTGCTGTTCCTCCATTACTTCCCCCCTCTGACTTCCTCATGGCTGACATTATAATGTCTTCAGCTGATGTATTTTCTGCCATCACTGGCTTTAATACTAACAAGGCATATGGGCCTGATGGAGTCCCTCCGGTTGTCCTCAAGAACTGTGCTTCAGTGCTTACACCATGCATAGGTAAACCCTTTCACCTTTGTCTATGAACTTGTACCTTTCCATCTTGATGGAAGTTTGCTCTCATTCAGCCAGTCCCAAAGAAGGATGGCCATTCCCAACCGTCTTTCGTGCAGCCGCTTTAACATCCTGTGTCTCTAAAGTTTTCGAGTCAATTCTTAATAGAAAAATTTTAAAGCATCTTTCCTAACACAACTTTCTTTCTGATCGTCACTATACGTTCCGTCAGGGACGCTCCACAGCCGATCTTCTCACCTACTTCTCAGGTTCCTGGTCATCCTCCTTTCGGGACTTTGGCGAAAGCTTTGCCTTTGCACTTGAAATCTCATAGGCTTTCGATCGAGTCTGGCATAAATCTTTAATTTCCAAACTGCCCTCTTATGGTTTCAATCCTTCTGTCAGTGCCTTCATCTATAGCTTCCTACCTGGTCATTCTATAGCCGCTGTTGTAGACGGCCATCGTTCTTCTAGATCTTGCCTTCATCTATAGCTTCCTATCTGTTCGTTCTATAGCCGCTGTTGTAGACGGCCATCATTCTTCTAGATCTTTCAACAGTGGTGTTCCTCAGGGCTCCGTCCTATAACCAACTCACTTCCTTTTATTCATCAATGACTGCCTAAGCTGTACATCTAACCCTATCCACTCGTACGCTGATGATTCCACCTTTCACTTTTCCATTTGGTTCTCCCAATGTCCATCTAAGCAGTTACTTCAACAAACAAGGGATGAGGCTATGGCACACCTAATGTCTGACTTGACTCGTATCTATGACTGGGGTAAAAATAATCTTGTTTTTAATGCATCTAAGACCCAGTTTTTGCACCTATCAACTTGACACAATCTTCCACAGGAGTACCCACTAATGTTTAATAATACCCAGCTCAATCCTGCATGATCCTTGAACATACTTGGGGTTTGATTCGCTCAGGACTTATCTTGCAATGATCATATTGCATTTCTTGCAAAATCTGCTTCTAAGAGAATGGGTGTGCTAAGCCGACTCCATACCTTTTTTGCTCCTGCACAACTGTTAACTTTATACATGGGTTTTATTCGCCCCAGTGTGGAGTACAACTCTCATGTGTGGGGAGGCTCCCTACATACAGCTCTTCTCAATAGGGTGGAGTCAAAGGCTTTCATCTCATTAACTCTCCTCCTATTACTGGCTCCCTTCAACCTCTGTCTCTTCACCGTACTGTTGCATCTTTATCTCTTTTCTATTTCTGCTTCAATGGTCACTGCTCCTCTGAACTCTCTGCTTGCATTCCTCGACCTCTACGACGGGTGCATAGCACCCGTCTAGCAACAAACTCTCATCTCTTTTCTGTCCAACTCTAATGCAAGACTTAACCATTACTACCAGTCCTTCATTTATGCAATAGGTCAACTCTGGAATTGTCTCCCTCTCTCTGTATTTCCTACTTCCCATGATTTCCAATCTTTCAAACTCAGTGTGTCCTGGCATCTTCAAATTAGCGGATCTTGAATTTGGCTGTTTTTTGTATCGTTTTTTATTTTTTTCTTGGAAGGAACAGTTTGCGGACTCCTGTCCTTTTGTTCCTTCTTTCTTGCATTAAAAAAATATGCAAAAAATGGTTATAACACATGACTGTATGATCACAATATTCTTATGAAGCAGTGAACGTGACTTAGTGTTAGTGTTTAATATTTTTAGTTTGTACGTACTGCACAAATTCATCTACAAAATCATACTAGTAGTTACTGTACAAAAGTAACAGCGAAACGTCAACAAAACTCTCTCTCTCTCTCTCTCTCTCTCTCTCTCTCCAATCTCACTTCAAAAACTCTCACTTTCCATCCCTTTTTGTCTGTTCTTTCCACATGAAGGAGATTACCACCTTCTCCACGCGCCATGTCGTTGCTCGAGATCTTTTCAAACACAAGTCTTCATAGTCAGTACGTCTTTAATAAGAGTTGTGCTTGCGACCATTAACGCAACATTCTCTATTTTATCTTGGGATACACACCTAATAAAAGCAGGATGAGAAAGAATGATCAAGTGTAAATTCAGAAAATGGAGTTTGTAGACTGGTATATTTTGTAGGGAAAATGAGACTTCCATTTGTTAATTTGCCTCTTAAAATTCATACAAAAATGTTATTCCAAGTATATTGTTTCCCGGACTACATTGCAGCTCTCTCCAGGGGGTAATCAGTAAGTAATCATGGCTCTCTCTCTCTCTCTCTCTCTCTCTCTCTCGTCTATCCCAATCTCAAATGGTGATTGGTTGGTGTGGGAGGAGTAGAGGGAGGGAGGAGAGTCAAAGTGGAGGGAGAGGAGATGTAAGTGGCTGTGGGGAGTGGGATGTGGGTAGGAGGGAGGAAAGGTGTGAGCGAAGAGAGTCAGAGTTGAAGGAGAGGAAAAGTAGGTTGTGGGAGTAAGGGAAACGGGGAGGGAGGGAAGTGATACAGATTATGTAGGATGAAGGAAAGGTTTGGTTTGTGGTTGTCGGGTGAAGGATGTTGGGGGGAGGGGGGAGAAGGTGGTTGGATATTCCTTTACCCCCTCTCCTACTCATCATTTATGTCATGCCATGAATTTTTTTTTTATGTTTACTTTTAAAACTATCATAATGGACCCTTTCCTTGCTATGGACACACTTGGTTTGACTCTTCAGGCTAACATCAGACGTCTGAAGACGTTTCCTAGAATCAGAAAGGTAGTAGTTTATTGAGTATACCAGGGAATGTGTGAGGTACAGTGTGCACCATATCAAAACGTAACACAGGTGAGGAATAGGCTTGATTTTCAAAGGGTAGGGGCGTATAGATTAGATACTTTACAGTGAGGATGTTAGGTGATATATATACTGTATATTCCCACGATAAAGAAGTTGTGATCTGTATTTATGATTTTATTGAAAGTTTACTATAGGGTGGATTGGGAGAGATTATGAAATGTATTTGCCATATTATGGTGCAGGATGAGATCTGCTGATGGCAACAGAATCCCCTTAGGAGGATACTGCTGCATGTGTGAATGTGGGGAAAAATCGTAGTGATTCTCTTAGCATTAATGAAGATGTAAGAAAGCGATTTGTTATGTCAGCTTGCTTGACCAGTATGCTTAAAGATGACTAAGTCTAAGATTTGAAAGTGAGGACAGCATGCATAAAAGTGAACATGAAAAGTAAATGGTAATGTGTGGAGTCATTTTACTCGCATGAATGTTGACGATGCTGTTTTAATGGCTGAAAGTGAGAGTGATCTAAAAGAGGCAATGAATAAGTTTTATTGAGTCTGCGAAAGATGCAAATTAATAGTGAAATAAAAAAAATGTATGCGAAAGGACAGAATGACACAACAGATTTTGGCAGACAGAACATGACAAGGAGAGGAAACAGTGAATTGCAGGTTCAGTCGGGAGACAAAAATGCTGAAAGTGACATTTTTTTTTTTTTATCATATCGAAACTTCTTCGTGAAAAGAAGGAAAATTGGAGTGTGGTGTTAAGAAGCAATCATTTCAAGGAAGAAGAATTCCAGTAAGTGGGGAGTTGTGCTGTATTTTGAATGGAGGAGTATTTACTATGGGAATTACAATAGCCCTGCGCGAAAGTCTTTGATTGCCGACACTCTTGTACTCGTTTGAGTGTGAGAAACTTTTCTTGTTTTCAGACTGTAGAAATGACCTTATTCAGAACAGTTACAGGCATAAATAGGATGGATGACGTAATGCTGATACTAATGAATTATTATAGAATGGAAGAAGAAGCAGTAGGATTGAAATATGAAATTATTCTGTACAGAAAGGAATGCTCTGAGAAGAGTGTTTTGATGTATACAGAGACTGACGTTGATAAAGTGCTGACGAACGTTTATAAATGTAAGATCAAGGGGAGAGTTAGTAGATGATGACCTTATGTGGTGTGGAAATGATTAGATCAGTATATTACTGAAAAGTAATGAAGAAGATGAGGAGTAGCTGAGAAAGTGAGAATGGTATGTGAATTGGTGTTAACCTGGACGTGGTTCTGTCATGGTCTTACCCTGTTTGGGAGTTCCTAGGGAGGAAGAATGGGTCGGAGATGATGGCAATGAATACCAGGTGAATTGGTAAGCTGAAAAAAGGCAACAGTTACTGGCTTTATATACAGACTATGTACAAATGATTGTATTGGACGATCATGCTTTTAAACATCTCCGTTTTTATCTGCAATGACTGTAAGGCCTCGGACTCAGAATTATTTTAAGTAACAGACGGCCATACATGAAAGTGTGAGGTGTGTTATCGACAGTAAGCTCACGAATATTGTTGCCTCCACCAACGAAGTTGGAGATGGTTATGTATTCACCTATGTTTGTCTGTTTATTTATTTGTCTACACGATATCCCCAAAAGCTCTCAATGAATTTCAATGAAATTTTGTGGAAGGATGGTCCATGGGCGAAGAAAGAATATATTAAATTTTGGGGCGGATGCGGATCCGGATCCATGTTCTCAATGAATTTCAATGAAATTTTGTGCAAGGGTGGGCCATGGGCCAAGAAAGAACTGATTAAATTTGGAGGCGGATCCAGATCCAGATCCTATGTATCTCACCCAATATCTCCGAAAGTTCTCTATGAATTTCAATATAATTTTGTGGAAGAATGTGCCATGGATCATGGAACCATTGATTTAAAATTGGGGGTGGATCCGGATTCTATGTACAGGATATTTCACAATATCTCTACGGATCCTGGCAATGGCATTGGCGGAGGTATGGGCTCTCTGAGTGTTTCCTAGTTGTTTATTAATTAATGAACTGTATCATCCTACTTTCCTGATGTAAAGACACACACTGATATTATGAGGAAAGGAACCTGAGCAACACTTACCGTTTTTCCCCAATCATTATAACGATGTGTGTCGGGTCGTTTTTGTTATGGTGCCCACTTTGTCGCTCTCTAGCTGCGTTTAGCAATTATGTGATAAATACTGACAAAAGTCTTTTAAGTAATACTTATTACCATTCCAGAAGCTTTCCAACGACGTGCACACATATACTGTAGCTTTAAAAATCTCCAAGGAGACTTAGTTTTTGTGCCTAATTTAGAGTTTTATGGCATAATGACTACGGTGTCAATTATTGCGAAAAAAATCACTTATGTTAAACCTATTACTTTTTCCCAAATTCTCTACCGATGTACGTATATCAGCTGTTGCTCTGCTAATTTCTCAGAGAATATAGTTTTGATGATGAGCTCTGCCGCCCTACACTTGATGTTCTCGCTCTCTTGCTTTCTCACATGCTGGAACAATATCTTCAAAGACTCACAGATTCTCTTAGCCCGTGTATATAACGATAGATCAGCACATATTTAAGTAGACTGTGTTAGGTGACGTTAGGTTAAATTAGAAGATCAATGAAAAGGTAGTGTTGGGTTGGTCAGGGTTGGGTAGTGTTGGGTAGATCGGGTTTGGTTTGGGCGCAGTAGAGATCTTTCAATTAGGACTGAGCACAGCACTGTAAATACCCTCCGAACAAATACATGATCAGGAGTGTTATCAGTCAGTAATCCCTTTACAACGATTAGGTTCTGATTTCATAAAGGCATTTTCATCTCAAAGAATTATTACCTCTGCCAAAGTGATATGTCTAGGTTTGCCTATTGTCTCTCCATTCTTCTGTCTTCCTGTCTGAATATTTGCCTCTTTCGTTATATATGTGTTAAAATTATTATAGAATAATGACTGGATGGAACTGTAATTAGTAATGAATCCTGACTTAGAACCATCATAAGAATATGTTGATTCATGTTCGGTGAAAAAATTGGAGAGTCAAGATCAAGGGCAGGAACAACATGTAAGTATAATTTTTGCTGCCTTGACTGAGGTATAGGTTTAGGTTCTCTGAGTTCTTTTGTAATTGAAGAGTTTGACAAGATTTCATTGTCTTTTCATACAGATTTCTCAATTGTAAAGTCACATTTGAACATGACTGTGCCCTCAGATATAAGGAAGGAGTAATAAATGGGAAAATAGCCAAAAACAGCGAAACTGGTCTTGGTGCCACACCAGACATTATTGTTTTATGCAAGAAAGAACGAACCAAAGGCCAGGAGGCTGCAAAACCGTCCTCTCCAAGAAAAAACAAAAACAAGATAACAGAGAGCCAAGTTCAAGCTCCCTAAATTTCTAGATGCCTGGACACTCTGCTTTTGAAAGAGTGGAGATCATAGGCAGAAGGAAATACAGACTGAGGGAGACAATTTCAGGGCTGACCTCTCGATACATGAAGGACTGGGAGTAACAGTCAACTCTTGCGTTAGAGAGTTGGACAGAAAAGGGATGAGTGTTTGTTGCTAGACGGGTGCTACGTGCCCGCCATAGTTGTGGAGGAATGCAAGCAGATAGTTCAGAGGAGCAGTGATCACTAAAGTAGTGATAGAAACGAGATAAAGATGTAATAGCGGGGAGAAGAGACAGAAGTTGATGGAAGCCAGTGGGAGGAGGAGAATTAATGACATGATAAGCCTTTGACTCCACCTTGTTGACAGTAGATGCATGTGGGGAGCCTCCCCACACATGGGAGTTGTACTCTACATAGGAGCAAATAAAACCTGTGTATAAAGTCAACTGTGTATGGGTTAAAAAGAAGACACGGAGTCAGCTTAGCACACCTAATCTCTTGGAAGCAGATTTGCAATACAGGTATTATGAACTTTCCACGATAAATTCAGAGAGAATGAAACCCCAAGTGTATTTAAAGAAGACGCAGTATTGAGTCGAATATTGTAAAAAAGTAGAGGATACTCTGTGAAATATTTTGTTGAGTTGAAAGATGTAAGATTTGAGTTTTTGATGCACTGAAAACGAAAATAAAATTCATTCACCCCAGTCAGAGATATGAACCAAGTCAGACATTAGGTGTGGTATAGCCTCATCCCTTGTCTGTTGAGTAACTGTTGAGATGGATGCTGCAGGAAGCGAATGGAAAGGTGAAGGGTGGAGTCATCAGCGTATGAGGGGATAGGGTTAAATGTACTGTACTGCTTAGAAGGTCAGTGTTGAACAGAAGGAAGAGAGTTGGTGAAAGGACAGAGTCCTGAGGACCACCACTATTGATAGCTGTAGGAGAAGACCGGTAGTTGTCTACAACAGCAGCTATAAAATGAAAAGAAAGGAAGCTGGAGATGAGGGCGGAGATGGAAGGAAAGCTGGAGATGACGGCAGAGATGGGAGGATGGAAACCGTAAGAGGGCAGTTTGGAAATAAAAGATTTATTCCAGACTCAATCAAAAGCCTTTGAGATGTCAAGTGCAACAGCAAAGTTTTCACCAAAGTCTTGAAAGGGTGATGACCGGGAGTCTGAACTATATGTCAGATCACCAGTGGTGCATCCCTGATGGAACCCATACTGACAATTGGAAAGAAGGTTATGATAGGAAAGGTGCTTTATATTATTATTATTATTATTATTATTATTATTATTATTATTAGTTTGAGAACAGACTCAAAAACCTTGAAACACGGGATGTTAAAGCTGTTGGGCTATAGTTACAGGCCTGGGAATAGTCACCCTTCTTTGGGACAGGCTGAATGAGTGCAACCTTCCAGCAGAAGGAGAGGTATATGTTGATAGGCAAAGGCGAAAGATTTTACCTATGTAGAGGGTAAACACAGAAGCACAGTTCTTGAGGACAACAGGAGGGACCTCATAATGCCTATATGCCTTGTTAGTACTGAGGCCGGTGATGGCAGAAAATATACCAACTGATGAAATTTTAATGGCATCCATGTGGAAGTCGGTGGGGTGCAGTGATCGAGGAACAGCACCGGAATCGTCTAGGGTAGAACTGGGGGAGAAAGTCTGAGTGAAAAATTCTGCTTTATCAGTAGAAGAAATAGCTACAGAGCCATCAGAGTGGAAAAGAGGAGGGAAGGATGATGAGGTAAAGTTGGTAGAAAGGTTTTTGGCAAGACGCCAGAAGGAATGGGAAGAATTAGAGTTGGAGAGTTCAGAGCATTTAGAATGAATAAATTATTTTTAGCAGAGTGATGAAGAGACTTAGCACGATTCCAGGTAGAAACATAAAAGAGATGGGTTTCAGGGGAGGGTTGGCTCTGGTACCTTGTTTAGGCCTTCTCCTTGTCTTGGACAGCAAAAGAACAAGCATGATTAAACCAAGTTTTTTTTTCTTTTTAACATTAGTCACAGGATATAAAAAAGGGATGTATGCTTCCACACCAGAAAGAATAACCTTTATATTGAGCAAAACACACTGAGATGGGTCACGAACGTGGAAACAATTATCATTTCATGAAAAATAAAAGAAGTTCTGCCTGAGGGCCACCCAATCAGCAGCTCCAAAGTGCCACAGTTGCCACTTCTTGGGAGGGTCCCCGGGCCTTGCTGGAGCAATAGGACAGGTGATAAGATGGTGATCGGAAGAGCCCAACGGAGAGAAAAGTCTGAGAGAGTAAGCAGCAGGATTAGTTGTAAGGAAGAGGTCAAGTATGTGGAAACTCTCTCCAAGGCGGTTAGTGATTCGGGCAGGGTGCTGTACAAGCTGCTTTAAGTCATTAAGGATAGAAAAGATGTAGGCATGTTCACCAGGTGGGTCAGTGAAAGGAGAGGATAGGCAAAAGGAGGTGGTGATCATTGAAATAATCTAGAATGGAGATTTCAGAGAAAGAAGAAATTGATAGGATGTGTTGCATCTTAGAAGTAAGACAGTCAAAGAATTTTTCATGGCAGAATTAGAGGATAAGTAAACAGTGCAGATATATTCAGTTAGTGACTGACAAGATAGCCGAAGCCAAAGAGTAAAGAATTCAGAAGATTCAAGTTCAGGAACACGAGACCAAGATATGGTGTTGAGTACATTTTTTTTTTTTAATGTGTCCGACTCTGGGCATAGGCTTCACAGCCTATTCCCAAGGCCCAGTGGTCCTCCTACATACCATACACCTCTACATATACATAACAGCCTCCTTTGGCTTTGTAATGAGTATAGAGAAAGTAGAGGATACAGAGAAGGGTTTGCTAGCAGTCACCTCGGACAGCTGAGTCTCAGTGAGGAAGAGAAGGTGGGATTTAGAGAAGGAGAGGTGGTGTTCAAGAGAAAGGTGGAGGAAGGGCCATGAATATTGTATAAATGAAGAAGACAGTCAGACAGTGGTTCCTGGCATCTACCTTGGTCGTCACCGGGTGAGGGGCGGATGGTGAGGGGCTTTGATGGTCCTCTGAGGCTTGGTGACAGGATGCCATTTTTGTTGATTTTTTAATAGGAACTGCAGTGTGTAATGTGTAAGCAGTTTGGTGGTGATAGAGGAACTTGTATTGGAGAGCATGCTGGGCTGCAGTCTCTGTTACTGAAACACTGAATAAGTTTAGCAAAGGGGGATGGTCAGAATCTAGTCACGAGGGCTGATGAAACAGGAACTCCAGCTAGTACTGTCATCAGCTTTCCATCCACCTTGGGCGTACCACCCAGCTCTACTGGTGCTACAGTCCAATCCACTGGAAATGCGTTACAATCATATTATTAGAATTTAAGTAGTACTTGCTTTGAAGAACAGATTATGAAAAAAAAGATAAAATCTAGAAAAAATCATATATATATATATATATATATATATATATATATATATATATATATATATATATATATATATATATATATATATATATATAAAATGGAGGAAGTCGGCTTCCAACAGAAAATTAAATACATCAACCAGATAGTCAGAGGTTTCTCCAAACGCGGAAGACAAATAGTAAGCACCATCTGTTCCTCCTTATGCTTATGGATAACTCTCCAATGCAGGTTCCTTTGACTGGCGCTGAACCAACAAGCGCATCCAGGCAGTCATCACACCACGGCCACAGCCCATGACATATGAGGAACCCAGGAGTAAGAATAGTGTGCTCAGGGTGATGCCAGGCAATGACCACCTCTAATCTCTGAGGAATAGAGGGGAGAACCCTCAGCGAAATCACTTTCTGAGAAATCTTATTAATTTTTTTGTTTGAACAGCTGCATCCCACTGTCTTTGCAACAGGTATGAACTGCGGACTGAATGGTAAGAGCCGTAGTAGTGATAACAAGCGTACTGTCGGCAGGCAGTGGTCGAAAACGTGAGTGTTTAGCCAGATTTGTCCCCCCCTGTGGCTGGGGGTACAAAATCTGGCCGCACTATGGGGTGGTACTACTACTCTGTGACCAGGTTGTGTTAGGAAGAATACTGCCACCATATTCCCTGTGTGTCATAAAAGGTGACTAAAAGGGGCGGGGTGAGGGGACTAGGGACCCTCTCCTCTGCTTTTTAGTTCCTAAAAAGAGACAGGCCAGAGAAAGGGATGGGCGATGGAGTCATTCCCGTACCCTGATGATTGGGTCTATGAATGTGCGTGGATGTAGTACGATTGAGGCTAAAAGGGAGGAGATTGGGAGAATGTTTGTGAGAAGAAAGTTGGATGTGTTAGCTTTGAGTGAAACGAAGATGAAAGGGAAGGGTGAGTCTATGTTTGGAAGTGTGAATGGAAGATTGTCAGGTGTTGATAGAGGAAGGGCAAGAGAAGGTGTGGCCTTGTTAGTGAGTCTGGAAGTACAGCAGTGTGTGATTGAATGGGAGGAGGTGTCATCGAGACTGTGTGAAAGCGAAATTTGGACGTGAGTTGTGGGTGTTTGTGAGTACATATGGGCCTGGTAGTGAAAGGGATGAAGAAGAGAGGGAGTCTTTCTGAAATGATGTTGATGAGTGTCTGCAGAGTTTTGGAGCGAATGTGAATGTGGTAATGATGGGAGATCTGAATGCTAGAGTGGGAAATGTACCAGTTGAAGGTGTAGTTGGTATGTATGGTGTGCCTGGAAGAAATGAAAATGGGGAACGAATGATAGGGATGTGTGTTGAGCGAGAGGTGGTGACTGGAAATACGCTGTTTGAGAAGAACGATATTTATAAGTATACAAGGGTGAGACAGGAGGGTGGAAGGGTTCTTGATAGAGCTATGATGGACTAAGTGGCTATGTCTAGGAATGTAATAGGAAGATTGTTGGATGTGAGAGTTCTGAGAGGGGAGGGTGGAGGTATGTCTGACCACTACCTGGTGGAGGGAAAGTTAAGAGTAGGTAAGAGATGGGTGAGAGCTAGGAGAGTTAGGTGTGGCAGGGAGGTTTTGAAAGTGAGTGAGTTGGATAAAAGAGAGAAAAAGATAGAGTATCAGGAGAAATTGAAAGATGAGTGGAACGCAGTGAAAGATCAGGAAAATGGCAGTGTGGAGGAGGAATGGCAGTTGTTTAAGAGTGCTGTGGTCGGGCCTGCAGAAGAGGTGTGTGGTGTGAGACGTGTGGGGGGTGGTGTAAGAAAAGGAAGTGAATGGTGGTGTGAGGAAGTAAGTATGGCTGTGGCTGAGAAGAGACGTGCATATGAAGTGTGGCTGCAGAGGAAGGATGAGATGTCATATGAAAGGTATAATGAAACGAGGAATAGGGCGAGAAGGGCTGTGCGTGATGCTAAAGTGGCAGCAGATGAGAGGTGGGGTAGGTGGCTGACTGAGAATTTTCAACAGAATAAGAAAATGTTTTGGAAGGAGGTGAAAAGGGTGCGAAAAGGAGAGTCTGGGAAGGAAGAACAAGTAAAAGCAGAGGCTGGAAGGATGTTAACTGAGATGGATGCAGTAAGGAAGAGATGGGCATAGTATTTTGAAAGGTTGTTAAATGTAGAGGAGGAAAGGGTGGCTGAGATTGTGGAGGATGGAAGCGTGCAAGGAATTAATGTGTTGGGAGAGTTGAATGATTCTTTGATCACGAAGGAGGAAGTGGAGAAGGCAGTAAAGGAGATGAAAACAGGGAGAGCTGCAGGTATGGTTGGGTGTTCTGTGGAATGCCTGAAGGGTGATGGCATGACTATTGTTGACTGGTTAGTAAGATTGTTAAATGTGTGCTTTGTGAAAGATATGGTACCAGTTGACTGGGCAAGTGCTTGTGTGGTCCCGTTGTATAAAGGCAAGGGTGATAAGTATGAATGTACTAGCTTTAGAGGTATAAGTCTGTTGAGTGTTGGAGGTAAGGTTTATGGTAGAGTGTTAATAATGAGAGTTAGAGAGGGTACAGAGGGAGTGATTGGTGATGAGCAGTGTGCGTTTAGGAAAGGGAGGGGATGCGTGGATCGGTTGTTTGCTGTGAGACAACTGTGTGAAAAGTATTTAGCGAAAGGCAAGGATGTGTTTTGGGCATTCATGGATTTAGAGAAAGCGTATGATAGAATTGACAGGGAGGCTTTGTGGACTGTTTTAAGATTGTATGGACTTGATGGTAGGTTACTAAAAGGGGTGAAAAGTTTTTATGCAAATAGTAGAGCGTGTGTAAGAGTGGGAAATGCTGTGAGTGATTGGTTTCCCGTGAGAGTGGGGCTGCGACAGGGATGTGTGATGTCGCCTTGGTTGTTTAATATTTACATGGATGGTGTTGTAAGGGAGGTGAATGCAAGAGTTTTAGGTGGAGGTCTGAGTCTGGTGAACGTTGATGGTGGAGAGTGGAATCTGAAGCAGTTGCGTTTACAGATCATACTGCACTGGTTGCTGATTCAGAGGAGAGATTGAGACACTTGGTAGAGGAGTTTGGAAGGGTGTGTGAAAGGAGGAAATTGAAAGTAAATGAGAATAAGAGTAAAGTGATGAAGTGTACGAGGTTGGTGGATGGTAGGGCGATGGATATAGTTTTGAATGGCGAGTTGCTTGAGGAGGTAGAGTGTTTTAAATATCTAGGGTCGCATGTTGCTGTGGATGGAAGAATAGATGCAGAAGTGAAGTTTAGAATAAATGAAGTAAGAAAGGTGCTGGGAGGAATGAAAAAAGTGTTTAGATGTCGTTCGGTTAGAATGGATGTAAAGAGAAGGCTGTATGAGGGTGTTGTGGTACCGACTGCGTTATATGGGGCTGAAACATGGAATATGGGTGTGGCAGAGAGGAAAAGTTTGAATGTAATGGAGATAAGGTGTCTGAGGAGTATGTGTGGAGTGATGCGTATGGATCGAATGCGAAATGATGAAGTGCGAAGGAGAACTGGAGTTGTTCGGGAGATGGCTGGTAGAGTTGAGCAGAGGGTGTTGTGATGGTTTGGGCATATGGAGAGAATGGATAATGAGCGATTGGTGAAAAAGATAACTAGATCTGATGTGAGAGGTGTAAGGCTGAGAGGAAGACCACGAATAGGATGGATGGACAGTGTGAAGAGAGCGCTGGATGTGAGAGGGATGTCTGTTTAGCAAGGAAGAGTGGCTGTGCGTGACAGAAATAAATGGAGGGAAATTGTGAATGAATAAGTGATGACGCAGCCCTAAGGGGATATTCTCCCGCATTTGGTCTGATCAGTTAGTCAGGTCAGGTGCGGGTAAGGGGATGGGTCTGTTATGATGTGACAGGGGTAAACCAGCTCTGCTGTCGGGCCTTGCTGCGGATGTCACTGATTGCATTGCGCAGTTGACCCTTGTGCGGTGTGGTGTGGTGAGGATCTGTCTGTTCTCCCCTTTGGGGCTAAGATGCGAATGAATGTGTTGGATGGATGAGTAAATGGGGAGTGTGTCGTCCTGTCTCGGCTACCTCCCTTTCCTTGGGGGAAGCAGCCTAGGTATATAGATAGATAGATAGATCATTGCCTGCCACACCAACATGCGTAGGAACCAAAAGAAAACTGGACTAGGCCATCCCATCGGTAAATCAGGAATAGACCCTAGCATGGTATGGACAAGGCCATGAAAGCACTTTGAAAGTCACTTAAATTGTAAAAGAAGTTTCTTGATGTGCCAAAATAAGTTTAAGAGGTCAAATGATAGCAGTCATTCTGAAGTAAAAACAGAAGTGCCTGAAGGAAGACTTCCTCCCCTCACAAAGTCTGAAAACATAACACCAAACGCAACACCAATTTTTATCTTCGAACCATCGTGTACACAGGGACAGTGCCTCTGTAAATGGACTAATCTTCTAAAAATAAATGATGAGACAGCAAAGAGATTGAAGACTTAGTGCTCTCAGAATCTCTGCAGAACTATACCACCAGAAGGAACCATGGAGTGATCCTCGGGACCCACATAGGAGAGAAAGGCAATAAAGATAGATCTAAGTCCTCCAAAGTTTGCTTTACTCTGTATTCAAAGGGATGTGAGGTACGAGGATCAGATTCATAATAGTAGTAAAATGACTGCCGTGAAACACAAATATCTGTAAGTGAGCCTAGCAAGCTTCTCACATGATTCTTGTAATGAATGATTAATGACTTGTCCTGCGGATCAAAGGGAATAACGTTCCTGTCATCACTTAAAAGCAAGGAATCGAGTAGGACCTGAAGGTGCCAGTAGCAATTTGCAAACTAGCATGATGCACAGGGTCGAGAACATTAAATTACTGAACAGTAGCAGAAGAGTGCACTTCGCACCACAGGCAATTTTAGATCCCATTAGGTCTGATGCAGGTTTAGACTCTTCTGGTCAGCCCCACTCGAAATGTGAGGCAATACCTTCAACAAATTCACTGTCTGATCACAAGATACCCTTAGAAGTTTCACATGCGAATCCCAGGTAAACCAGTAGTCAAAGGTTATGCCAAGAAACTTGGTCTCCTCCACGCATTGGAGCGGGTGCCCACTAAAAAATATGTCAGGGCCTAGGTAAACTTTCTGATCCTACGAAATTGTAATGGTTTTCTTCAAAGAAACTTAAGATGTCTCAGGTTCACCCAGCTGACGAACCTGTCCAGTATTAGCTGCATTTTTCTCTCAGCAACAAACACCGTGGAGCTAGCAAAAAGGTAGTGCTACATCATCCACGTACAAGGGAGGAAGACATTCCTATCGGCTGAGATTGTATTATGCCTCTGATGGCGACAGCAAATAAAAGAACACTAGCACACACCCCTATGGAACACATTCTTCCAGAACTCAAGGGACAGTGTACGAGCCCTCACAGACTTGAAGTCTGAAGTCAGACAATAAGTCACCCAGTACCAATGGCAGGTGGCCATGCAGACCCAAAAGGTGAAGTAGGCTTAGGATACCAAGGTGCCACTTCGTATCATATGAATTTTCCTAAATATAAAAATTAAAGCCACAGGATACCAGTTTAGATACCAAAGTTTTACAGACTGTTGATCAAAACCTATGGAGGTTGTCAATTGTACATCTCATCCTGGGAAATCCATTAAGCGATGGAGATAATCTTTTCTTCTCTGGATACCAAACAAGGCTCACACTAACAATTTCCTCAAACAATTCACTCACACAACATGTCAGGCGAATGGAACGATAATAAGAAACATTAGTGTTATCCTTACCCGGTTATGAAATGGGAGAACTAGCCATCTTCTAGTTAGTGGGTAATATACAAACAGCAGATGGTTATATTGTAAATAGTAAATCATGGCATGAAGGAATGTCATCAGGTTCAGAAGCTGAGTCATTCACTGTTGGAGTGTAGCTTGCAGTTTATAAAGAGTAAAGAATGCGTTATAGGGTTCTCCTCCACTGTTATGAAACGAAATACCTACGATTTCCTGAAACTATAGAAAACAACCGAATGACTTAGAAGGATCTGAATGTGAGATGCTGTCTAAATACTCTGCCAGGGCAGAAGCTACTTCCGGGGTGTTCAATACAGAAGATCCCAGAACAGCTTGCCCTTCATTTGACTCACCTTCTTTAAGATCAATGGTAATGGATGAGGTGACAATTAAGACAGTTTTCCATGAGGTTCAATGTGAATTACGTGAATTCTTTATTACCCTCAGATAGTGAACATGAGCTTTCTTATATTTTTTTTTTTTTTAAGAAACTCAGTGTCACTATTCTTCCTATATCTCCTACCAGCAGCTTTGTAGACATTTCTGACTTAAGCACACTTCTGATTCCACCAAATTACAGGTCTCCTGCAGAGACGTTCAAGGAATAGAGGAAAGACCAGTCTGGCATACAGGAGATATGAAATGCTCTTCTGCATCAACACTCTGAAGGTCATGAATACTACATCAAGATTACAATGTTCCACAAACCCAGTGATGTCAGCCTTAACCAAACACATGCATGGGACACGCTCCACTGGCACAGAGCTGCATGCTTAGACCACAACAGAGTAATGGTCACTGTTGTGCGAGTCAGGCAAAGCCTCGCATGAAAAAAATGGTGAACAAACAGTAGAGACCAACATACAGTATGTTCAGTAACAGAAAAAGTAATATTCTGCACGTGAAAATGCACTGGGTCACCCCAAATCAGAAGAGCCAGGTTCAAATCCTCAACCAAAGATGCAACATCACCACGGGAGTTATAAATAATATCATCTCACCAAGTATGGCACCTTTTGGGGTCGCCTAGAAAAATAAATGACCTAGACAGATGACGAATAAAGTAGTTAAGATCAGAACGCAAATCTGGCACAGAAAGAGGTAGATAAATGCAAAAAAAAATGCAAAACTTCCCTCCAGGTGTAACTGAACAGCCACAGCCTGAACAATGGATTGAACAGGAAAAAAGGTGAATGTACGGCATACAATAGCACGGCCTCTTCTAGTATAACAAGCCACCAGAGGGGATGAGTTGAAAACTGTATATCCTCTTGAGCAGGAAGATATCTGTCTCCGACCATATTCTATTAAAACCAAACACAGAACGGGCGAAACGCAAACAAGAACAGTCGAAGTTCCTTCTTGTTAGCACTAACACCTCTACAATTCAACTGTAGAACAACGCATACTGGACCAGACATTATTGGTTACCTTGGCACGTTAGCAGGAGGGAAACCCGTCTCACCTAGATAAGGAAAGTTTGAGGGAGACCATACAGACGGTTTACTAGTACAGTTCATTTTATCAGAGAGTAATGGATTGGCTGTTATAAACAGGGAAACAAGACTGGGCATTGTAGAAATGTAAGAAGTAGTTGTAATGAATGTGACAGTCCCTGCACCAGTGACCACCGCTGCATCCATGGAAGTAGAACCTTCACAAATAGCAGTATTAAGCTGCCTTTTCCGCCAAAAACGACTCAGTGGACCCCTTTCCACGCTTTATAGCAGTAGAGGAACCACAGTTTGAGCAGTTGACTTAGACTAGAGAAGAAGGCAAATATGTGATCTGCATACATGATTAGGCTTGAGTGCTGATCGTAATAACATCATTTCCCAGTGTGTATGACGGCTAGAGGCTGACCTAGTCTCTGGAGAAAACTTGATGCTGGATGACTGGGATAACTTGTAAGAACAGCTAGATGCAGTTCCACCAGCTCCAGAAACAGGACAGGACATAGCTGAAATCGAATCAACAGCATACTGTACTACAAAAAAACAGCATTTTCAGCAACTGTGGAAGTGAAAGCAACATAGGATACTATTATCTGGGATTACTCGATGTAATTGGAGCTGAAACAACTGAAGAACGTGTCCATGTCAAAATTGATGGATAAGTAATTCGTTGTTTGAGGGATACTTACATGATCCTCGTCTTAACTCTCCAAAGGAAATCTCCGTGGCACGAAAGGAAAGAATTTCCGACTCAAATTTGTACCTGTCACAGTCTTTTTAGGAGGTGGGATGGGATTCAGTGCAGTAAACACAAGCAGGAGACGAGAAAGACACGAGATCCTCGTGGGCTCTCCCAGACAGACTACAAAATTTTTGGCAGGCCACTAGCCAGGTGCCTGCATGTGAGGCTGATGTGAATAAAGCTCTAGCAGTTGTTGCAACGTATAGGAAGAGATACATACTGTAGTAGGGCCATACAGCTGTCAAACTATCAGAGAAACGAACTACTCGGGTATCAGTCATAAGAATGCGTGTGGGCAATGCCTCATTCATCAGCTACCCCAAGCCTCGCCATTCTGAATCAGTCAGGGTAACCAGAAGTCAGTTTGACTGGGCAGACTGGGATGGATTTGGAAATTATCTGGCTGATATTCCATGGCAGTCTTTCTTCTCCACTGACATCAGTTCTATCCTGACCCACATTAATGACTTAATACAGGTTGATAAGAAATTGTCCACACCCTCCCGACAGTTTACTAAAAGATCGGACTGCCTCAAATGGGTCGATAGTAACTGTGTTAGAGCCACGACCCAAAAGTCTTTAGTATACAATTCATACTTAAAGTCGAAAACTATTGAATCCCTCAGTCACTTTAAAACTGCGAGGACCCATGCAAACCAGCAATAGATATATCTAAATCAAACTTTCTTCACAACCAAGCATACTAGCTACTAAATAATCCTAATGACAATAGAATACTCTGGTCAACTTTCAGTTCTTTCACAAGTTACATGAACAAGTCGTCACCCATTCCGCCACTAAAATCTTCAGAGAGAAACTTTCTAAATGACGCCCATGAAAAAGTCAGCATTCTTGCCAGAACATTTGCTAGGAATTCTACTTTAGAGGATGTCAGTCAGAAGGTTCATGTACTAGAACTTGACTCTCCTGAAATTGCTCTATTAAAGATATGGAGTATATACTTCAAATTTATCCCAGACAATTTAACAGCCAACGAAGCTCCAGGCTTAGATGGAATCCTCCAGTCGTTCTGAATAAGTGTTCCCCCAAACTTGCTCCTGTTTTGGCTATCTTATTCAAAATATGCATATGTATTTTTTCATTCTCTACTTCTTGGGAAGAATTCAACATTCGCCCAGTTTCTAAGAAAGGAACTTCGTTTGATCTCCCTCTGAGTACATACCATTAGCTGTCGATATTCTCTTGGAAAAGTATTTGAGGATGTCATTAATAAGCACATTGTTAAAATCTTGAATTCGGCAACTTAACTAGTAACAAACAAAATAACAGTATGGTTTTCGTCATGAAAGATCAATTGCAGATATACTCAATCCATTTAGTTTTACCACCCATCAGTCAGCCGACCAACGTGGATATACCAATGCAGAAGCCCTTGATATTTCTAGAGCTTTTGATTGAGTGTGGTGTCAGTAGATGTAGCCGAGGGGTTTAATTGGATGGAGAGAGATATTGTAGATGTATGATAGATTTACGGCTGCCCCTCTGTCACCAGTGGTTTGGAACGTGGGTGGCTGCCAGTAAAATGGTGGGGCATCGAGCAGAGGGAATAGGTAGCTCTCTCTGTATCTCACTTTCCCTCTCTGTGTACTCTTTTATCATAAGTGAGGCTAGTTATAATAGCTTCTTGGGCTACAAAGTTTTACTGTACAATGTTATACCGAGATGTGATTGACAGCGTAACGTAACGTGACGGCGAACCTCCTAGCTGACACTATCTAATGTCTTGTGCCCTTGATAGTACTCTCGGGCTACCTCAATCTCCTACATGTGATTTCGGACTTATATCCCCTTTGGACTTTCGGATAAAGTGTGTGGGCTTATGTGTGCATACGTTTGTGCGTGTGTGTGTGTGTGTGTGTGTGTGTGTGTGCGTGTATGTGTATGTAGGATCACTCTTCCGAGCTTAGGTCATTCTGTATTTGGAATACTTGGGTGTCTGGCTATAGGGATGTGTTGTTATCTCTTCCTGGAGAACTTCAGACATAACTACCTATCTTACATATTGTTACCTATAGCTATATACAGTATTGATATAGTTACATATTACACACAGTATTGTGTCATAACATATTAATGCCTACATATCCCTCGGTCATGTAAAACTCTTGTGCCCACGACGTCAGTCTATATTACAAATTTACAAAGAATATAGTAACATGGTACAGCTCCCCTGCGTGTTACAGGGGCACAAGGGTTTTAAGTGATGTGGCACCACTGTTATTATTTACTTTGAAACAGTCCACGTGAATGAAGAGGAGTATCCTCGATATAGTTGCGTTAAAAAGATGTTTGTTGTAAGTTCCATTTCGCAAGGTTGACATTTCAGCCCGAATTATTGGTATAATTTACATTGTTCTACATAAGGATGATAATAGCCCTTATATGACGTATAATGACTGTCCACAGTTTTGAGGTGAACTGACGTGTAAACGAGGGAGAGAGGGGGTTGAGGGAGGGTGTTCCCCAACCCCACCTGGGGTAAGAGGGAGGATCCCTCACATGGAGTCAGAGAGAGAGGGGGGGGAGGGTGCTGTAAGCTTCACACATGACACGGTGAGACGAGACCACATCTGCTTCACTACCCTCAATACGAAATGTCAGGAGTACTGAACAACAGTAAATTACTGAGTAACTTCATGAAGTAGGTTTATGTGAGGAATAAATCATGATGGAAGAGAAAACTGTATGTTTCAGTTTATATAATAAGGAAATACGACGCTGTATAATCATAAACTGTGGGCGAAACCATGCCCGACTTGACACTGATCCAAACTGAGACTTGTGGATGGCAGCCTTCAGAGATCAAGGTCAGCCTACTGTATTAAAGTTAATCTTATCTTTATAATGGTTATAACATCTTAGGCTGAAAGATTAATTAACATGGTGATCCTAGCATTAACACCAACACTAAGACAACAACTGATAATGGAGTTAAACTGCTTAATAACTAATGAAGGCTTTTGATACACCAAATTAATGTTGTAATTATATATATATATATATATATATATATATATATATATATATATATATATATATATATATATATACTGTATATCGCCAGACGCCTCAATCCCGTTTGGGGTGGCCACAAACAAATCGCCTCCAAGTCGCCCTGTCCCCCGCCATTTCACTGCCCTGCTCCCATTTCACACGCCCTCTCTCATATACCTCCCCACCCCATCCCTCCATCTCATCCTCGGCCTCCCCCTCCCTCTTCCCCCCTCCACCTCACTCACATACACTCTCTTCGTCAGTCTTTCACCCTCCATCCTCTCCATGTGGCCAAACCACCTCAGTGTGTTCCTCATAACGCTTCCTATCGTTTGTTTGTTTGTTTGTTTGATATTTGTCCCAGTTTCCTGGGACACGGGCAATCAGACAGCCCGTCAGAGGTGCGCACTACTTGCACGAACTTGCTTTAGCGAGGTGGAGGATAATCCCTTACCGTAGTAATTAATATATTTAATGGAGCACGGGCAACAACGGCAGCAGCGTCCATAAAGACGTCACCAGATCGGGCAAGGGCCGAGTCGAGCTCAGACCTGAGCATGGTGGTGGCTGGGCAGTCCAGAAGATAATGAAGAAGGGGCTCGTCACAGCTGGCCAAGCAATGGGCACATGGGTCTGGCTCCATACCCACAATTTGCTTGTAGCAGAGAAACCCAAGACGCAATCTTTGAAGCCGGACTACAATATAATTAGGTAGACCTGGGGGGGGCAACAGGAGGGAATAGGACGTGGCAGTAGCATACCATTTTGCAGAGCAAGAGCCCTCCGTGACCCAGAGCTGATGGTCCTCTAGGGATAGTCTTCCTATGGTGGCAGTGAGAGTGTGGATGAGGTGCGAGGGACTAGGGCGTAGTGGGAATGTGATGTCTGGAAGATCACAAGCTGAGCGCGCAGCGTGATCAGCACGCTCATTGCCACTGATTCTCACATGTCCCAGGAGCTAGTGCAGGTTAATCGTTGCGCCCCTATGGACAAGAAGTGATGCGAATGTATGGATCGCTGTTAGGAAAAAGACGTCATGCAGCGAGAAAGATCGTAATCTCTGAATCGAGGAAAGAGAGTCTGTGTGGATTATGACTCGATTGCGACGATGGTGGTGAGCATGGCGCAATGCACCCAGGATGGCCGCTAGTTCCGCCTGGAAAGCGGATACACCTGAGGAGAGTCACCAAGCTTCCACTATTTGCCCAGAGACAAAGGCCGCTCCAGCTGCGCCATTAGGGGAAACAGAGCCATCAGTGTAATAGATGGCTAAATCTGGTAAGGCCAGAGCTGCCACCCTACTGAGACCCTCCTGGTGAAGGAGTGCTGGAATTGAGGAGCGAGGTTTAGCCTCTGATGGACAAATAATATTAAAAAGAGGAGGATCCCATGGCGGTGGATCAACATATCAGGGAAAGGGAGAGTCGGGGTCTTGACAGAGGCTCGCAGCAGCTCCCAGTCCATGGATGACAGCGGCTGTGGTGCGGGCCCAGTCACGCTGAGGGGCCGGCTCGGGTGGGTGGCAGAGAAGGCGTTTTAGGAGGGCAGTGACAGGCAGGTGAGGCAGGCACTGGATCATCTTCAGAGTGACAATTGCCGCTCGTAACATAATGCGATGGGCCAGAGACGGTACCCCGCCCTCCATACACAGATTGACAAGCCGGGTCCAGCGTGGAGCACCCAGCATAATGCGGAGTGCATCGTTCTGGATGACCTCCAGAGATCGAGACACTGGTGGAGTGAGGCCAGTCAGACAGATGGCACTGTAGTCCACCAGAGATCGGATGGCGTGAATATAAAAAGTCCGGAGGACAGAAAATGATGCCCCCAAACTCCGCCTGGAGAGGTATCTGAGAGCAGCCATTCGGGTGGAAGCACGTTCCCTCAGATACTGTACATGACAAGCAAAGGTGAGACCCCCATCTAGCCAGACCCCCAGATACTGGTGGACGGTGACCAGGGAGAGCTGATGACCTCCAAGCAGCAGTGGAAAGTCGGGGGGGCGGAGGCCAAAAGGCAGACACTTCGTCTTGGCAAAATTGATTTTTAGGCCTAGCTCGGTGCATTTGGCATGCAGCCGAGAAAGGGCCAAGTCCGCCTGTGCAAAGCAGTCTCTCCTCGTAAAGACGAGGGCCAGATCGTCAGCATAGCAAAGAAGAGTTATGCCAGGCCCATATTCCACAGTTAGGAGCTCCTCCATCAGGACGTTAAAGAGGAGAGGGCTCAAAACACTTCCCTGGGGGGTGCCATTAGGATGAGGATGAAAAGGGGAGAGGTGCCCCTGAAAGCGAACCCCTGCAGTGCGTTCACTGAAAAAGTCCCGGACCCAGGATATGAGTCTGCCCCCTACTCCCCTGGCCGCAAGAGCTGCCAAGATAACAGTGGGGTTCGCCAGTTCGAAGGCCTTCTCGAGGTCGAGGAAGATGGCCATCCCCCATCCGCCCCTCAGCTCCCCAAGGAATGATGCAAGGCAGTGGGTGGCACTCCTGCCTGGATGATAAGCATAAATCCTTGGGTGCAGCGGTCCCAGCCGCCAAGCAAGGCGAGCCCGCACAACCCTCTCAGCCGTCTTGGCAACACAGCTGAGGAGGGAGATGGGGCGCATGGCGGCGGGATCACGAGGTTTCGGAATTGGGTGGATAACGGCCGCCTTCCACGACCTCGGAAGACGCCCCTCAGACCACGATAGGTTGAGCAGGTCAAGTAGACGTGCTCTACCATAATCTCCGGCATTGGATAGGACAGAGTATGTGAGGCCGTCAAGCCCTGGCGCAGTGTCCTCTCTGCGCTGCAGCGCTTTATGGAGCTCCCCACTGGTGATCAGACAGTCAGCAGGGTCAGGCCTATCACATGCTGCCTGAATTGCTGCAGTGTGAGAGGCGGACAGCTGTTCCTGTAGGGCTCTGACAGACTGCGGGAGATTAGACGAGGCAGAGCGGTCGGCGAAGTGCTGAGCAAGACGGCTGGCCTCAGCGGCAGGGTCAGGATGAGATGGAGGACGGGGAGGACGTGGATCGGAGATGGACTTGATTCTTCTCCACATCTCACGGAGAGTGGAGTGAGAATCCAACGTCCGACACCATCCGATCCACGTCTCCTCCTTAAGGCGGCGTTTCTCCGAAGCCACATGGCGTGTCACTGCAACCAAGTACCGACGGTGCAGAGATGTACGGCGCTGCCGGTACTGCCTGCGAGCCGCATTGAGTCTCCTGTTCAATTCCTTGACCCTGTCACAGTAGATCCAGCCGTCTCGGTAGCACCTCGCCGAGCGTCGCTGCACGGGGATGGCAAGAGAGGCAGCTTGCGCAAAAATCCGTGCTACTTGATCTGCCTGGCTATCGAGATCCGAGGCATGAGGGGATGTCTCGAAGGCCGTTGTGAGAGCACAAGCGAAGGCAGTCCAGTTCGCCCTGCGTAGGTCCCACCGTGGTGGTGGAGGTGGGGGTGATGGGAGGGGAGCGAGAGGCAGGTTAACTCTGAGAGCGAAGTGATCACTCACAAGGTGGGGGTGGAGTGACCACGACGCCAGACCCACAAGTGGTGTTGAGACAAGGGAGAGATCGAGGCAACCTCCCCCAATATGGGTGGGTTCTGTCACATCATTGAGTAGGGAGACACCACCCATCTCCTCCAGAACCAAAGAGATGTGCCGTCCTGCTTCATTGGACTGAAGAGGCGAAGATAGAAGGGCGTGGTGGGCATTGAAGTTGCCCCCTATATACACGGCTCCCCTAGCAGATTGGGAGAACAAATCTCCCAACTCTAGAGTGCCCCTCTGGCTCCGGTATATGTTATATACCGTTAGAGGCGACTCAGCCAGGTGGAGAACCACGCGCTGGACCTCCACATCAGGTCCACAGAAAGGAGGGGGCTCACAATCCGTGCACGCAATGCGGTCCTGAACCAGAACGGCACATCCCCATGTGACGCCATGAACGTACGGGAGGAGATGGGTGGTGTAACCCGTGAGACGAAATGTGGAACTGTCTGGGAGCAGGGTCTCCTGCAGTAATATGATATGGGGGCGGTCCCTCTCAGCCGCCTCCTGCAAGAGCGGGAGCTTGCTCCGTGCTCCTAGGCAGTTCCACTGGAGGATTCTGAGGGAGGTGTCGTCCTGCCGTCCGGAGAGAGACATAGACGAACCTCCTCCATCGTCTGGGTTGGGGTTGACAGTTGTGTTTGGCATTGGGGAGGATCTCTCTGGAGGCCAAGAGCCCCTCGCTCTCCCTCTATGGCTGCTGTGGCTGGTGTGAGCCCCGGAGTCATGTTGTCTGACATGCAAGGGCGAGGCAGATGAGGCTGGGTGGGTAGCGGTTCCTCCATGGTTGTCTGTGTGGGAGATGATGCTGGAGGTGCCAGGGCAGAAGGGCAAGGGTGTTCTTTTGCCTCTACCACTCGGTCTACCATGACGTTGACGGCCTGTACAAGTGGCGCCGTTTCCAGAGGCCTGCCGAGGATCGTCCCCAGCATCTGAGCCAGGCTTCTGGCAATTTCTGCGCCCAGCATTCGCAGCTCCTCTCTGGTGAACACTATGAGAGGAGAGTCCGTGTTGTGAGGCATTGGTGGAGGAGACTCCTCGACCATCTTCTGGACTTTGGGTGGAGGAGGGTGATGGACCTCCGCGGTCGTCGTGTGATGAGTGAGAGCAGGTTGAAGTGGCGGAAACGCTCTCTCGTCTAGTACTGGGGGTGCAGTCGCTGCTGGACGACGTTGCTGCCCCCAAATGAAAGTTCCCGGAGGTGCCGGATTGTTGCTGCTTGCCTGCTTCTCCCTCACCCAGGCAGCTTGGAATTCTCGGCCACGATCGACCAGAGCAATTCTGGTTGGACAGCTGGGGTGCCACACATGGTGTTTCCCCGAGCAGTTGGGGCAGCGGGTGGAGACAGGCTCCTTGGCCTTGAATTTTACTAGGCATCTCTCCATTTCGTGTGGGCCACTGCACATCCCACAGATCACAGGCCGGTTGCAATTGGCTCTGTGGTGCCCGTATCGCTGGCAACTGTAGCAGCGGATTGGCTCGGGGGTGAAGGGGCGGAGGTGGTACTCTCCCCAGTTCCCCAGGTCGATAACATGGATCAGAGGACCCCGCAGGGTGACGATGACCTGTCGAGTCTCCTCCCTGGTCCATGCTTTCTGGCAGCGGGTTGCCTCTTCGACCTGAGGATGCTGGAGCAGTATCTCCATAGGCATTCGCAAGGGATAACCCATGACAACTGCCTTCGTAGACTGTTGGCCGGGCATCAGCTCGACTAGCTTCACAGGGCAGGCCTCGTCCTGCAGAGCTGTTCTCAAGAGGTCGTAGGCTCCCTCGTCCTTCGGCACCAACGCCGAGCTTCCATCCCAACCTATCAGGTTGGAGCAGCGTAGCCCTGGCAGGTGACGCTCTAGTGCAGCCACGGCATCGTAACTCGTCGCATGCCCGTCCTGTACCGGCACACGGAAAGCTGGGAATGCAGAGCGGGGCGGCAGACACACAGCTACTGTCACGGAGGGACGAGCAGCAGAGGGACCCCTGATGGGAGGCCCAGTGCATACTGTCGGAGAAGGGCCGTTTCCCTGGCGAGCACGCCTCGATCCCTTGCGTACCACGGGGGTGAAACCCTCATCATCATGCAGAGCAGGATCAGCAGAGGGGGAGATATGAGTCGCAGCAGGAGCCTCCGACAGGACCTCCAGCCGCTTGAGAATACGAGGAGACCTAGCCGGCCTAGGCTCATGAGAGGGTGCGCAGGTGGGAGCGCGAGGCTGCGGACCGAGGGCTCGGTTCACGGGGGTGCCTTGCCGTGGATTAGGGCTGGCAACTGCACATAGGGAAGCTGAAGTGCCCTTGGTGGAAGAGAGAGAGGGTGAAGCAGGTGCAACCTCCTCCATAGCCTCGTGTCTGCGGGCTGCCTTAGCAGAACGGGTAGAGGCACCACGCAAGCGAGGTACCACTCCCGTAGACTTGGGTAGAGAGGTGTCAGCACAAGAAACCTCGTGAGCTGACGAGTGGGAGCTCGAGTCAGAACAGTGACGCTCCCGCTTCGTGCCTGTAGCAGGACACGGGTTGGAGAGCCTCGACTGAGGGAGCGGGAGGCGGGAATGCCCCTGGGGCCTAGGGATGCTGGATCCCTTCATCTACTCACAGAAGCAGCCAAGAAAACTCAGTCAACACACACACACACACACGCACACACACACACACACACACACACACACACACACACACACACACACACACACACACACACACACACACACACGCACGCACGCACACACACACACACACACACACACACACCTCACACACACAACCACTCAAACAGCACAAACAAAAAACAGCAAAAGTGGCCAGGTCCCTACAGTGACGGGCAACCTATGCTCCCCGCCCTCTAAAGGGCGATGGGAGGCCCCGCCACTGCCCCTTTCGGGTCTTCCCTAAACTAACAGAGCCGCCCTCACTGCCTCCTATAACCAGGCTCTAAAGGCCCCCCTTCATGGAAGTGCCCTAACGGCACCCCTTCAGGGTTCGGCGTCGTACTACAGTGAGGGACACTAACGGCAGGCCAAAAAAAAAAAAAAAACACCCACGCACACAGTCACAAACACACACACACTCCCACTCACACCCAGGCAATCAGAGACTAAGTCCCAGAAAAAACCTGGAAAGCAGCAAAAATTATTCCTCAGTACCAGAGACTAAGTCTAAACAGGCAAAAAAAAAAACGAGGAAAACGGACGAAAATCGCCACGAGTAAATGAACCAGAGTTCAAAGCTCGAGAGAAATCGGCCAGACCTCCTCACCAGACAAAGTCTGAGCTAGGAGTGGCTTCCTATCACATCCACATCAACACCACAACGCTTCTTTAAATCCTCATTCGTCAGCCTGTCTCTCCACATGACTCCACAGGCTCCTCTTAAATAACTCATTTTCACTGCTCTCACTCTTGACTTGTGTCCTTCCAACAATGTCCAAGCTTCACTTCCGTACGTTAGAGTTGGTATCACAATACTGTCATGCAGTAACTTTTTCACTTCCATGCTCACTTCCCTGTTTCTTATCACTGCTTTCAAAGAACTAGCAATCTTTCTTCCCTGCTGTACTCTTTCAAGCACTTCACCCTCCAAACCTCCATCCTTACTCATCACACTACCCAAGTACTTAAACGTACTCACATTTTCCAATTCCTCACCATCCAACCTCGCTGTACATTCACCCCTCTCAAAGACCATCATTTTACTCTTCCCTACATTCACCTTTAGATTCCGTTTCTTACACACTCTCTCAAACTCATCCACCAAGCCTTGCAGCTCCACTTCATCTTCACTCAACAACACAGTATCATCTACAAACAACAGTACAGGGAGTTTCCAAACACTATCCTCTCTCACCAGGGCCACTCCAACATCCATTACCCTACCTTGTACCTCTTTTATTACCCCATCCATGTACAGATTGAATAACCATGGAGACATGACACATCCCTATTTCAAACCAACTTTCAAAGAGAAAAATTCACTTGGTTCACCATCCACACGCACTGCAGCCTTCGCACCATCGTACATACTCTTCACAGCATTCAACAACTTCCCATCTACTTCATATATTCTTAACACTTTCCACAATCCTTGTCTGTCCACCCTGTCATATCCTTTCTCCAAATCCATGAAAGCCGCATACAACTTCTTTCCCTTCTCTAGAAACTTTTCCACTAAAGATCTAAGAATGAATATCTGATCTACACAACCTCTTCCCTTCCTAAAGCCTCCCTGTTCTTCTCCAACTAATTTCTCTGTTCTTTCTCTAACTCTGTCTATAAGTATCCTACCATACACTTTTCCTACTATACTAAGAAGACAAATGCCCCTATGATTACCACACACTTCTTTTTCCCCTTTTCCTTTGTACAAGGGAATAATTATACCTGACTTCCAATCCTCCGGGACTCTACCTTCCTCCCAGGCCAATCTGCACATCTTCCACATCCATTCTACTACTATCTCTCCCCCATGCTTCAGCATTTCACCACACACTCCATCAATTCCTGGGGCTTTCCCCGATTTAACTTTCTTCATTGCTTCCACAACTTCTATCCTACTGATTTCTTCCTGTCTTCTCACCTCTCTCCTTCTCCCAGCCATTCCCCAGCCACTTATACTTGCATTACTTCCATCCTCTACGTTCAACAATTCCTTAAAGTGTTCTCTCCATCTGCTCACTTTTTCTCCCTTCTCCACTAGTAATCTACCATTTTTATCTTTCACTCCCCTACTAACTTCACTTCCACCCTGTCTTACTCTTTTCACCTCTTTCCAGAACATTTTCTTACAGTCCCTCCACTTTACACTCAAATTCCTTCCAAATTCCTCATCCACTCTCTTCTTACTCTCTCTTACTAATCTTTTCATCTCTCTCTTTCTTTCTACATATAACTCTCTCTTCCGCCTCTCAACTTCTTCCACGCCCCTATTTCTCATCCATTCATTGTATGCTTTCTTCTTTTGTGCCACAGCCTGTTTCACCTCTTCAGTCCACCACGCTGTTCCTTGCACCCCCCTCCGTCTTCTCTTCCTTCCACACACCACATCACATGCTGCACATATTTCTTCTGTAAATATCTTACACACACCTTCCACGTGTCCCATCTGCTCCAATTCATATTTGCCCAATCGTTCTTCCACTTCTCTCTTATACTCTGCCTTTTTCTCATCCTCTTGTATATATATATATATATATATATATATATATATAAAATGTGTGTGTGTGTGTGTGTGTGTGTGTGTGTGTGTGTGAGAGAGAGAGAGAGAGAGAGAGAGAGAGAGAGAGATTCACTCTTTACCCTATATCCTTATCAGCCCAAAACTGATAGAGTAATTCAACTAGTTACAATTGTGTAGGCTAAATTTTCGAATCATGTACCCACCATCATCACTACCACGACCACCACCTCTCATTCCATGAAAAGCTTAGTTTCTGGTAGTCTATAACGTCCATATAGGACTATGCATTAAAGTGACACGATACAAATTGTTTATAAGTAATGTTGAGTAAAATGCTTTTAATTTTATGCAGTGAAACGTGTCACGATGTGGCTGAAGGTCTTGGCTATACCAGTGTTTCGGACACTATATTAGTCCGATTCATTTCTCCTGTCAAACTGATTTGTTTATTGAATGAAATCTATTTTAACCTTGACCGGAAGAAGGGGCTAAACTCGATTGATTTTTTTTTTATGTCCTTTAATATATGCTAACTAATCCTGACCGCACGGTAGCTGGGTATAGAAATCATCCAGTCATATTCGTCTTGTTAGTTCTGCACCCAATCACAGTTAAGAGGAAGGTAAGGCAGCCATTCATGATGTAACTCAGATGTCTACACCTCGCCGGTGAGGAAGCTATATCCACTCTTGCCTTATAGTCCGCCAAAAACTAAGCTTGTCATGGAATGAAAGGTCGTGGTCGTGATGCTGGTGGGAACATGGTTCGAAAATTTAGCCTAAAACATCTTAACATGTTGCATCACACTAGAAATTTTTGGCTAATAAGGATGTAGACAAAGAGTGAATCTTTTTCTCTCTCTCTCTCTCTCTCTGTCACACACACACACACACACACACACACACACACACACACACACACACACACACACATTATTTACATATATATATATATATATATATATATATATATATATATATATATATAATTACAACATTAATTTGGTGTATCAAAAGCCTTCATTAGTTATTAAGCAGTTTAACTCCATTATCAGTTGTTGTCTTAGTGTTGGTGTTAATGCTAGGATCACCATGTTAATTAATCTTTCAGCCTAAGATGTTATAACCATTATAAAGATAAGATTAACTTTAATACAGTAGGCTGACCTTGATCTCTGAAGGCTGCCATCCACAATTCTCAGTTTGGATCAGTGTCAAGTCGGGCATGGTTTCGCCCACAGTTTATGATTATACAGCGTCGTATTTCCTTATTATATAAACTGAAACATACAGTTTTCTCTTTCATCATGATTTATTCCTCACATAAACCTACTTCATGAATTTACTCAGTATTTTACTATTGTTCAGTACTGCTAATATTTCGTATGGAGGGCAGTGAAGCAGATGTGGTCTCGTCTCACCGTGTCATGAGCGAAGCTTACAGCATCCCTCCCCCCCCTCTCTCTGACTCCCCTTTCACCCTCATGTACCGTACTCGTCAGTTCACCGCAAAACTGTGGACAGTCATTATACGTCATATAAGGGCTATTATTATCGTTAGGTAGAACAATGCAAATTATACCAATAATTCGGGATGAAATGTCAACCTTGCGAAATGGAACTTACATACAACAAATATCTTTCCTTAACGCAACTATTTCGAGGTTACACCGCTTCACTCACGTGGACTGTTTCAAAGTAAATAATAACAGTGGTGCCACATCTCTTCAATCCCTCGTGCCCCTGTAACACACAGGAATGCTGGGAGCTATACATTGATATGAATATATTGAACATACATGGAATTCATTATAATGTTGTAGTGATATAACACTTCAGAAACATATAGTAGTGATATATTACAGTAGCATTATTGTGTATGTGCTGTACAGCAGACATTTGCATATATTTATACAATGCTAATATTGTAACATAACTGTAGTTACATCGTGTTAATGCAACTGTTACACAATTGTAGCAATACTGTAACATAAATGTAGTTACATCGTGTTAACGTAAGTGTTACATAATTGTAGTTGTATCAAAATTGTAGTTATAGTGTAACATAACCGTAGTTACACGTGTTAATGCAGCTGTTAAGCAATTGTAGTTATATTGTAACATAACTGTAGTTACACTGTGTAATGAAACTGTTAAGCAACTAATACTGTAACATAATTTATTGTAGTTACCAGAGCTGAGCACTTCAGCAATCACTTCGCAAACCGCAATTTTCGCAATTGCAGAAGTGTGATTTTTTTGTTTGCGGATTTGTGTTTGCAGCAAATTTTACGCAACTTTGTGGTTTTGCACTTGCAAAAGTGCTTCCGCAAACGCAAACCTGCCTTCAAACCAGCCTGACCTCAGAGGAACTTTGAGCATTTTATTTTTAAGAATGGCAAGATGGACCTCCTCAACATGGAGTTGTCTCAGTTGTTGGAGGAGTCTGTGACTGAGGAGTGACGACTGAGGAGGTTAGAGCCGAGGAACAGAGGTGGACTGGTGTGTCAACTTTTGTGAGCTGTTAAGTGTAGTAATTTAATTCATTTATCTACAATAGTGAATGATTTACCCTTATTTTGCAGTAATAACGGTCTAATGTACTAATATAGTATTATATCATATATAATATATATTCTAGTTCTACTGTCAATATAATTTTACATACAAATGGTTTGTGCTTGCGTTTACATATGTGGAGCTGCAAATTTCAAGAAGCGTGCGGATTTGCGATTGTGAAAGATAATAGATTGACTTTGCGGATTTGTGTTTGCAGAAGTGAATTTTCGTTTGTTGCTGTGCCCAGATCTGGTAGTTACATGGTGTTAATGCAACCTTTACACAGTTGTAGTAATACTGTAACATAACTGTAGTTATATAATAGATACCTATGTATATAATTATACAATAGTAACATAATAGTAATATAATGGCAAGTCTTCAGTGGTCAGTCATATCAGGAATCAGCCAGCTGTGATGTACTTTTTATCTGTGAAGTACTTGCTATCTGTTTGCGTGAGACATGGTAATTTTATTACACAATGTGTTTATTGGCTTAGTTATGTTGTACAGTTTATATATAAATTAAACTGATATACGAGTATGTAACCCCATATTTCATTATTTTATATAAAATTTAATATGTAATATTTACAATCTGTACAGTGTTCACTTAGTTTCGTTTGTACCACACATCACTTGATACTATAGTTCACCAATGGCTGTGAAGTCAGTCTGACATGTGTACTCACATTTACATTCATCTTTAGATATTGACTGGAAGTACTCATGTGTGTGGCTGTTTACAGCACATTGATTACCCTATTGCTAGTTTCATTTGTACTGGCCATTTTTACTGTATTCCCTTGCGATTGTAATATTGTCACGAATCAAATTCGCGACATTTTCCTTTTGTGAGAAACCACAAACTATTCGTGGAAAACTCACTGTGTATCGTTCAGTTAACCGTTTCTCTCTCCATTTCGGTGGTATACTTTTCAAAACATTCGTCACTGTTTCAAAAGTGAGCGATCTAATGCACGTCATTAAGTGCTCTACTGAGCGATACTATTGTTTCTTTATTGTTCGCCCCTGCTTGCCTCAACCATTGGCCACGCCTTCTTCCGGCTGGCCTGTGCATGTATATACAATATACTACCACACGCATCGTATTTGAATTCAGTCTTTTGTCTGCCGCGACGAAGTGAGGTTCTGTGCTCCAGTAGTGAGAGTGAGAGAGGTCATCTAGCACCCAGACTCCAATAGACTACAGTTCTCCAGGCTCCCACCCTTCCTTGGTGATACGCTACATTGACCAGTATTTTCTTTTCGTTTTCCTAGACTTAAGAGTTTAGTTAAGTGTGCTGTTTCCTCACATGCTGGTCGGCTGCGCCGCATGTTGTTTTCCTAGGTGTAAGAATTTAGCTTTTGAGTGAGTGAGTGAGTGCGATCTCATTATTTTGAATTCATTTTGAAATGTAACGTTAAATTTATTTCTTTGTAATCAATAAATTTAACAGTTCTTTTTCTTTGAGCTTAATGTAATGTAAACTCGTGTTTCATTTCTCCATAATTAAGCTTATTTCCCTTATAGCTCCTAGCTTGCATAAATGCTTTGCTATTCATAACTGGTACTTAGGCCAGTCTTGTTGTATTAAGCTTAAAATCCGTTGTGCCTTCTAGGAGATACGCATCAGCAAGAACCTGATATTATTAATGGTATTAGTTATTTATTGTCAGGGGTGAAGTCACTTTCTCCAGAGGCTAACAGTGCTAATAAACAGCAATTGTGAGTAATTAGTCTCTGCTGTGTACTGTTGAGAAAGTTTATAAATTCTCGTTCTGAGAGAATCGGCGAAGCGAGCCGATATAAAGTAATCATTGCTTGATTTAGCAAGACAATTCATTGTTCCTGCTCTTCAATATTATTGAACATTATCATTTAATAATTGCATTTATTTAAAAACCCCGTAACAATTGGCGACCTCATTCCAGGATATTAACTCCTAGCTCTAAAGCTATTCACGAGATAATACTCACTCGTTCATATTTAGGTATTTATCATTAAAGTTTATAGGCACAAGCTTACTGGTGTTCCTGAACTTGATTCTTCTGAATTCTCCACACTCTGGCTTCGGCTGTCCTGTCATTCTCTGACTAAATATATCTGTGCTGTTTAATTATCCCCTAATTCTACTGACTATCAAAAATTCTTCGACTATCTTACATCTACGATGGAACACATTCTGTCCATTTCTCCTTTCTCTGAAATCTCCATTCTTGGAGATTTCAATGTTCACCATCACCTTTGGCTCTCCTCTCCTTTCACGGATCCACCTGGTGAACAAGCCTCCATCTTTTCTATCCTTAATGACCTAGAGCAGCTTGTACAGCACCCTACCTGTATCCCTGACCGCCTTGGAGAGAGCTCCAACATACATGACCTCTTCCTAACAACTAACCCTTCTGCTTACTCTGTTAATCTTTTCTCTCCGTTCAGCTCCTCTGATCACAACCTTATTACCTTAACCTGTCCTATCACTCCGGTACGGCCTGTGGACCCTCCAGGGAAACGTCGTCTGTGGCATTTTGGAGCCGCGGACTGGGAGGCCCTCAGGCAGTACTTCTTTGATTTTCCCTGGAATGATTATTGCTTCCATGGCCGTGAGCCATCTGAGTGTGCCTTGCGCATTACGGAGGTTATTCTCTCGGGCATGGAAGCATACATTCCTTTCTCATATCCTTTGACTAACACAAGAAAGCCTTGGTTTAATCACGCTTGTTCTAATGCTGTCCGCAACAAGGAGAAGGCCTACAAAAGGTACTGGAGCCAACCCACCCCTGAATCACATCATCTTTACGTTTCTGCCCGGATCGTGCTAAGTCTGTTCTTCGCTCTACTAAAAATAATTTCATCCATACTAAATGCTCTCAACTCTCCAATTCGAATTCTTCCCACTCCTTCTGGCACCTTGCCAAAAATCTTTCTAACAACTTTACCTCATCATCCTTCCCTCCTCTTTTCTACTCTGAGGGTTCTGTAGCTATTCCTTCTACTGATAAAGCAGATCTCTTCGCACAGACTTTCTCCTCCAATTCCACCTTAGACGATTCCAGTGCTGTTCCTCCATCACTTCCCCCTTCTGACTTCCTCATGGCTGACATTAAAATTTCTTCAGTTGATGTATTTTCTGCCATCACTGGCGTCAGTACTAACAAGGCATATGAGCCTGATGGGGTCCCTCCTGTTGTTCTCAAGAACTGTGCTTCTGTGCTTACACCCTGCCTAGGCAAACTCTTTCGCCTTTGTCTGTCAACTTGTACCTTTCCTTCTTGCTGGAAGTTTGCTCTCATTCAGCCAGTCCCAAAGAAGGGTGACCACTCCCAATCCTCCAACTATCGTCCAATTGCTTTAACGTCCTGTATTTCAAAAGTTTTCGAGTCAATTCTTAATAGAAAAATTTTAAGGCATCTTTGCTATCACAACCTTCTTTCCGATCGTCAGTATGGGTTCCGTCAGGGACGCTCCACTGGCAATCTTCTCACCTACCTTTCAGACTCCTGGTCATCCTCCTTTCGGGACTTTGGCGAAAGCTTTGCCATTGCACTTGACATCTCAAAGGCTTTCGATCGAGTCTGGCATAAATCTTTAATTTCCAAACTGCCCTTCTACGGTTTCTATCCTTCTATCTGTGCCTTCATCGCTAGCTTCCTTTCTGGTCGTTCTATAGCCGCTGTTGTAGACGGCCATCGTTCTTCTCCTAGATCTATAAACAGTGGTGTTCCTCAGGGCTCTGTCCTATCACCAACTCTCTTCCTTTTATTCATCAATGATCTTCTAAGCTGTACATCTAACCCTATCCACTCATACGCTGATGACTCCACCCTTCACCTTTCCATTCGGTTCCCGCAACACCCATCTCAACAGTTACTTCAAGAAACAAGGGATGAGGCTATGGCACACCTAATGTCTGACTTGGCTCGTATCTCTGACTGGGGTAAAAATAATATGGTTGTCTTTAATGCATCTAAGACTCAGTTCTTACACCTATCAACCCGAAAAAATCTTCCACAGGTATACCCACTAATGTTTAATAACATTCAGCTTAATCCTGCATCATCCTTGAACATGCTTAGGGTTTCATTTACTCGGGACTTATCTTGGAAAGTTCATATTACATCTCTTGTAAAATCTGCTTCCAAAAGATTGGGTGTACTAAGGTGACTCCGCACTTTCTTTACCCCTGCACAATTGTTGACTCTATACAGGGGTTTTATCCGCCCCTGTGTGGAGTACAACTCTCATGTGTGGGGAGGCTCCCCACATACAGCTCTTCTCAATAGGGTGGAGTCAAAGGCTTTTCGTCTCATTAACTCTCCTCCTCTTACTGACTCCCTTCAACCTCTGTCTCTTCGCCGTACTGTTACATCTTTATCTCTTTTCTATTGCTACTTTAATGGTCACTGCTCCTCTGAACTGTCTGCTTGCATTCCTCCACCTCTACGACGGGCGCGTAGCACCCGTCTGGCAGCAAACTCTCATCCCTTTTCTGTCCAGCTCTCTAATGCAAGAGTTAACCGTTACTCCCAGTCTTTCATTTATGCAACTGGTCAGCTCTGGAACTGTCTCCCTCTGTCTGTATTTCCTGCTGCCTATGATCTCCAGTCTTTCAAACGCAGTGTGTCCAGGCATCTCAAAATGATTGGATCTTGAATTTGGCTCTCTAATGTATTTTGTTTTTCTCTTGGTGGGAACTGTTACTGCGGGCTCATGGCCTTTGGTTCCTTCTTCCTCGCAAAAAAAAAAAAAATAGCAAGTGAATTTCTGCTTTATTAATCCATAGAGTACTTAACTCTATTTAGTACTTTATTCTTGGTAACGCCAGACGATTTTATTCGCTCCTGGGAAGTCGCCGTACCCATTGCGTTAATTATTGAGTCTTCCCAGTCATTTGCATTTTTGCTTTATTTTTTGCCAGTTAGTAGATAAGATTGGTCACCACTAGCTTGTGTCTGTATTCTTTACTTGTGTTATTAGCATTCGTTTGCGAAGCAGCAGTCAGTACTCAGTTTCGGCTTGCTTAGTAAATTAGCAACATGGCTAACACCATATTTTTACAGGAAGCCAAAGATATGGGTCTTACAGACCCAACTGAAATTAAAGAGTACATACTCTCATGGCATAATCAGGAGCAGCAGTGCAAGAACGATGCCCGTGAAGAGCGTAAGATTCAGCATGAATACAAGTGAGAACAGCGCGAACAACGTGAAAGAGAGCGTGCATATGAGCAAGAGCAGCGTGAAAAGGAGCGCGAATACGAGCGAGAACAGCACAAACACGAGCAGAAACAGCGCGAACACGAGCAGAAACAGCGCGAACTTGACTTAGAACACGAGCGAGAACAGTGTGAGGAATGAGAGAGAGAACATCAATACGAGTTACAACAACGCGAGAGAGAACAAGAACACGAACGTGCCGAGCTAGAGGCACGCGAAAAACATGAATTTGAAGTGCTTAAGCTCAAGCGAGATTCCTTGGCTTCAGACACATCTGGTGCAGTTGGTCCAAGCTCCACGAGCATTCTCCCTGCACATGTTATGGCAACCCCACGCATCAAGCTTCCTTCATACAAGGAAGGCAAGTGAATCGAGCCGTACATAGCTCGTTTTGAGGACATGGCAGACATGTATCAACTGGATGAGGCAGCTAAGCGGCTCCAATTTCTTAGTTTATTTGAGGGCCCTGCCCTCGATATTCTCCACAGAATTCGTGGAGACAATCTCACGTATGAGATGATGAAAGCTGCACTCATTAAGGCATATGGTCTCACAGTAGACGACGCCAAAGTTCTGTTCATGCGAGCTCGTCTCCAAGACAAGGAGACAGCTGTTCAGTTCCTCGACCGTCTCACTGCTTACTTAAATGAGTGGATGGAGAAAGATGAAACTCCTTCCATGCATGAGGGGATAATTGACCTTATGCTGCGTACACAGCTAGAGAGGTCGTGGCCTGCTGAGCTCATAGCACAGCTTAAGATCTGCCAGGTGAAAGATGACAGCCAAATGGTAGAAAAGGCTGACGCATATTTCACTGCATACGGGTATCAAACTCTTAAGCAAAACACCTGGAACAGCAGAAAAGATACTGCCAAGTCTGGGAAGCCGTCTCAGACTGAATCCCAGCACCAAGGCCGTTCTCAGAGTAATGGCCAAGGTCCAAGCAAACTGCAGAAGGACCAGGGGCAAAATACACAGCAGCCTGCTTGGAAGCGGTACAACAAGCACCCCAACCAGCAGCAGTTCACCAAGCAGCAGCAGCAATACAAGGACAAGCCACGTAACCCTCAGTCAGGTCAATCAGTGTATCAGAGGCAGGGGGCAAACGCAGCCTTCATTCCACGACAAGCACATGGTGGTGCCATCTCTACCAGTATAGGTACATGCCAACATTTCACGAGTACCCCTCCGACCATGAACTCTCCTCCACAGGTAGTCAATGCTCCACCTCCTCAGATGGTGAGTACGACTTCTCAGACACCTAGTTCTCAGGGCATTACGTTTGCCACATCGGTTGTTCCGCAATCTAATGAATGACTGGCTGCTACCTCCTCAGACCCTTCCACCAGCAGCACTGCCTTTCTTGTTCAGCCAGGGTTTGTGGGAGATGTTTCTGTAAATGTTGTGAGGGATAATGGTTCCTCAGGTTGCTCTGTTAAGCAGAGTTTTGTTCGGCCTGATGAGTATACAGGTCGACAGATCCAAGTTAGACTTATTGATGGATCAGTGATATTGTTCCCTGAGGCACGTATCCAGGTGGCGTCTCCATTTTTCACTGGCCTGACAGCTGCAGTTGTCATGTCAGAACCTTTATTTGACCTCATTATAGGCAACATACCTGGCATCAAAAATAGTTGTGCCGTAGATGTTGCTACTCAGACTTTGGCTGCTGCGGTAACACGAGCCATGGCCAAGGCTCCAAATCGCGTCACTCCATTGACCATCGCAACGCCGCAAGATCTGATTCATAGTCAAGATGTTGTCCAAGAGCAACGGACTGACTCAACACTTGCCTCAGTGCGTAAGAAGCTGGAGGGTAAAGTGATTAAGTGTTCCCGGGGAGGACAAGCCAGGTTCCTTCGTAAGCGAGGACGGCTGTACTGTGAGTCACAGACACCCCAGGGTGAGGTTCGACTGCAGTTTGTCGTTCCTGCAAAGTATCGCCGAGCAGTGTTTGAATTAGGTCATTGTTCAGCGATGGGAGGTCACATGGGTCAAAAGAAGACCTCTGGCCGCATCCATGCTGACTTTTTCTGGCCAGGAATGGGACGGGAAATTACAAGGCTCGTACGTTCCTGCGATGTATGTCAGCATACCACTGACCGGGGACGTGTCCGTCCTGCGCCATTGAAACCAATGCCCATAATCTCTGAACCGTTCGAGAGAGTAGCAGTTGACATAGTTGGGCCAATCTCCCCTAGGGCTAGTGATGGATCAAAGTATATCCTCACTATTGTTGATTTCAGCACATGGTGGCCTGAAGCCGTGGCCCTTAAGAATATAGAGGCTGTCACTGTTGCTGAGGCATTAATTGAAGTGTTCTGTCGTGTAGGTATCCCTAAGAAGGTCTTAAGCGACCGGGGTTCGCAGTTCACTTCAGCAATGATGAACGAAGCATTCAGGTTGCTGTCCATCCGAGGCTTACAGACTACACTGTATCATCCCATGTGTAACGGGTTGTGTGAGAGGTTCAATGGGACTCTCAAGGAGATGTTGAGGTGCATGACCGCCGAACAGCCAAAGGAATGGCCGAGGTTCATTGCTCCTCTTCTATTTGCTTATCGAGAAGCCCCACAGCATTCATTGAAATTCTCACCCTTTGAACTGGTGTATGGAAGTCGGTCCGGGGCCCACTTCAAGTCCTTCTTGAGTTATGGGACAATGAAGAACCCGACCCTGAAGTCAAGACCACCTACACCTACGTCCTTGATTTGGCTAACCGCCTCCAGTCGACGTGCGAGTTAGCTAAGGAAGAACTGATCAAGGAGCGTGAAGTTCAAAAGGCTTATTACGATAAGAAGGCAAAGCTTCGGAAGTTTAGTCCAGGTGATAAATGCTTGGTATTACTCCCCACTGCCCAGAACAAGTTGTTAGCACAGTGGAGGGGTCCATATGACATAGTTGAGCGCATCTCAGACCTCAACTATGTAATTCACGTGGGGAATCTTCGTAAGAGGTTCACGTTAACATGTTGAAGGCTTATCATGAGTCAAATCCCGAGGAGGCTGGCCTACGAGTGGCTGATGACAGTGACCAGCCACTGGAAGGAACTGGGGCAGCTGCGGTGATCCCAGCTGATGACCATGATGATGAGCCCTTAACCGTTCAGTCTCACCAGGAGGAGACTGTCGGAGATGTCCTACTTAACCCTGACTTAGCACTAGGAGACCAAAATGCCTTAAGGTCACTGCTCTGTCAGTATGCTGATGTCTTCTCAGACCAACCTAGACTTGCAAAGGTTGCGTGTCATAAAATTGAGTTGACCAGCAATGCTCCCATAAAGGGTAAGCCATATCAGATTCCCATGCGACTACAGGACACAGTAGACAAGGAAATTGCCGACATGGAGACTGCAGGCATTATCGAAAAGTCCTCATCTCCTTACTGTAGTCCGATGGTAGTAGTTCGCAAGAAAGATGGTGGAGTCAGGATTTGTGGCGATTATAGGAGGCTAAATGCAATCACCAAAGTGGATGCTGAGCCAATGGGTAACCATATTGCCATCTTCTCTAAGCTGGCAGGGTCACGATATTTCACGAAGCTCGATCTAGCGAAGGGATTCTTCCAGATTCCCCTTCATCCTGAGAGTCATCAGTTCACTGCCTTTGCTACTCCTAGGGGGTTGTACCAGTATAAAGTCCTACCGTTTGGACTTACCAATTCCCCAGCAGTATTTAATCGTGCCGTGAGACAAGTGCTCCATGGTATCGTAGGATTAGAAATGTTCGTTGACGATGTTCTCATTCATTCTGCCACACTGGAGGAGCACCTCAGACTCTTGGAAGTCGTTTTCAGTAGACTCCAGAGTTTCAACATGACTGTGAAGCCTACCAAGTGTAAAATTACGCACAGTGAGGTGGAGTTCCTCGGACATATCGTTGGCAACATTCACTCCAGGTGTCAGGGAGATAAGATTGGAAAGGTTAAGGACGCCCTGTAATTTGCAAAACTTTGGTGATAGAAACTCCGTGTACAAACAGCTAGATGAGGAGTTTATTACAAGCTCACAGTAAAATAGTCTGCCCGACTAGGCTGCCTGATATGAACTGATGCAATAACGCCGTCTTCAGGCGTGGGAAAGCATGCTGACCTAGCAAGTTTAGTGGGGGCATGTATGCATTGGGGGGGACATATATACATCGGGGGTAGACATATTGTGGAGGGGGTACACTACTCCCCCGAGTAGCTGAGATGGTGTCTCCTGACACCGGGAGTTAAATGGTGTTTGATTATAGTAGTAAGGCAGGACCGGGAGGTTTGTACAAGGGATAAGTATGATACAGGGGCAGTAGGGGAGACATGGCCATGTTGAGGGGAGGGAATTAGAAGGATATATACATATAAGATATACAAGGATTAATAGGTACAAATCCAGTAAGGGTCGAAGGTATATATAAACATAATGGGAATTACACAATAATAGTTTGATACATGATAAACAAGGAGTAGATATGAGAGTTCTAGTGTTGTTCTTCCTTCATTTTTTTTTTTGTTCTTTTTTTTTTTTGTATTTTCTGTAGGATACACGGGCACTCAGTAATGCATTAAAGAAATACCATCATTTTCTAGTAGGCAGAGTTCTGTTCACAGTTTGGTTAATTGTCAGATGGCATTGGTAGTCACTGAATGTGAGGGCACTAAGTACGGGGAGTTTCTACGTCGTGTGTAGGGTATACTATGCCTGTAGTGACTCGGATTTCCTGGAGTCGAAGTTCCATTTTTCTGACACAACAATGCACGGCACATATGATGAGTAGAAAACCTATGAAAGTGATAACCACAGGGGGAAACACAACTGTTGGATGAACCCATGAATGGCTGAAGGCCAGAGAAAATTGATCCATAATGAAATCACTGTCATTGAGGAAGGTGAGCATGCGCAAGTGAGGGGAGGTCATGGTAATGTTGGCAGATGGTAGGGTTGAAGGCATGTCGATTGGTTGAAAGATGTCATAGGAGTGTTTACGAACAGCTTGGTGACAGCGAGTGGCGTAAGTGATGACGGACTCTGATTTGACGGTACAATAGTCAGGTGCTTTGTAGAGACCACTAGCGGGGACAGAGCGAACGGAAGAAGCAGGACACATGATTGTGACAGAGATGGGAACAGCAAAGAAGAAATACTGGACATGGTTGAGGTGAGCATGGTGAACCGGGAGGTCAGGAGCTGGAACAAAAGAACAGGCCGAGTAGATGGAATGGTTGCGAACTAAAGCAGACTCACAGGGTGTAGCACCGCTAGGGAAGATAGCGAAAAGGTGGGCAGCACAGAGACGAGAGGTCGGAGTAAGGGAGGAACATTGCTGGAGGTCTGTGGAAGAAAGGAAGGCAACGGAAAGATGATCATGGGAGAGGAGGAAATATTCTGAAGGAACAGATACCTGTAACAAGGAGTTGTTGAGGCGGAAAGGGAAGGAAATGATGTGGAAAAGGTTAAAGGTTATGGCAGAATGGAGAGGAATATGGACGACGACGTATGTAGTGAGAAGAGTGGCTTCGAGAACAGGATAATAATATTCAAGGGAGGAGGAAGGGAGGACTGGGGAGAGACCGAAGGTGGAGTGAGCCCATTCCAGGACAGAACGGAGAGCTGAGACAGGTACTAAGTCGGCAGTGACACGTCCATTGATAGCATTGACCAGGATACGAACCAAGGTAGAGACTTGAGACAGGAGAGAGTCAACGGCCAGTTGGAGATTATCCATGTTGAGTATGAGGTAGAAGAACTGAGAGATAACGTTGAGATCTGAAAGGTGGCGTTGTAAGATATCAGTGAAATTGTTTAGAGTGGACGTGACTTCATTAAGTTGGGTTGTGAACTTCTGTAACATAGTGTGTTGGATTTTAATGACTCGGCGTTGTGATGCTAGGGCTGAAGCTAAATGAGTGAGATCAGATTTGAAGCAAGAAATGTCACGGGCTGTAGCAACGCCAAACAAGCCACTCAGAATCTCACCACCAAAGTCGAAGAGACCTCGTTTCACACGAGAACGACCCATGGGTGTCTGAATGGAAAATGTGTCATTGAGCTCAGTGAATCTGTTACTTATGTATTGCAATTGCCAGGAGAGTGGGAGGAAAAGGGTATAGAGATACTCATTCGGGTTGTGTGTCCCCATGAGGGCCGTGAGATGGTTCCTGATTCCGTGGAGCTGGTGCACGTAGGCAGGTAGGGGAATGGCTACGTCGGCCAGGGGCGCAAGATCGTAGCGCAAGGAGGCTACGGCTTCGAGGAGCTACCTAGCCTCCCGAGCCAACCAAGGCCCCGGGACGTACTCCACCATCGTCCTGACCTGACCCAGACCCCAGGAGGGTCAGCACTGCCAGCAGGGAGATCGCTAACATCGTACCTAGAAAATCAGGGTAGAGTTAATGGGGGAGGTCGTGAAGAGGTTGATGGGCAAAGCGCAGTTTGGACCGATATTGAATGGTTGATGAATGAGCAGGTGGAGATGGAGATGAAGGAGACTGAGGGATAGGTGGAGACAAGGTAGACTGAGGGATGGGAGGAGGGGAAGAGGGGGCAGGAGGTTGTGTAAGTGACTCTTCCAACACAAGGCCACGGGGTGCGCGCTTTAAGTCATCGACGTGGACCCATCTGGTGTCCCTAGTGGACAGGTCCTGGAGGTGAAATTTGTTGCCTTGTTGGATGGGAAGCTTGAGGAGTATTATGAACAATATGAAGAACCTTTGGTATCAGGGCAGTGGGGACAACAAGTTGGCGTACTTCGCGATTGGGCATATCTTTGCCTGTTAGCAATGTTTTCCTGTACAAGAGATCATCATCTAGCATGAACTCATCTAGTGATACTGGCAGAGTAGGTAAGGTCGAGGCATCGCCAGATTCTAGGAAATAAATGACTTTGGACCACATGGGGTCTTGGCGTTGAAAGTTTCGAACAACTTCTGACGTTAGTGTAGTGTTTGCAGTTACTTCAGGCTGCAGTGATGTTATAGCTGCTGCTACGTGACGGGAGAGTGCGTCTGCGACTTCATTCAACTTGCCTGGTACATATTGAAAAGTGGGATTAAAGTCCTGGATGATGACGGACCATCTAGCTAACCTACCAGTTAGGTTGCGATTCTTGAACAAATCACATAGTGGAATGTGGTCTGTTTGGATATGCACTGGATAACCATAGACTATATCTCTGAAATGTTTCAAGGACCAGATTACCATTAGCGCTTCGAGATCTGTGACACTGTAGTTACGTTTAGCGGTTGTAAGGGTGCAACTAGCATATGCTATTACGCGCTTCCTTGATGCTTCATCGAGTTGCATCAAAACGGCACCAAGTCCAGTGCCTGAGGTGTCTGTGCAGAGAAGGAAGGGTGTGGTATAATCAGGGAATGCTAGAACAGGGGCATTTACAAGAGCTGTCTTTAGCCTTTGGAATGCCTGTGACTGGTCGTTAGTCCAAACAAAGGGCACATTCTGCTTGAGTAAGTGGGTTAGAGGAGTGGCGATCTGTGCATAATTCCGGATGAAGTGACGATAATAGCCACTGAGGCCCAGGAAACTTCGTACAGCTTCGGTAGTGGTAGGTTCTGGGAAGGTAATGATCGCCTTAGTTTTATCCTCATTAGTATGAATGCCTTGTGCATCTACGACATGGCCTAGGAATTTGATTTTCTTTCGCAGGAAGTCGCATTTACTGAGATTGATTTTCAGGCCTGCGAGCTGGAGGCGTTCAAAGACTTGCTGGAGTTTGGTAAAATGATCAGGGATGGATTTACTCACAACAATGATATCTTCTAGGTAAGCAAAAAGAGAGTGTCCCATCATACCGCTGAAGACTGAATGGATAAGTCGCATGAACACGGAGGGAGCATTTCTCAGACCAAAAGGGAGTCTCTTAAACTGAAAATGTCCGGAAGGGGTGCTAAAGGCTGTAACTGGGCGAGAGGATTCTTCCATTTCGACCTGCCAGTACCCGCTGAGGAGGTCTAAAGATGAAAAGACTAAGTTATTTTCACCAAGGGATTCTAGCAAATCAGTGAGGACAGGTAACGGGAAACGGTCTGGAACGGTGACAGAATTGACCTAACGATAGTCGACTACTGGTCTAAAGTTGCCGTCCTTCTTTGGTACTAAGAAAAGTGGGCTATTCCATGGACTGACGGAGGGTTCAATAATGTCCTGGTCTAACATGTTCTGTACCATTTGATCTGTCTGCTTTCTCTTGCTGTGAGGAAATCGATACGCTGGTATGTAAATCGGCTGAGTTCCTGGTAGTAGTTCAATCGTATGTTTGACAAGGTCTGTTCTACCCATCGGTTCACCGGGTAAGGCAACCACGTTTCTGTACGAGGTCAGAAGGTCGAGGAGTTGAGGTATTTTCTGGGAAATCTGTGCAAGTGAGATGTGAGAGCATATCGGGTGAATATGTCGGCGCAGATCCCATAGAGTTAATAGTACATGCACCGATTGGCGTATCATCATCAGTCTGAATAGTAGGAATTGAGGAATCCTGGCACACCTTTACGGCCGCTAGGTATACTAGGAAGTCTCCAATCTTTACACCACTTTTAAGTTTTAGTGGAGCATTTGTGACATTGAGCAAGTACAGGTAGCATAAACTGTCCTCTAAGACTGTACACCATGCTGACTCATAAGTCAAGCCATTCACACAACACGTCTCAGGTAGGGTTAGTACATCCACTCCTTCTTTCGCACCGGCAACACAAACAGAGACTTTGGTGAACTCATGCGGTAACAAAATTGTGCATGTATTCATTACTGCATGTTTCGTCTCTGCGTGTTGGAGAAGATCATGCAGACTGTGTGAGGTAGGTAACTGATACATGTCTGAGTCAGTGATAGTGTTGTCGGGAGAGGATGTAAGAGCCATGTTCGAAGGCTGAGATGATGTATCAGGAGACATTGAGGAATTTATGTCCTTGCTCGCAGTCAGTAAAGGAATGATCTCTGTATTCTCAGATGATGATAGTGGTGGTTTGGGCTGGGTTGGACTTTTTGGTAGTGATAGGGACAGAGGTAATTGAAGGACTGATTTGATCGTAAGAACAGGACGGGGACATTCCATAGTGTAAACCAGGAATCCAGAAATGTCTATACTACCACAAGCAGGTAATAATGCAATGGAATGTTGTGCCGTGGTGGAGAAACCAATAAGGGCATCTGCGGGATACTGCAAGTCATTAGTGACATGAAATTCAATGAGGATAGGGGGCAAATCTCTGTGGAGTTTGACTTCAAGGGTGACTCTTCCCTTAACCTTAAACTCTGAGCCATTGCACCACATAGGCGAAGGACTGGTGGTTCTAGGAAACTGACGTGGCTGTGATGGCGATGAATAATTTGTAAGGAATTTTCGGAGATGAGATTTACTATAGATCCTGTGTCCAAGAAGAATGACGTTGGTATGTCATGACTGCTTCCGAGAATGACTAAACCCGAGGATGTTATGGGACCTACATGGCGGATGGGGAGTTGGGTTTCTGGTTCTACGTGATATTGGTCCGATACGGGCGTGGCGCTTCCCCCGACTGTTGGCGGTTGAGGTAACAACATTCCTCAGTGGTGTGAGTCGTGCTTGATTTGTGATATTTGCAGTATGGACGATGTGAGCGGGAAGGCGTACGCTGTCTGGTTTGGGAGTGAGGACGTCTGTATTTACGGTCGCAACTGGATGCTCGATGTCCAGGATGACCACAGTACCAGCAAAGAATCGAAGATTGTCTGTTTCGTCGAGCGCTAGATTGATCACGACCTGCGGTAGGAGAGCAATGTGTGGCAGGTCTGCCGCGTGTGGTGGGACGGGAGCGAGATTGGTCTGGGGTAGTGGAGGTGTGACAGACTGAGGAGGCCAAGGGTTGGGTGGTGCCCTGACGCGTGTAGTTCGAACCTGTTCTTTCATGAATGGCTTTAGTGACCTGAATAATTTTATCTCCTGGATTGAAACCGATTTCCAAGGCTAGCTCTCGCTGTTTAGGAGTAAGCCAGTGAAGGAATCTGAGGTAACCAATTAAGTCAGCAAAGTTGGTGAGTGAAAGCATTGGAATGCCATTCTTGTCTTCTAACCATTTCGTGCCTACCAGTAATTGGAGCATCTCGCTACTAGTTGCTTTCATGGCGGCGGCAGCTTCGCGGAGCTTGGCATATTGCGCTGGGACGCGCAAGTCCTCATCTAGTTGGTTTAGGAGATTAATGAATCCCATGAGAGACGCGGTATTTGAATGCTGGCAACAAAGGCTGATTAGTTCCGTACGAAAATCAGCAAAGGTACGAATGCTATCGAAATGTCCTGCACGGATCGCGGATCCAATGTCCGATTTACCGTGGTGCAAGGGACCGAGGAGGTAAGCTACTTTGAGCGATTCCTCGGTAATTTGTCTATTGTTTATTTCTGTGTCGACTTCTCTGAGGAAATCATAGACAGACCAAGTTGGGTCCTGGCCAGTAAATATGGGACGATTGGCATCGTCGAGATAGATAGACTGTGGAGGGTTGGCCATGGCTGGAAGTGTAAAAGTGGCGGCAGGAGAGGTGTGGGAGAGAGAGAAGGGAGTGGCAGTGAAGGGTGAGCAAGACGGGGTATGAAGGGAGGCAGGAGAGGGAACGACAGGGGAAGGAGTAGAGGAAGAAGAAGGGAGTGTAGAGGCAGGAGTAGAGGAGGAGGTATCTGGATTTACGAAGGTAGGACGGGTAGGAAGTGATTCTGCGGGAAGTGAAACGAGAGTCTCAGGTACAGGGCGGTGGTACTCTTTGCCACTTCGTAAATGAGTGATTGTGTTAGAGTCGGCAGACGGGGTAGGATCAGGTGATGTTTCCGGGTCAAGAGGGCTGATATTAAACGGTTGACGTGGAAAGTATGACATTTAATGCGGCAATGGAAAATAAAAGGATGAAGATGTATACGTAGGTGGAAATGTATAATATAACAATGAGAGAATGGAATACACGAGTAGGTGTGAAAATGAATGAAGGTGCGGGGATGGATGGTTTAAATAAAATGCGAAGGATAAGATGGAGTATAAATAACGTAGGTGATGAAAACGGGGTAATGGAAATGAGATGGAATATTTACAATAAACAATCTGTAGAGAAAATCGAGGATAATCTCTATAGAAAGGAAAGATATACTATAGTTACACAGTAGAGAGTCGAGATGTATGACGTGCAGGGGTGCCTGGGCGTAGCTGGGCTGGGGCGGGGCGGGGCGGGGCTGGGCTGGGCGGGGCGGGGCGAGGCGGGGCGAGGCGGGGCGGCGGGGTAGAGAAAGCTGGGCGGAGAGGAGAAGAGACGCCGCGATGAATCACTGGCAGGGAGTGGCGGTCTTAGGAGGCTCCGTAATGCAGACCAGATGCGGGCGACGGCGGAGGCCGGTGGTGGGTGGTGAGGGCAGATGTCAGCGCAAGGCAAGTGTAGAGGCGGTGAGTTGCAAATGCAGAGAATGGTGGTGGGCAGGCAGCGGGCAGACAGTGATAAGTGGCACCGTGGGGGCAGGAGCTATGATGAGTTCGGAACAGGTGCTGGGAACAGGTGCGTAGGTCGGCGACAACGACACGTGAGGTCAGGAACAAGGCGTATGGGTGCGGTTGTTTGAGAGGTGAGCACCAGTGAGAAAAATTGTACAGTCGAAAAGCACAGCCAAGGTATTACACCACTAGAGGCACGGAGGAGGGGCGAGGCTGGCAGATGCGAGACGTCGTGTATCTTGTTGTATCACTAAAAATCCAAGGAGGCGGTCAGAATCAGATGGTTCGAAACACCGCTGCTACCAAATGTAATTTGCAATACTTTGGTGATAGAAACTCCGTGTACAAACAGCTAGATAAGGAGTTTATTACAAGCTCACAGTAAAATAGTCTGCCCGGCTAGGCTGCCTGATATGAACTGATGCAATAACACCGTCTTCAGGCGTGGGAAAGCATGCTGACCTAGCAAGTTTAGTGGGGGCATGTATGCATTGGGGGGGGGGCATATATACATCGGGGGTAGACATATTGTGGAGGGGGTACAGCCCCAAGACCCGTGACCAAGAAACAGGTTAGGGCATTCCTCGGCCTAGTGGGGTATTATAGAAGTTTTGTCCCCAACTTTGCCCTCATTGCTCAGCCGTTGTATGAGACGCTACAGAAACATGCTCCAACACCATCGGATGGGGAGAAGCGCAAGAGAGATCTTTTGCTACCCTCAAGAATATGCTATGCAAGGAGCCTATCTTGCAGTTGCCTGATTCCAATAAACCTTTCATATCGCACACTGATGCTTCACAAGATGGAGTAGGTGCTGTATTGATGCAGGAATCGGAAGGTGGAATCTTCCCAGTGGCATACCACAGCCGTAGGCTAAAACCCACGGAGAGGAATTACCGTACTGTTGAGAAGGAACTCTTGGCTGTGGTTGATGGTGTTAAAAAATATTATTATTATTTATTTGGGGTACCATTCACTCTGCAAACTGATCATATGCCACTCACTAGCCTTAGCACGACCAAGACAGCTAATGCAAGGTTGACACGCTGGACACTGTATTTACAGCAGTTTAACCTTGTTGTGAGATACATTAAGGAAAGTGATAACGTAGGTGCAGACCTGATGTCTCGCCTGCTAACTGCTGACTTACACGGGCAACTGTTGTATGCTGGGTTCCGTAACATAGGCGTTCTCAGAGATTTGAGTAATCCAAGGACCAGCCTGCTTGCCAGTTAAAAGTGTAGACCTGACGTCTCACTTGTTGGCCCCATAGGACACAGTATATCCAGGGCCTGTACATACTGTACATGTATACCATAAGTTAAGGGGGAAGTTTGAGAATCCTGCAGAGACAGTCCAAGGCTGTGTATGAATTGCCTTGTGGAACGTCGCACAATATCTACAATATCCACAAAAGGAAAATGTCGCGAATTTGATTTGTGACATTACGCCCCTACAAAATGAAATTTTTTCCTTATGGGAAAAAATTTGTGGATATATATATACATGTACACATCCTAACTCATTCACACAAGATTCACATTGTGGTGTGTGTGCTATCCTGCTACAGGAGAAAATCACTATCACCAATGAGCGTAAAACCCTCGGTGGGTGTTAAAATGTGACCTGCCCGAGATTGCGTAGCGAATCTCAGCTTCCTGTCATTAATCATAAACGTAGAGTTTGTTAAGGTGCTGTTCCCTCACATGCCAGCTGGCTGCGCTGCATGTTGAGCGAGGTGGACGCCAGGTTAGAGCTCCCCCTAAACTGGGTGATGGGATGTTGTTAAGGTGCTGTACCCTCACATGCTGGCCGGCTGCGCCGCATGTTGAGCGAGGTGCATGCCAGGTTAGAGTTCCCCCGCTAAGAACCCTTACGACTACGTTTCCTGGTTAATAATGTACCTAATAAATTAATGGCGACCTCAAATGTACGAAGCTTAGGCTGTCACTCGTATTTTTCAGCTAGAGCGTACCTTTCGTAGCATGTACTGATTGCTAGGCAGAGAGAGTAATTGTAATGTAATAAGAATTTTTGTCTCATTGACACTTTTGATGCTCCACCTTAATTGATTTTGCAGGTACAGCGATGGGTGTAGCAGTTTTGCTGTGCGGGCCAGCTGATCGTCTGCTGCACGCTGCCGCCTCTTCTCTTCTGGCTTCGTTGTCGCCATATTATTAATATTTACTGTGTCATTTTACACAGAGGTACAGTTACACTACAACTGTCACACCTACACCGTGTATCATATACACCACGCTACACAACAATTAGTTATCAGTGTAAATGTAGTGAACTTTCGCTCAGTTTGACCTGAGTACAGGATTTTCACCATCGTCACGGAGTTTTTTCCCTCAAGCTTGCCTCTGTTAACGTAAATACGAGGTTTTTACGCTCATTGGCGATAGTGATTTTCTCCTGTAGCAGGATAGCACACACACCACAATGTGAATCTTGTGTGAATGAGTTAGGATGTGTACATATATATATATATATATATATATATATATATATATATATATATATATATATATATATATAAATATATATATATATATCCACAAATTTTTTCATATAAGGAAAAAATTTCATTTTGTAGGGACGTAATGTCACGAATCAAATTCGCGACATTTTCCTTTTGTAAGAAACCACAAACTATTAGTGGAAAACTCACTGTGTATCATTCAGTTAACTGTTTCTCTCTCCATTTCGGTGGTATACTCTTCAAAACATTCGTCACTGTTTCAAAAGTGAGCGATCTAATGCACGTCATTAAGTGCTCTACTGAGCAATACTATTGTTTCTTTATTGTTCACCCCTGCTTGCCTCAACCGTTGGCCACGCCTTCTTCCGGCTGGCCTGTGCATGTATATACAATATCCTACCACACGCATCATATTTGAATTCAGTCTTTTGTCTGTCACGACGGGGTGAGGTTCTGTGCTCCAGTAGTGAGAGTGAGAGAGGTCATCTAGCACCCAGACTCCACTAGACTACAGTTCTCCAGGCTCCCACCCTTCCTTGGTGATACGCTACATTGACCAGTATTTTCTTTTCGTTTTCCTAGACTTAAGAGTTTAGTTAAGTGTACTGTTTCCTCACATGCTGGCCGGCTGCGCCGCATGTTGTTTTCCTAGGCATAAGAATTTAGCTTTTGAGTGAGTGAGTGAGTGCGATCTCATTATTTTGAATTCATTTTGAAATGTAACGTTAAATTTATTTCTTTGTAATCAATAAATTTAACAGTTCTTTTTCTTTGAGCTTAATGTAATGTTAACTCGTGTTTCATTTCTCCATAATTAAGCTTATTTCCCTTATAGCTCCTAGCTTGCATAAACGCTTTGCTATTCATAACTGGTACTTAGGCCAGTCTTGTTGTATTAAGCTTAAAATCCGTTGTGCCTTCTAGGAATTATGCATCAGCAAGAACCTGATATTATTAATGGTATTAGTTATTTATTGTCAGGGGTGAAGTCACTTTCTCCAGAGGCTAACAGTACTAATAAACAGCAATTGTGAGTAATTAGTCTCTGCTGTGTACTGTTGAGAAAATTTATATATTCTCGTTCTGAGAGAATCGGCGAAGCGAGCCGATATAAAGTAATCATTGCTTGATTTAGCAAGACAATTCATTGTTCTTGCTCTTCAATATTATTGAACATTATCATTTAATAATTGCATTTATTTAAAAACCCCGTGACAATTATGAAGGATTCGTTTGTACTTACATTGTAATTCTCTGGTCTTATTATATTTTCATATGTATGTACTATATGTTGATGTAAGGATAATATTGTCTGTCACTGTGTATATACGTAAAATTGTATATAAATGAAGTGGTACTATTAAACTAATATAGTTGTTCAACTTACTGATGAGGATTACTGTAGAAATGCTGCAATCGTTGGTGGTATGAGTGGTGGTGTTGGTGTCAGAGGACGGTGTTGGAGGAAGACTGGCAGTTTTTTTCATGTCGTTGCGTTACAGTCAGCCCCACGCCTGCGTCCTGAGTGGTAGGTTGGTAAGTAGGTCGGTAAATACCGTAGATAGGTAGGTATGTAGGTCAGAGTCCTGGTATGACTGCATCAGCACTCAGTGTTATCACTACGAAGTCAACACTATTCGCTTGTTGTGGTGGTGAAGATGTTGGTCAAGATGGTATAGGGATATGGTGGGGGGGCGAATGGTGGACAGAGGCGGGGGTTGCTGGAGTTGGCAGTGGAGATCTTGGAGATCAGCTGTGTTGATTCTACTTCATTAGGCTGGGTCAATGCTATTAGCACAGTACAGATGCACTTCCTCATCACGCCATTGCACTTATTCATGCTTATTTTCCTTCCTCGACTTATTCTCGGTCCTTTCTTATTGTGATTTACTAACTGAGTGCTGAAGAGTGCCTCTACTTGTAGGTGCTTCTCTCGTAGGCTTGTTACTTGTAAACTGCTAATGCTTGGTGTAGAGATGCATGATTCATACCTGTAGTAGGCTATTTGTCTTCATTTTACCGCTGTTGCTTATAGCTGTTGTTTACCTTTGTAGCGGTTCAGGAGAGTCGGCTGCTGCATACAAACTCATTAGGTGAAAAATGGTTGTTTTGACTGTGGAGTTTATTCTTATTTTGTTCATTGATTGTTGATAGATATGTTAATCAGCTTCGTTTACCGCTTGCCTATAAAGTCTTGTGGCGCAGTGTAACTGTAGTCGGTTCGTTTTTGCTGCTTGCCACCAAATGCCAATTGTGGTGCCCTTGTCGATGTACGTATTTGATCGTTGTTTACCGTTGTTTATGGCTGTTCACCACTGCCACCATATGTCAATAGACATATCCGAGGAGGTTTGATTAGATGGAGAGAGATGGTGTAGATGTATCGTAGATTTAGGCCTGCCCCTCTATCACCAGTAGTTTGGAACGTGGACGGCTGCCGGGAAAATGGTGGGGCATCAAGCAGGGTGAATAGGTAGCCTCTTTCTGTCTCACTTTCCCTCTCTGTGTATTCTTTTATCGTAAGTGAGGCGAGTTAAGTCACTTCTTGGGATACCGAATGTTATTGTACAAAGTTTTATAGAGATGTGATTGACAGCATAACGAAACGTGATGGTGAGCCTTCTAGCTGACCCTATCTCCTGCCTTGTGCCCTCGATCGTGCTCTCGGGCTCTCTCGATCCCCTACATGTGATTTCAGACTTATATCTCCCCCTGACTTCCGGATAAAGTGGGTGGGAGTACGTGTGCGTTTATAAGTGCTTGTGTGTGTGTGTGTGTGTGTGTGTGTGTGTGTGTGTGTGTGTGTATTTATCTAGGATCACACTTCCGATACGTAAACAGCTCAGGTCATCCTATGTCTGGATTACTTGAGTGTCTACGGGGATGTGTAGTTGTCCCTTTCTGTAGAACTTCAGACATAACTACCTATCTTACATATCTAATATACTATAGCAGTAGCCGTGTGTGTGTGTGTGTGTGTGTGTGTGTGTGTGTGTGTGTGTGTGTGTGTGTGTGTGTTTGGGGCAGCCGAAACTACACATTCAAATCGCACCAAAATTGACACAGAAATCGCAGATAATTCGCTGATGTGAAAAAACTTGGTCCCATCACGATTGAAAACCTTTTACTATATTTAATATACGATCACATTTTGACCAAAAAAACGCAGCTCCTGGCGCCCGGCATAGGATCTCCGTAGAATTCTTTGCCCACAGGTACAACTAAAGTGTTTCAGACTTGTGTTCGGACAACTTGGGTTTCATTCCCGAAACTGCAAATAACACGATCAATAGATTAGCTCCAAAAAATCCAAGTGACAACGTTACAATAGAACAGCACATAAACGCGAGAGCCCTCCGCTGGAGGAAGTGCGAGGGGCCTGGAGGGCCCAGAGCACTTGTTCATACCTATAGCTATATAGTTACGTAGATATATATTACATACAGTATTGTGTCATAACATATTAATGACCGTTTCCAGCTATCAAAGCTTCCATACTAAAGCCTATCGTCGTTTGTCCCACTGATTTCCTCATATGTGAACAACAGAAAGATAAAAGTAAAGGTAGATGAAGTGTATTCCAATATCCTCCGAATTTATGTTGACGTGCCACAAGGATCAGTCCTGTCCACAAGCCTCTTCTTCATTCATATTAATGACCTTTTGTTTGTCACCCGTCATCCCATTCATTAACATGCAGATGACTCAGTGTTTTAAAGTTTCTTCACACTTAAACAACCATTCACAAAGTTTCTTCTCTAATTTCCAACTCAGAACAGCAGTCTCCTTAAATCAAGACTTATCCAAGATCAATGAATGAAGTCATAATGTCACTGTCTCACTTATTGAAAAAAAAAATTATATCCAGTTGACTAGTAATAAACTAGCATTGCCTGATTCCAATGCAGCAAATATTCCTATCTATAAAAATATTGAAATTCTCGGTGTTTCACTTAACATTACCCTCAGTTGGACCCTTCATGTTGGATCACTTGCTAAAACAACTTTAGAGAATCTCGGATTATTGTATGGAATCTGCAACCTCCTCAGTGACGAACAGTTGGCTTTAATTTACAAGAGTCATCTGTGCTCTCATCTTGAATGTTGTTCATCCTTCATAGAGTGGATGTGGAGAGTTTACACTAAAACAGCTGGATAAAATTCAAAACAGAGGGATGAAAATAATCAGTAACCCAGCAAATATAAATGAACTACTTCCCTGGCAAGAAAGACGGAATTTTGCCTCACATTATGGCAAAAGCTCATACGAAACTGCATCCATTGTGCCAGGTCTCCACACCTTTCCCCGTGCTACACAGGTATCTGGAAGCGCTCGTGACTTAAATGTCACATTGCCATATTGCAGAACATTTGACTATTAGTAATCCTCTACTCCCAGAAATCTTTTCTACTCATTTCCTCAGATTAGTTCACCCCCAGGCTACAGCCTACACCAGTTCAAGCTCAACTGTTATATTTTTTTATCAACGGAGAACACCTGTAATGTGGTGCATGATTTGTTAACTTAACTTGTTTTTCCTTCCTCCGTTTCATCTTTTTAAAAAAAGAAAAATGACATTTACTCTGTTATGGGTATGGTTAACATTCACTGCGCCTTAATCACCTAGATCCTTCTGAAGGATTTCCACAAGATAGTTGACGAGGTCCCTGGCATCGGTAATTTGTTATCAGGCTCAGGGTCAATTTTAATAGTAGCATCACACGCCTCAACAAGAGAATGATGCATCGGGAGATATTTAGTGATACAGACCCTGACCAACAGTTCTCTGGACAACAGTAAACTTTACGAAGGAAGTAGACTCATAAACATTAGGCAGTGTCTCTTAAATACATACTGAGAGCCAAGTGTGGAGCCGGACACACCAACAATCAGCATTCGAGCGGTATGTGCCTGTAGGCACATACAGCTCCATCGTGGTCACCAGGGAGGAACCAACTGATGAAGATCCCAGAAAAGTATTAATCAAGGACATGGCAAAAGTCATGAACTGCATTGCATTACCTACAGGGCCTAGGATTAAGGATTCGGAAACAACTGATTTTAACTGGTCTGCAGAAGTTGTTATGGGATTTTTATAAAAAATGTCGTGAACTTTTCGCAGTGCAATGCTCCCAGTTACCAACGCTGCTGAAGGCTGTTTCCCAAATGTCCGCCCCCTGTTCATTGGTACCTGAAAATTACAGAGGCACGAATATAAGCCAGTCTGCTTTTTGAGACATGAGCATTTAAAATAACAACATTCCCTTCAAATTATAGTGACAGGTGCCCATCTCTACGCCAGAACTCTCATCCCAGGAAATTGTACCTCTCCATTTCGGAACCGACAGCCGACTTCCTAGAGACAGTGCTGCCTGAGGGGCTGCGATATAGAAATGCCTATCATATCCTCTCTGGTACAAACATTCTCGGGTGTCGATCCCACCACCGCCACCAACAAGTGGCCTCTAACACGAAGCCCATCCCACGCATTTGCTTCCTTGACACAGGAGGAAATTTCGACAAAAGTGGAAATATCCACATCAATCACATCCAAAATATTACAACAAAAAAGAAAAAAAAAGATAAAAAAGAGCCAGAAGAAAATTGGTTTTGCCAAATTAGTCAAGGCGGCAGAAGGGACGTAATACCAACCAAAGAAGGCATCATGACCCAGCCATCTACCCCGAAATCTCCCTAACACGGCAAAGGGTTATTGACTTGGGGATGGGTGGGTCATGAAGAAAGTGTTCAGAAATACCAAGGAAATAGTTTCGATATTGTAATGCATTGACTCATTCTCTCTCTCTCTCTCTCTCTCTCTCTCTCTCTCTCTCTCTCTCTCTCTCTCTCTCTCTCTCTCTCTCTCTCTCTCTCTCTCTCATGTCTACTTGTTTGTCTGTCTATCTACCTATCTATCTATCAAACCAACAATGTATTCAGGTTATCAACCGTATTTTGTTAAGGTCAACGAAAAATAAAACTAACAAACCAAAGATGTTGAGAAGAGATTGTATCTTTACCATCACCATATACTTACTTATTTTCTCCGACAAGGAAAGTATGTTTTCACCCTTGTTTGTTTGTATGTTTGTTTTTCTGTTAGCAGGATTACTCGAAAACTTAAAGACAGACTTGGATCAAATTTGGTGGGTAGATAGCCCATGTCCCATGGAACAATCGATTACCTTTTGGGACCGATCGGGATCGGTTTACAGATTCTGGAAACGGAAAACACTTTCGGCGAAACCCTAAGAAGTGATGAGAAAACCTAACCCATTATGAAGAGTGGTTTGGATATTATGTTGCCCTAGTCAGAGAGATGCGCTCCACTGAGTGCTCCTCTAGTTCAAAAAACTGTTTCCTCTTCTTATGAACGTGGTTGGGCTGGACACAGGATATCATCATAATCATCTCACAGAAAAAAAAGGTACATGTTTTAAGCCCTGGAAATAGGACAACAAAGAACAGAAGTAAGAGAACTATCAACATTATCTCAGTGAAAGGCCCACACAATCATTCGCTTATTATCCAGTCTATGAAAATCTTGGCTTCGTTTTGGACTTGGTATAATATCAAAACTATATCCAGGAAATTTCGAATTTTTAAAAACAAGGTAAGCCTAGAGAGAAGAATCTTGGGCATTAGATGGCAAGATCACACAGGGAACGAGACAATAGGAATGGCAAATGTTCTCTATGTTTATGAATAGATAAAAGCTAAGTAGACGGGGACGATAGGGACATGTTCTTCACGTAAATCCAAGAAGAATATTGTGAGAGACAGTTCACTGGGTGCCAGACAAAACGAAGAGAGGAAAAAGCGCCCGATTGAATCAGAACCATAGATGGGAGACTGATGAGGATCTACGAGTAAACACAGTAATGGAGAGGGCTCAGGACAGAAACTGTTGGCGCAACAACATACAGGCCTTTTTCGTCATACGACACTGGAAACGGTAATAAGTAACTGAAATTTCAATACACCAGCACATACGTTGAGACTAACCTTCATTATCAAAAACCATCACTTGATCTTAATAATTCAGATCTCTCCACTCGCAAATTGTCTCGAAGTTCTGAACTAGTCTGCAAAGATCTTGTAGACGTACAAGAAGCCAAAGCTGAAATATTCCGTCCCTTACCATTCATCGTCAGTTTCACTCCCTTTTCAGTACTCTGGTCTTTCCTTCTCTCATAAATCTCTCCCTGAGACATCACATTCCTTTGTCTCACTACATAAGGGATACTGAACCACTTCCTTTGACATCCATATACCGTTGTACATACTTCCCGCAGTAATACTAATTATCAAAGCTCTTAAGTTTTTCATCCACAAAATACGATATAGCCTAAAAAAGAACATCCATTATTTTTCACTGTTCACTTTGTTAGACGCTTTTAGAACACCCATTGATGCCATATATGTCTCACACTTATTCACAAAAGATATTTCCCCAATCTGTCCTCCTGCAAATATTTGCACTTCACTCACCAATTAGGCCAGTATCCGCGACGATCATCATTCAGCATACAATATATTCATATAATCTGCCTTCCTGTCTAATATTTTCCCCGATACTGTAGCACTTTCAGACTTATTTCCTGGCGTTTTTACTCACTTTGGTGTGTTTTCTGTAATCTTTTTAGACTATGTATGTTATGTATTTTATTGTGTATGAAAAACGAGAAACAGTCATATGACTACCCAGGATCAAGGAGAGAAAGACCAGAAACGAGGCGAACAGCACATTTTATACATTATGCCCTATGAGGTTCATAATTATCATCAATGCATCCATGCCCGTCAGTCTTCCTCTTCGGACTCCTTACACAACCATATTGATGCAGTATAACATTTATGATAATACTCCATATACAGCGATATTAACACCGGAGTTCTCTTCTCGTTATTCTGACTTTCGACGGCGATATCTTTAACTTAAAGATGTCTCTCTTGCCCGAAGAATTAAAGAAAAATTTGTGAGTTTGCTGACAGTTCCTCCAGCATAATCTGATTTGTTTTATATTTCTTATACAATGCATTTCTAAAGGTGTCTTTCACTTACAAACACAACCAGCTTACCTGCAGGTAATATAGGATACTGGTACTCCGTATTACTTGCTATGTTTAGTATATATTTATAATTAATTTGTAATTCTGTTAAGCAAGTTGTGTGATTTAGTCTTTATACATTCATCAGTGATGAAATTATGGAAAAACAAAGCACTTAAAAGTGCTGATGTAATTTGTCATGGCAGTGGCTGTTACTCTTCTAACTTTTAGTACATCAATACAATGAGCCTCATTATCACCATTTTCATCATCATCATTATCATCATCATGATAATACTACAGCCCAATTTAGAATAAGAAAGCAGTAAATGATGGAGAAGCAACTATCATCAGGTGCCCCAGTAAAATGAGTCACACGGATATTACACAGCGAAAAATAACAGTGACACATACGAGTTCCAAGGAAAATCATTACGTATAAACACGCTACACCCTCTCTTCCACACACACACCTCAGTGCCAAGCATAACGATCATCACAGCCCCATTTCCCAAGACACACACACACACACACACACACACACACACGCACACACACACACACACACACACACACACACACACACACACACACACACACACACACACACACACACACACACACACACACATTAAGGCTAAATTAAGTGCAAACACACACACACACACACACACACACACACACACACACACACACACACACACACACACACCTCAGTACCGAGCACAAAGGCTCTTACAGTCCTGCCCCCTCCCCCCAGACACACGCTGAAGTAAGCACACGCATTACAACCGACCCATTCTTCAAGTAGAGACCCGATCAGCAAATATTATTTTATACAAACGACGTAAACTCACGATTTTACGTATTTATGAACTGCCTGGTTCACTTACCCGGCAGGATATTGGACCCTCAGTTGTGGGTGGGAGGGAGTTGTGAAGGGGTGACAGGGCGTGGAAATGTGTGTGTAGGAGGTGGGGTGGGTATACTCTTCTAAGCCTCCGAATGCATTTTCCTGACAGGACAATGGAGCGTTAAGTATGGATGCAGGTGAGTGGTGAAGTGGTGACAGAATGTGGGGATGTTCGCTGGGGCGTATAATTATGAACTGGCAACTACACTTTCCCAACACGACATTTAGGCGATAATCATGGGTGGGAAGGAGTAATGAAGAACAGGTGTTACGATGCGGGGATGTGCAGGGGAGGAGTTCATTAGTGTGTATTAGCTTGTCTGTTCTTTTGTCTGTCCTAATATCTACCAATCAATTATAGTGGTAGGTGGGCATACCCATCATCCATTCTCTTGATGAAGTTTTGCCTAATTTTCCCTCTTACGTTTATCATTCATTTTTGTTTCTGCCCTCCTGTCTTCCTATTTTCTCCCATCCTGCTTGTTATTATTTATTACTCTTATTTCCACTTAAGGCGACTCTACACTGTGTGACACGCCTAATGTTTTCATGTACACAGGAAACCATGCTTGACAGCGGTGGTACCCATATAACCACATAACGGGGAAATGGTGAGTCCCTGCTAACAGAGTGGGGACGCAAATCTGGCGTCCCTCCAGGAACAAACCTCCACATTCTTCCCCTCGCCTCGCTGTGGCAAAGTGCTCTCTGTCGCAAGGGTACGTGGGTATACAGCAAGGGACTGCCCTGCAGATGCAATTGCTTACCTGCTGTTGATAGGTCTGCTTGGCAAGGCAGACCGGAAATGAAAAACAACCTATCTGTTTGTTCATGTATGTATGTATTTGTCTTTCTGTGTTGACTCTCAGTATATTTCTCAAAATGCAAGTCTCTTTCATCGCTTTGCTATTTTCCTGTCCATTGTTTAGCTGTGGATCTTTCTGTATTATATATGTGTCTACTGCTTTGTCGTTGTATTCCCACACTCCATCACCGTGTTCAATAGCGGCCTCGAAAAACTAGCCTACCGTCTCAGTTACATTCTTTTTTTCCCAACGACACACCAAATTCTCATTCATGCTCATGCTTATCTCTCCACTCTGTTCATTGTTTCTCTTGTTTTCTCATTCCTTCCATCCTACGTTCATGCCATTTCTTGCTCAGTCTCTTAGTTTCAAGTGATTCCACCCTTTTTTCATTCATCATCCGATATTTTTACGTTCCTGGTCAATCTTTCACTCTCCATTCGTTATGTATGGGCATACCGCCTCATAATACTGCTCCTCAATTTTTCCTGTGTCATTTAAATGCGTCTTCCTCTTCTTCCCATCTCCCCTTTGTCATGGGCTTTCTAATTCAGTCTTTCACATTCGTTTTATTGATCACTAATGAATAGCAGGAATTCGGTTATTAAAAACAGAGCTGCATGCTTTTTTGCTATTAATAACGGTCAGCAGCTAAACCTTTATTTCCTTTTTATGTATCCGGTGAGATGAATCTGGAGTCAACAAGAGCACAATGATTTAAGAGACCTATCAACGTGCGCTCAGTGACATGGAGCGTACACTACATCGATTCTTCTTGTTCAAGCCTAATTTGTTCCACAAAACAGGAAATGAACATTGGTGTATTACCTCACAAACCAGAGAGCTACCGTTACATCATGGTTTTACTTGGTACAGGGCGTTGAGAGTGACTACTAGAATATTTTACCGCACTTCACTTTCCCTCATATCTAGTTCCACACCAAACTCTGCCAAACCATGTACTATAAAGCCACATGACATACAGCCACTTTTCACGCTCCCACATATCACGTTACCATATGTTTCTTATAAAAATGCTACATACTAGAAATTCTGTGTACAACAATTAGCTAAATAAAATTAAACAAAACATGCACACACACACACACACACACACACACACACACACACACACACACACACACACACACACACACACATTATTTACACGATTTCACTTACTCTCTCCTACTGGACAGAGACCACAATAATTCCCTGAAGATCGATATGTTTGAGTGACTATTCATACACCGAGTGGAACTCAGTATTTTGAGAAGTTTAATGATGAACGAATGGAGGTATTATATATATTCTCGCTGGACATTCGAAATAAAGTTCTTGTATTGCTGACATGTGTTTTCACTTTCCTCTTTTTACGTTCAACCCAGCCAGTTTTTAACAGATGATGATGATGATGATGGTGATGGTGATGATGATATGATGTGCGTTGCTCGTGTACATTCATGTTTCCTGCACAGTTGTAAGCTAGATGTTCTCACAGCAACATTATCCTCTCAGCTTTCCAGATTACATGCATAAATATTTCCAGCTAAGCTAGATCATCACTATTGCCCTTCTCTGCTGACAGTATCCTGTATATGGATATAGGATCCAGAAACAACAAAAATGAAAACACAGATGCAAGAGGAGGATCATCGGTGTATCTATCGAAAATGGGCCACATTTCCATTTGTTCATGATCGGGTCTTCAGAATATTTTACAACATAGCTATTCCAAGTCTTTGTATTATGAGGGACCGAAGATCGTTTTGCTAATTCTCAAGATTTCTGTGTAGCAAGTGGGATAGGACCAAGAAATTGGAAGTCTTAAATGGCTAGATGATGTAAGCCTGACCTATTTTTGCTGGCCACTTTTGTGTGTGTGTTTTTTTTTCCTGCTCACTGTTTCTGCCTACCCCACATCGGTAATAATAATGGCATTAGATGGGTATAACTTACCTATTTTTATCACTGTTCTGTCCCATATTTCCAAGGTTTGGAGAATTTCTGCCTGTCGTAAGAGGGGGCAACAATAAATAATCACGGGAAAGGGAAATGTTCCCTCGAGGTAGACCTTATTAGATCATATAGACCATATAGCCCTGCTAAGTGACAAGAGGGCGCTACCCCTCCCGGCATGGGGGTTACCGGGCGTGGTTCGAACTCACAACCCCCCGCTCCCGAGTCCGACGCTCTACCCCTGTGCCACCCTGACCCAAAAATAATCACAGGAAAATTTTTAGGTGGTCACGTGATAATTTTCTGATGCGTACGGAATGGACATTAGAACATTCACTGTGCAATAAAAAGTACTACCACTGCTCACACACACACACACACACACACACACACACACACACACACACACACACACACACACACATTCCTTAATTTAGTTCCTGAGCCCTCAAGAAAAAAGGGAATACTCTGTTGCAAAGCTCTAAGCAAGCTTTTGATGACATCCCTCAAGGCGAACAAATTACTGAAAGCATCAACATAAACGTGCAGAATAACATCAAACTTTGGCTTGCCAGTTAGTTACCTATACTCTAGAGAACAATACGTTTCGCTCCGGAGCAGGTCATCATAAACTAGGAACTTTCTTACTGGAGTTCCACAGGGCTCTGTTATTTCATCCATACTCTTTTTTCCTATACATCCATGACATTCCTACATCCCAACTACCCACAAAATCTGCATTCATATGCAGATTCAATTAACATAACAAGCCTACACTACATCATAGACACAATCTGCACACTATAACAAACTACCTCAACACACTTCAAGCATGGGTCAAGGAAAACTCCCTGACAATCGCTCCAGCCAGTCCACTACCACACTCATCACCATCAGCAAGCACGAGTGTACCTGTGTCACACCGCCGTCAGTAAGATCGTTTCAGTTACCTACAGTATGACACTAGACTCACTTTCAAGATCTGCATACATCAAGGGGCTGTGCATCCCTGACTCAACGCACCTGGGGCACATACAAGGACGGATGTTGAACAATAAAACAAACAAACAAACAAACGTTATCCCCACGACAAACAATGTTTTAGATAAGTGATGTCCTATGTCCCCCTTGTAATGCCCTCATCCCGTCTAACACATAGTGCAACACTTCGATGGGCATACAGAAGAACATCCAGTGAATCGTCACTAGCTTCACCAAAACCACTTCCAGAGCTCACTGACACTTTGAAACCTAAGCCCTCACTGTTGGAGAATATATTGATATGAGAGGAAAACAATTCTACACGGCAGCCTGTGCAAACACAAAACACCCTTGGCATCATGTGGAAGAGCCACTTATCACAATACAGACATATTAATCAGCCACCAAAGAAAAATTATCAACCACTCTTCAACAACATCGTACCTCTAGTTGTTCTAACAGTACCTTTGAAGAAACATGTAAATAATCATATCACATGCAGGCAATAAAACACCTCGATCGGAATAAAACACTACAGATTCCGCCACCCGACATATACCTGTCAGAGATATCATTAAAATGAGCTGATCGAGTTCACCCGGCAAGGCTAAGATTAAGATATCACCCAGCGCTCCTCAGTTACCAACTTAGGTTCTGATTAGGTGGAATCATAGATGACACGTGCCCTGCTTATGGAATAGGCCCACCCAGTATAGCATACACAATGGAGCAAGGCATGGCACAAAGCACACTAAAAGGCAAATGCAACATCAATGGGATAAAGAACCTGTGAATTAACCCCACAGGTCGATCGGTATGCCTGGCCAAGGGGGCCTGATTTACGCAGCAACAACATTAAAAGAAATGAACAAAAACAACAATAACATTGTATAACTGCGAAGTGGTGCAAAGGAGAATGGAAATTCCATGACAATAACCCACTGACTGATTTAAAAAAAAAAAAAAAAGATGAACAAACAAAGGAAGTACAAATTAAATTTTAAAAATCCAGTACCAGATTACATGTGTCCTCCAGTCATAAAGAAAAAAGAACAAAAACAAAAACAGTTGGACTTGAACTGCTGTAGGTTTGGGGGGAAACTAATCTGGGGAAGCTAGCAAGTTCCAAAGAGAAGCAGCTTGGGTAATAAATGAATTCTGATGGGTAGAGGTTCTCCAATATGAGAGTATGGTAATCCTGTCGTGAGCGCCGCCTGATGCCCGTGTAACACTGTGGAAGGCGTGGAAAAGTGGAACGATGAACGCAACTTCGTCTGAGCATTTTTTTTTTTTTTTATAAAAGTACCTGTAAAACAATCCAAGACAGGCAGTATTCTGTCTTACTTGTAGGAGAGGTAATTCATTGCTAACTGCAAGGTTAATAACTCTTGTAGCTTTGTTCTGAATTTTCTCCACATGTTACGTCTTCACATCCACTCCACATGGGTGAGCAATATTCGTGCTGAGAGTGCACATGACTTGTAAATTATATCTAACTTCGTCAGCGAAAAAGTCACAGATTCTGTTTATTAATCAAAGTTTATTTGAGGCGGTTTTAGCAAGTGATCTAACGTGAGAGATCCTACTGAGGGTACTGTTTAGTAAAACACCGAGAATTACAATACATTTTAAGAGTGAAATATTGGTTTCTTGGAAGGTAATATAGGAAATCAGGCAATATCTGTTTCTTAGTAAATTGGATATATTTGGTTTTCCAAGCATTAAATGAAACAAAATTATTTTGTACCCATGTAGTGATCTTACACAGATCTTGATTTACGGAGATTACTGAACTGAGTAGGATATTTGAAAAATCACTTATAGTTTTGGTGCGAAGAAACTGTGAAACATTTACTCATCAGCAAATGAATGAATGCAGTTATGGGTGAGAGACAACAGATCATTAATATGAATTAGAATTAGGACTGGTGCCAGGACAGAATCTGGTGGTACTCCGACATTAATTGAGTGGTAATTAAAGTAAACATCAATTTCATATATCATTCTGTAGCTGGGGTATGAGAAAATCAGTGTGACAAAAGATGACAGGCTGTAACAAAGGGAGTTTGGATAGCGGGGAATGATCCCACACTGTTAAAGGTCTAGAAATATCAAGGGCTACTGCACTGGTGCCTCCATGTTGATCAATTAACTGATGGATGGTATGACTAAAGAGACTGAGCATATCAACATTAAATCTTTCGTGACGAAATCCAAACAGTCTGTCACTAATTATTGTCCGCCTTTAGAAGGCAGGGCAATAATGTATTTGCCTGCCTCCGTGTGTCTGTCGGAGTGTGTGTGTGTGTGTGTGTGTGTGTGTGTGTGTGTGTGTGTGTGTGTGTGTGCGTGTGTGTGTGTGTGTGTGTGTGTGAGTGTGTGTGTGTGTGTGTGTGTGTGTGTGTGTGTGTGTGTGTGTGTGTGTGTGTGTGTGTGTCTGTGTGTCTGTGTGTATCAGTTCCCATTATATCTACTAATCATATTGAGCTACCAACATGAAAACTTAAGGTTATCAAGATATGGCCAAAATCTTGGTCAAGTTCGATAATGAGCACTCGGGGTCAAGGTCAAGGTCACCAAAATGGCTGCCAAAGTTCAACTAGTCTTTATCACCCGTCTTTAGCACCATTATATCTCATGAACAGATTGAGCTATCACATGAAACCATTAGGGTATCAATGATATGGTCTAAATCTTGGACTTAGCCAACAACATATTCTGGCTGGCGATTAACATTCGGCTCCCGAATGCTTTTCTTTCATTAAGTTGTTAAATTCAAGATATTTAACAATGTGCTTATTAGTGACAATCTCAGATACATAACCAAGAGAAGATATGATAGCCATTGATGTGTAATCAGAGGAACCAGAGGAACTTCCTTTGTATCGAACTGAGTGGATGTTGGCTTCTTCCTAAGAATTTGGGAATGTAATAGTACGTATGCATAGTCTGAATAAGATATTACACGATCAAGATCTGAGGAACACTTTTTTCAAAACTACTGAAGGAAATTCGTCTGGACTTTGAACCTTGTTCGTCGATAAATTGTCTGGGATAAACTTTACGTATCTAGTCTCAATCTTTAGTGCAACAGTTTCGGGAGAGTCAAGTTCTAGTACACGAACGTTCTGACTAACTTCCTCTACGGTTGAATTTCTGTCAAATGTACTGGCAAGAAAGTTAGTGTTTCCAAGAATGGATGATGACTTGTAAAAGTTACGGTTGAAAGAACTAAGAGTTTGCCTGAATATTCTAGTGTCATTAAGACTACAGTATTTAATAGTTTGGATGCATGGTTGTGCAAAACGTTTGATTTGGAGGGATTTATTACTGCATCTGTGTGGTTTTTAGCAGTTTTAGTGATTGAGGGTTTCGGCTTTCTTTCATATTTTTTTTCTTTAAGTATGCGTTATATGCTAAACATTATTGTGTCGTTGCTCTGGCACAATTGCTGTTGAACCATTCTGGCCAGCAGGATCGTTTAGTAAATTGTTGGCTTGGTATAAACAATTCCATACCAACTTGAATTACGTTATTATTGTGGGACTCTGTAGAACTGATGTTAGTGGAAAGTAAAGATTGCCATGGAATATCAGAGAAAGAATTTCTAATTCAAACCCAGTCTGCTCTAATCAAAACACCATCTGGTTCCTTTGACTGGTTCAGAATGGCGAGGCTTGGGGCAACTGACGAATGAGGCTTTGATGAGATTGTGGCCAGAGAATCCAAGTGGTGATAGTACCTTTATCTTGTACTGATCTGGGTTACTTGTGAGGAAAAGGTCCAAGAGACAGCAGCTATAGTCAGAATTATCTGGTATTTTGGTTTGATGTTTCACCAGTTGGGTGAGATTAAACGATTCTACAAACAGCTTTCATTCTAGATCAGTAACGTGTCCTAGCAGAGTGCAATAAACATTCTATGCCATGGACGTTAAAATCAACCAACACGGTAATCTCAGTGGTATGAATGAGGTTAAGGTTTTTCCACTGTGTGAATATGGAATCAAATACCCTGGGATCTGGTGAGGCATTGGAGGAGCAGAAAACTGTAGAGGTATATTTGGTTATATTAAAGCAGTCCATCCCAGCCTACACTACCCTGCCCAGTACAGTAATTACATTCATCATCATCACACACATGCACACTTCCGTCAATATTACCATTCCCGCCCTCCACAAAAATTCCCAGTCTCTCCCACCCCACAAACTCTCCTTTCCTCATTCTCCTCTGAGTACTCCCTTTCCCTCTATATAACTTCCTGCCCCACCCTAACCCACCTATCATTTCTCTCTCTCTCTCTCTCTCTCTCTCTCTCTCCCCTTGTTGTCCATCCTCTCAACTCATTCGCTGAGACACAACTTGACTCACAGATACACACATGATGCAAACGTCTGCTTCCCAAAGGCTTCATTCATTATTTAGTGGAAACATGAGTTGTTGATTTGTATGGTATTTGCAAATGAATATGGAATGTGTGGTGGACTAAAGGGATAAGGTGTTGATGGAAGACAGAGAGAAGAGGGATGGGGTAATGATTGGAATGCGTTAAGAGGGATGAGTGGGAATGGGAAGTGAGAGGGGAGGTGGAGTAAAGGCGGTTTCTTTTGGGGAAAGAAGAGACATGAAGAAAAAAGAGCAATGTATGGAATCGGTAGGGTAAGGACGGTATAGGGTACTGAATTAAGGAGCGTGGCGTTAATGGAGATTGTGGGAGAGGGAGTATCGGTGATGGGGTGGGAAGGAAAGGAGGAGAGAAGTAATGCCGTTGAGGGAGCTGTAAGAGAAGGTCAGGGCATAATGGGAAACATGGAGAGAGAGAGAGAGAGAGAGAGAGAGACAGACAGACAGACAGACAGACAGACAGAGAGAGAGAGAGAATCCAAAGCAGACGATGGAAAGACAGATAACAGGCGTATAAAGTTTACACCGGCCTTGGAAGAGTGAAGGAATGTAATAAGGTGAGGTGAAAACATTGCCGTGGAAGCAGCATGGAGGGGGACGAGCGGGTAAAGAAAGCAAAAATGATTAGAAAATTAAAGCAGGAAAATAAATGACGGTATGCAGAGGGGTGTGGGGTGCAGGAGGGGACTCGGAGAGGAGGTGAGTGTGGACATTAACGTTGTGGGATATGAACAATGTTCAATTATAAAGTTTAGTTGTCCGGAGAGAGAGAGAGAGAGAGAGAGAGAGAGAGAGAGAGACTGCATGTGTCTGTTCTTATCTAATTATATCATAATAGGAATGAGTCAAACTCGTACTGTACCGTGTATTAAATCACTTTTATCATACATATCCTTAAATTTATGAAATGTTTTGGCAACACTATCTCAATCGACAGTGCATTCCACCGATTAATTGCCCAATTGGGGAAGCTGAATTTCCTTACGTCTTTATAAGCTCATTTTTTAAGCAGTTTTTTGCAGTGTCCTCTCGCTGACGCGTCCTCATAGGTTATATACTCATTTATGTCTATTTTCTCTTTCCCAAAGACATATTTATATAGCATAATCATGTCTACTCTTTTCCTTCTCTCCTGTAGTGTTGGCAGATTCAGTTTTTCTAGTCTTCCTTCGTAACTAAGATCCCTTAAGCTTGGTACCCATCTTGTAGCGGCCCTTTGAACTTTTTTATTCTTATCTCTGTGTTTCTTGAGATAAGGATTCCAGAATATTGACTCATACTCCAGGATTGGTCTGATGAATGATGTTATTATCTTTCTCATCATGTCATCAGTTATGTATGTGAATGCTATTCTCATATTAGCAAGAAGTGTATTCATGGTCAGTACCATTTCACTGATGTCAATCGGAGATTGTTACTGATAATCACTCATAGGTCCTTCTCTCTTCTGATATGTGTAGGGGTTTACTTCCTAACTTATAATCCCAATCTGGTCTTTTTCCACCTTTACCAGAGTTAATTACATGACACTTGTCCACATTGAATTCCATTTGCCATTTATCGCTCCATTCATGAAGTTTATTTTAGGTCTCTACAAGAGTCTGTGTTACTGTGGTAATTCTCCTTTGTATTTTTGCATCATCAGCAAACATATTTAGATAGGTTGCATTTCCGGTGTTACAATCTATGTTATTTATATACACTAAAAACATAATTGGCACCAGCACTGAGCCCTGTGGAACTCCGCCAGACATTTCCCTCCGTGACGAGTAATTTCTCCTTAGCAATGTTCTCATTTCCCTTTTTCTGAGAAAATCTTGCATCCAACAATAAAGGTTGTCTTGGATTCCTCCTTGATTGTGCAGTTTCCATAAAAGTCTGGTGCGGTACTCTGTCAAATGCTTTCTTTAAATCTAGATAGATACTGTCTGCCAATCCTTCCCTTTTCTGTAATGTTTCTGCAACTCTATTGTAGTAGCTTAACGAATTAGTAACATATCATTTTCCCTTTCTAAAACCGAATTTCCTTTCCCTTATCATATTGAGTTCTTCTAGATGGTTTACCCAAACATTCCTTATCAGCTTTTCTAGTATCTTACCTACAACACTGGTTAGTGATAATGGTCTGTAGTTGAGTGGATTCTGTCTATTCCCTTTCTTGAATAGGGGAACAATGTTTGCTTTCTTCCAAGTTATTTACCTTGACCTAAGGATTCCTTGAATATTAAATATATTGGTCTACTTAACTCTTTTGCACATTCCTGTAGCACCCAACCTGAAATTTCGTCAGGACCATTTGCTTTTCCTTTCTCTAATTACTTAACGCTTCCTGTACTTCTTTTTTTGTTATTTGTATATCTGGTAATATGTGTGGGCATGCATGCTCCATTTTATATCTCTCAAAACTTCCTTTTGTAAAAGCTGATTCGAAGTTTTTATTTAGAGCTTCACAAATATCTTTCTCTTGTGTATAGATGATCCCCTCATCCGTAATGGACTGTATTTTATATTTAACTTTGGTTTTTGCTTCAGATATAACTGTAAAATAGCTTATGTTGATCACTACTTTTATTTATACTGTCCTCCTCAAACTGTCTTTGGGCTTCTCTCCTTAATCTTGTATAATCGTTTCTTGTCGGTTTATAGTTTTTGTGTGCCCTCTCACTATTGTGTCATCTGTATCTACTCCACAACAATTCTCTTTTTTCTTTTGAATCCATTATCTTCATTTCTGCTTCTCTATGCTGTGGAATGTATTTTTGGACTCCTATTTCACAAACTTCATAGTATTTTCTCTATATAACATTGAAGTCTTGTCTTCTAAGCTCCTTTTCCCAATCTATTTCTAAGAAGTACTTCTATAGGTCAAAGTAGTTGCCCTTTTTGTAGTTTAGGCTCTTTTTGTAACTCATTACTGTTAACTATGTCATATGGAATCCTGCAGTTGCAATTTAATACTGTATATACGTCTTTGCCAAGTAGAGGGTGATACATAATACTGTCAGTATCATTGTCTTGCCTAGTAAATATAAGATCTACAACTGATGGATCATCAAGTCTTCTTTTTCCGGTGTTTTCCTTTACATGTTGTATAAGGAAAAACTCCTGCATAAGATCCAGGAGCTTTTGGTCTCAACAGTTTTCATGACTTCTTACATCTAGCGTATTCCAATTTTTATTTGAACTGAAATGTCCAGTTAATATAATTCCTTCAAATGTCTCTTCCATTCTATACAGTAATACTCTTAAACTCTGAATTGACCTCTCTGTCAGGTCTTCATATTCGCCTCTTTCCCAATATTTGTTTTGGATGGCATGTATAATTTGCCACAATTCATTTCCCTTCAGATGCATTAATATCTACTGCAATCTGTTCTACTTGTGAGGGTATATCTAGTTTTATTTCTTTGACTTGTAGATTTTTCTTTGTTAATATTATAATTCCTCCTCCTGTTTTTTTTCCTATCTCTTCTCCATATATGGCATTTCTCTAAGTTTAGGGTATCGTTTGATATCCTTCGGTTTAATTTTGTTTCTGTTTGGCAGATAATATTTGGTTCCATTTGTTTGGTATAATCTTTCATCTCTAATAATTTAGATAACATTCCATCTACATTTGAGTATATCAAAGTAATTATCTTGTCTACATACTTGTCATAGCTTGAGTCTATTACTTTCCCTTTTTTTATTCCCTGCTGGCTATGTACTCTTCTCTTCCTTTGATCCTTTCCTCGTTTTTTGTTTTTGCTTCATCCCTCTTCTTTAGTGATCCCAATTCCTCTTGCATTAGGCATCTTTTTATCCATTTTTTTTTTTTTTGAATTCCTCTTTTTCCATGAGATTGTTGGCATTTTTTAAATATTTCCTCTACTGTGTTTACACTGTGAAATGTTACTTTCAGATGCCTTGACTTCTCTCATATTTCTCTAGCCTTTTATGTTCTTCTATATCTTTGTCACAGACATCCTTTGATACCTGCTGCAGTATGTTCATTGTGCTGTATTTTCCCTCTCCTTTTTGTCCCTTCAGATTCTTTTTTTTTTTCTTTCTTTCTTCTTCACCTGTGCCACTGATTATTTTAGATTAGTTAATCTCTACAGCTTCCCTGACTTGTTTTGAGTAATTGTTTATCGTAATTCTTTATAATTTCTATCACTTCCTTTCGTACGCTTTTCTTCTACCTTTGTATCTAAATATTTTTTTACTTTCACAATTTCATCAAATGTAGTTTGTACCTTATCTTTGTAATTTTTCACCATTTTATTTACCTGTGTTATTTTCTCTTCAGTGTTAATACTTGGGTCTGTCAGACTGCTTGCATGCCTGATTTACTCCGTATCATTTATAAAATCATCCTTCTCATGGTTAACAACTGTACATCCCATTTCACTAGTCTTTGTTCTCGGTGAATTTACCTCAGCCGATTGTTCATCTATTGTTGTGGCTTTTCTGTTTGTTTCCTTTATTAATTCCTCATTTTTTCTTTCTATCTGCGTAGCTCGTTCTTTCTTTCTTCTATTTCCTTTTGAAAAAATCTCTCAAGTTTATTTAGTTTTTCAACTAACTTATCATAAGTTTCCTTGTCAATCAGTTCTGGGTAGAAGTCCTCATCCTGTTTTTTACCTTTGTCTGTTTTCTTAACACCATCTAAAGGCATCTTTCCAAAATATGAAGTCATCTTAAAGAAAAGATCTCTACTTACAGGTTTTGCATCACCCTGTCGTCTGCTAACCTTGGCGTTGTCTAGCTGACGTAAGGAAATTCATCACATTCCTTGACACTGATATAGATGTTTACTTACTTTAGGCTACACTTTCTTTGATATTTCTTGTTTTACTATGTTGGATCATAACGTAAATTAGCCTGATACGATCTTCACCCAAAAATAGATACAATTCAGGTGTCCCTAGAGCGAATCTTGGTGATACACGTCCTACCGGTGTGCTTGCTGCATTGTGCGTGTGTGTGTGTCTCGTGGATTCACAGATAACACAGATCTTCCATCTTCATATTGTCATGAATGACTTTGTGTCATAAAATACTTTGTGGTTCTTTGTGCTTGAGTTGTAGTTGAGTTATATATATATTTTAGACTTGTGGTCGAGCGGCTTTTATATCTTGTAGTAGCTTCCCCATTTGTCATGTAGTGACAGGAGAGGTAAAGAATAGTATGGGACTATTTTTATTTGTCTTGGAAATATTAACAAGTCTCTCACACGGAACGAAGTATAAGTCCCGGGTAGCTACCTCCCTGTCTCGCTATCTGTCTCTCTCTCTCTAATTGCCAAGCCCTTCTCCCGTGACCTGTCTCTAGGATCGCTTGTCCCCTTCTCTCTTGCCTGTTCTGTGGCTAATCTCCGTCTGAGCTCTCTTTCCTAAATTCTGGTGTAGCAGGGGTGTGTCACGTGTGTTCCTCGTGGATGGACTAGGTCTGGTTACTCGCCCACGCCCCGGAGGGGCTCGGAGGCGGGTGTTGTTTTCACTCGGTTTGTCTGTCTGTTTGTTTGCTTTGTCTGTATGCCTTTCTGTCTGTCTTAACAACTTTACGTGAAGATTACTGGGGCGATTTTGACTAAAATTACAGGGATGAAAGGCTATGACGTTCTGATCACTTGGTTATATTTTGGGCCAAGTTGGGCCAAGGCCTGGGCTGTAGGCCCCAAACTTATAAAGAATATCGTTTTTTCGCCAAAACTTCTTTCAATTCATCATATTGACAGGCAACCAAAACCTAATGGAGCATCTTTCAAATCTGCATCCTGTAACATCAGGGGGGTCGCCCCCAGTTAGCGGTAGGAGGGTCAGTGTCAGGTAGGTCTGGCCAAAAATTTCAAATGAGCATAAAACCATAAATTTTTACCCGATTTGCTGTTAATTTGGTATGTGACACCACTGACTAGATATCCTGTTGTGTTTATTCGTCAGCACCATAAAGACTACTGGGGACGGGTATACTGTGCATTGGCAATGCCTGTTCTTTTACACTGATAAAATTGAAAGTCATATTATCCTTGTGGTGTTGAAACGGATGGCCTGCCTATTACATTCATCATTACTGAAATACAGGTATGTCCGAAATTCGGAATCCACTACAAAAACTCACCTAACAGTAGTTTTTTGTTATGGGGGCCACACAGTCTGCTAGTTCGGGCGACAATGTCGCAGTGAGAGTAACAAATGAATAAATGATGGACATTAAACAATGACAGCGTTGGATGGCCCTCCCAACAAACCATAAATGGACCAGGGTAATGGAAAATTACTTCGTTTGCAGACCTCTCTGTACATGGGGAAGAAAATGTCAAAAATCTTGTCTACCTTCTACCGGATTGCGCCACATAATACAAAATGCAATTATTTTTATAGATTTGGGACTTGCTACACCTTTGCGCCCTGTTTTAATAATACGACAGTCTCGTCTAATTTCAGATTAGGTTTCTCTGACCCCATCAGTTCCCATGACAATCAGCTACTCACGAAACCAAAGTGGAAGGAATGGGTAACAAAAATGAAATACATGATGGAAAATCTGTAGTAGCAGTTAAAACTAGTGTTAAACGATAAAGCTACCAACACTAAGGCATCAAACTAATCATTTGTCCAGTATCAGGGTTGCCACTTCGTGAGAATGTCCCACAATTTATGTGAGAAATGGAGCTACGTGGGAGGTGTTGTGTGAGGACATTAATCTTTAAAATCTGTGTGAATTTTTGTGTGAATTTTCAGACAATGGTAATATTTTCTTTCATTTTGACATATGGAAGTGAGCAGTATTCGGACTTCGTTATATTTCCTACACACGGTGGGACTTTAGAACTGTGACTTTCATGCACAGATATTTCAAACATTTTTTAAAACTTAAATTTATTGCAATTACAATATGTGGAACTGTCTGCATGTAGTTTCAAATACTGTATGTTTTTTATTCCTGTCATCCACATGAAATCTGTAGCAGTGCCGCAGTTATAATGAACTTGTTATATGTATAAACCAAAGAGCATTTCCTAGTTTGTTTATTTTTCAAGTCTTTTTGTTATAAGACACTTTGAACAACTAAGTAGTCAGTTGTAAACACAATCACTCTAATACTTGTTTTGAATGTTGTTAGTGGTAGTTGTATGCATGTTTGTTGGAAAAAGAAACATTTCATTCATCCAGAATGTTTTCATGTGAAATGTAAAAAAAAAATATATATATTTCATGAACTTGTTTTATGTATAGAGAAAAGAGCATTTCCTAGTCAGTTTATTATTCTTTAAAAGTCTAAAAGTCTTTTTGCATAAGTCTTTTTGCAAATTTGGACAACTCAGTAGTTGGAAAGTTTTATTTTCTCATATACATCACCACATAATAAACATGAACTAATTATGTTTTAGTGTTTCTAACCATTTCAGTGTTCTGTGTGAGTTTTGTGGGAAACATCGCAGGATCTGTGTGAATCTGTGTGAGAAATGTGATAAAATTTGTGGGAAATTAATTTCTGAGAAGTGGCAACACTTCCCAGGGTTGCTGAAAATAGTCCTAACAATTAGGACATGAAGTATCAACCGTTCTCACCTCAGTGGCATAACCAGAGCAAAACTATACCAGTTATCTCTCAAGTTTATGCATATAATGGAACTCGCCAAGTAGTGAGTTTACCAATCCCTTGGATCATCAGGCAAACAAGTTATAGTTTCATCGTTTACAAGAAACCATTTTGCTATTCTTTCAGTGAAGAAACACCAAAACGTAGCACAACCTCTACATACTGGAAGATAGGTGTGTCAACAACTGCGCGTGCTCGCGTGTCAGTGTGTGTGTGTGTGTGTCTAAATATCAATTTGTCTTTCTATCTATGTAAATATATGTGTATTTATCCTACACACACACACACACACACACACACATATATATATATATATAAATATATTGTTTTCTTTTCTTTTTGAAGTGTTGTTGAGATTAGGCTTCCGCAGTGCACATGTTTATAGATATTTACAGTATATGGTTTACACCTCTGGTAGCATGACACGATCGAGAACCATTAGTGATATTTACCTTACGTTAATATTTTAGTATGTGGAAATAGTTCATTTAAAAACTACAATATTAATCTTTCGAATGGCTAACTCCATTTCTCCTCCAATTTGCCAGTGCAAAAACCTTCTCCCACTTCATGTTTTTTTTTTTTCCTACCTTGAAACGTGCGCGAAGAGTGGGACAAAGTGCACCCTTATTCTTGGTAGAAGAGGGAAAAAAGGAGGATACAGGAGGAGGATTAAACAGAATGCAATACCCAATTCTTTTTTTTTTTTTTTTAAGTCTCACGTTGTTATTAGTTCCATTTATTTGAGACTGTAGGTCAATAAAGAATACTCCTGAGAAATGGGTCAAGGCTATATTATGTGCTTTATCATTAATACTGCCAGGAAGAATATTCCATGTATGCCTTTTACTACAAACTCTAATCTTGTAGTGTTAGACCAGGGGTGGGGAACTTCCGGCCTCCGGGCCGTACAAGGCCCGCAAGACCATTTGATCAGGCCCACGAGGCAATTCATAAATGCAATTTCATAAATTCATAAACGAATATATATACAATATATATATATATATATATATATATATATATATATATATATATATATATATATATATATATATATATACACATACATATATATATATATATATATATATATATATATATATATATACATATATATATATATATATATATATATATATATATATATATATATATATATATATATCCCATTGGATCCCAGGGGTGCTGGGCGAGGCACGGCGCTTGGTGGGTACTAAGCGTATTGCCCTCCGCCTAGCGGCTCATAGTCGTGAAGCTCATAGGTCCCTACCTGGGGTTCCCTACTTTATAAAGATTTGAAGAATCCCAGTTCTGTCCAATATTCCGGACACTGGGCTCCAATGGGATATATATATATAGAGAGAGAGAGAGGTACAATATATGTATATATATATATATATATATATATATATATATATATATATATATATATATATATATATATATATATATATATATTACAGGTGAATAATGGAATATTCACTGTAAAAAATGAAAATGAATTCAGTATAAAGGTTATAATGATTTAAGGAAATTTCTTTATTATTATGCCATATTTTGCTAAAATCATTTACTCTGGGGCACCTGAAGATATGTTTCAGCCAAATTTATTTTTTTTCCCACCTGAACATACCCTTAATGAGTATAACTTTTACTATTAAAAATAAATAATGACTTAAAAATGGTCTTCAGAAAAAATTTGATACCATGTAGTTTTTCCCATCACTGAAAAATTTAATCAGCTTCGGGACCCCTCAAGATATTAATTTATGAATATGCGATTATAACATATCCTTTTTTTAGTATCATGCAGCATCATAATTTCACTGTAGGCAACCATATTTCGAAAAAAGTACAAAACCCTGTTTTGCACTCCACCCTAGTATCCATCTATCTATCTATCTATCTATCTATCTATCTATATATACTCGGGTGGAGTGCAAAACAGGGTTTTGTACTTTTTTTCGAAATATGGTTGCCTACAGTGAAATTATGATGCTGCATGATACTAAAAAGGATATGTTATAATCGCATATTCATAAATTAATATCTTGAGGGGTCCCGAAGCTGATTAAATTTTTCAGTGATGGGAAAAACTACATGGTATCGAATTTTTTCTAAAGACCATTTTTAAGTCATTATTTATTTTTAATAGTAAAAGTTATACTCATTAAAGGTATGTTCAGGTGGGAAAAAAAATAAATTTGGCTGAAACATATCTTCAGGTGCCCCAGAGTAAATGATTTTAGAAAAATATGGCATAATAATAAAGAAATTTCCTTAAATCATTATTACGTTTATACTGAATTCATCTTCATTTTTTACAGTGAATATTCCATTATTCACCTGTCAGTAGATTTTACAGTACAATGTGCAATGTAAATTGTATCAAATTATTTTCAGTAGTACCCCTGGAGATAGGGGGGTTTCAAGAATACTCCCCCAGTTTCCCTGCTTGTCGTATGAGGCGACTAAAAGGGTACATAGTGGGCTAGTGCCCCACCCCGTAAAAGAACTAACTAAACATGCGAATAAAGCACCTCGGACCTGGACGGACCACACGTTGACGATTAAGGAACGGACAAAGGACATTCTAAGGATGGGGACATGGAATGTGAGAGGAGTGAATGATGAACTGAAAGAGAGAGAGAGATAGTTCAGGTGCTTGAGGATTCAAGGGTGGATGTATGTGGATTGACTGAAACTAAATGAAAAGGTGAAAGGGTGAGAGAATGAGAATATGGTTTAGGTATATGTGCGGGTGTTAATGAGAATGAGAGGGCAAGAGAGGGAGTATGTCTGATGATAAGCATGAAGTGGAAGGAAAATATAAGAGAGTATGGAACAGTGGGTGCAAGGATTGCAAGGGTTAGAATGAAAGTAATACAAGCTTTGTCGATTGTATGTGCTTATGCGCCAACAGAGGACCGAAGGGCAAGAGTGCAAGATGAGTTTTGGACAAGTGTAGAAGCATGTATGGACAAGTTTGAGAGGAGTGAGAGAGTGTTTTTGATTGGAAACATGAATGGCAAAGTTGGGAATGTACAGTCGTGGTCATAAATAATCACCTATCCTCCTGTACCCCATGCCTCAGGCTGCCTCCTTTATGCGCGGCAAGTCATAGTGGAGCAAGAGGGGCTATGGGGGAGGGGCCAGAGAGAGAAGGGAAGGTGGGTGGGGGGACGAGTGTTGTTGTAGGGGTGGAGTGAGGGAGGAGAGGAAGTGAAGGTAGGGGAGGGAAAATGCATGCGAAGTGGAGGTCACATTATTTGTCTATTTTCTTTCATTAAGGGCATGATATAAAGGAGTTAACATTCGGTAGATAATGCTGCATTACACCTTGTATACCGACGTCAGATAATAAGCTTTACATTAGTGGTGATATGAAGGGCTGGCTCTTGAAAGAAATATACTGACGTCAGGTCAAATACTAGTGCGGAGCCAGACATTCGTGTTTATCCGTATATTTTGACTTCGGATGCAGAATGGAATCTGAATGGCTATGACTTCGGTAATGTTTAATTAAGAAACGTCCTCTACCCTTACATGTAATTAATTTTGGAACTAAATATCATATGGAGCTTTTGACATGGCTGTGTCCACAGTAAATATGATAATCCTCTCGGGATACACTCCTTCCATACAGTCACCATTATGTCATCTATTTTATTGCATCTCTCTATGAAAAGGCTATTTAAGATAACTGTGCATAAAAGATAAATAAATTTGATGTCTGTAGATATGGATGGATATAATTACGATATCTTATAAAATATTGGAAGGAAAATAAAATACTACCCAAACTCCGAAATAAATCTATGCCAATGTTTACGGACACTGGTAAAGCCAGAGCAACAAGGAGAGCCTTAGTAAGTAGTCCAGTGGCCTCCTGCCTCGTAATAACTTCTTACAGTCTTCGCGGCATCGAGGAAACAATGTTATTGATGGTTTGCTGGTTTCGTCTGAGCAACTCCCGCTTGTCCGTGGTGTGCTGGAGGAGGCGGGCATGTGTCCTCTCGTTCTCTGACTCCCACGCGTTCACAATCTGGGTCCACACAGTCTCGATGGCTCTGCACTAATCTTTGATCTGTCACGTCAATATATTTCTCTCACGAGCCAGCAATTGATATCACCACCTATCTAAAGCTTGTTATCTGACGTCGCTACAGAAGATGTAATGCAGCATTATCTACCGAATGTTAACTCCTTTATATCATGCCCTGAATGAAAGAAAATAGACAAATAATGCGACCACCACTTGGCATTTCATTCTCCCTCCACTACCTACCCTCCCTCCCTTCCCTCAGTCCACCCTCGCACAATCACTCGTCCCCCCACACACCTTCCCTTCTCTCTCTGGCCCCTCCCTCTCAGCCCCTCTTACACCACTGTGACTTGCAGCGCATAAAGAAGCCAGCCTGAGGCACGGGGTACCGACTGATAGGTGATTATTTATGACCATGACTGTACAAGTGGATGGAGTGGTTGGTCAGTGGGGTGTGCCAGCTGAAGTAGATGGGATTGCTAGTACTTTGGTGGACATCTGTTCTGGTAAGGGGTTGGCAATGACCAACACCTTCTTTCGGCATACAGTAAGATGATCCACAGGTATACATGGAGAGTCATGAGGAGGATGGACGGTGAACTTATTAAACGAAAGGCAATGATAGATTATGTGAGTGTGTGGATGAGCGATTGAGGAGACAAGTGTTGGTGCAAGAGTGTGGAAGGGGTGGGGGAATGGAATCTCAGACCATCATTCAGTGATTGCCAAGGTAAGGCTGCAAAGAAAATGGGTGAAGAGACGAAGGGGAAGGAGGAAACAGCTCCTGTGAGAAGATTGGAGAAATTGCAAGATATTGAGAAAATGGCAGAGTATAAGACCGTAGTGGAAGAAAGATTGGGAAGGTATGAGTTAGAGCAGATGGAAGGGGTGGAAGACGTAAGATATTCACGGAAGAGATAGGTGCAGCGTGTGAGATGGTTTGTGGAGTGAGGAGGAGATGAAGGGCTGTACAAGGGACAGCAAGGTGGAATGATGAGGTGAAGCGAGCTGTGGAACAAAAGAAGAAGACTTACAGTGAATGGCTAGTAAGCAGAGGTAGGGGAGAAGATGAGAGAGAGAAGAGAGAGGTATATGTGAGCAGGAGAAGGGAGGTGAAGAGATTGGTGAAGGAGAGTAAGAAGAAAGTGGATGAAGAGTTTGGGAGGAATCTGAGTGTAAAATGAAGGGAGAGTAAGAAATTGTTTTGGAAGGAGGTAATGCAAGTAAGACAGTGTGAAAAGGGAAATAGCAGGGGAGTGAGAGATGGGAATAATAGATTGTTGGTGGAGAAGAGAGAGAAATTAAGGAGATGGAAGGAGCACTTGGAGGATTTGTTGAATGTAGAGAGTGAGAGCAGTGCGGGTATAAGTGGTTGGGGAATGGCTGGGAGAACAGATGAGAGGAGGGAGGAAGAGATCAGTAGGGCAGAAGTAGTGAAGGCAATGAAGATCAAGATGGGAAAGGCCCCAGTGACTGATGAAGTGTGTGGTGAAATGCTGAAGTATGGGGGTGAGATTGTTGTGGAGTGGATATGGAAGTTGAGTATATTGGCTTGGGAAGAGGGAAGGGTTCCAGAGGACTGGAAATCAGTTATAATTGTTTCTTTATACAAAGGAAAAGGGGAGAGAGAAGTATGTGGTAACCATATGGGTGTTAGCCTTCTTAATGTGACTGGAAAATATATGGTAGAATATTCATTGATAGGGTTAGGCATATAACAGAGGAGCTAGTTGAAGAAGAACAACGGGGATTTAGGAAAAGAAAAGGGTATGTAGATCAGATATTTGTTCTAAGATGTTTAGTGGATAAGTATCTAGAGATGGGAAAGAAAGTGTATGCTCTCTTCATGGACTTGGAGGAAGCTTATGACAGAATAGATAGGCAAGTAATGTGGAAAGTATTAAGAATATATATATAAATGGTGGAGGGGAAATTGTTGAGTACTGTGAAGAGTATGTACGAAGGAGCTAGGACTGCGGTGCGAGTGGATGGTGGGCTGAGTTCTTTGATCTTAATGTAGGACTGAAACTGGGATGTATGACGTCTCCATGGCTGTTTAATATATACATGGATGGGGTTGTAAAGGAGGTGCAAGGTATGGCAGTGGATGATTGGGATGGCTTTAAGGAATGAGGGTGAAATGTGGAAGATTTCGGTGTTGCTGTTTGCTGATGATACAGTATACTGTTGAGTGAAGATGAATGGGAGTTGCAAGATTTGGTGAATGAATTAGGAACAGTGTGTAGGAATAGGAATCTGAAAGTTAATGTAAACAAGAATAAAGTTATTGTGTTTGAGAGGAATGAAGTCACTGAATGTAGTGTGAGGTTGGATGGAGAATGTGAGTGCATTCAAGTACTTGGGTAGTGTGGTGAGTAAGGATGGAACTTTGGGGGATGAAATGCTTGAAAGGGTACAGCAGGGAAGGAAGGATATTGGTTCACTGATGGCGGTGATGAGAAATTGGGAAGTGAGTATGGAAATTAAGAAGTCACTGGATGATAGTATTGTGATCCCTACCCTGACATGCGAGGCCATGTTGCGAAAGGGGAACAAGTGAAGATTGAGAGCAGTGGGAATGAGTTACTTGAGAGAAGCATGTGGAGTGAAATGGAGGGATAGATTGACGAATGAGGAAGTGAAGGAACTTTGTGGGGTCTATGTGGATGTGGTTGAGAAAATAAGGAGAAATGCTTTGAGATGGTTTGGACATGCGGAGAGCATGGAGAATGAAAGACTGACTAAGAGAGTGTATGTAGGTGAAGTGGAGGGAGGGAGAGGGAGGAGAAGACCGAGGATGTGGTGGAGGGATGGAGTTGAGAGGTATATGAGGGAGGGGGGAATAAGTTGGGGAGAGGGCAGTCAAATGGTGGGTGACAGAGCAACTTGGAGGCGTTTTGTCTGCGGCCACCCTTTGCGGGATTAGGGCGTCAGGCTATAGATAGATAGATAGACCATATTTTCATTGCACCATATTATTTTTATTAGTTCTGTTATATATAATTTATTATATGTACATCTCTCAGTTATTCTGATTATAATTATTCACATCAAAATAATCCAGAATCCATCCACCCAACCATTTGAACTCTGCCATATCGTTTTTCAAGAATTTATTTGCAAAAGCTAGGCATCTTTTTATAGACCCAATTCTTGCACGAATGAAACCAGATTGACACACACTTCCACAGTTCGAGTGTGGGAAGGCAAGTTTTCATATTTTTTCATCTCCTTACTTGTATTAGCTCATCATTTTCTTTTTCCGATAGTTTGCAAGTAATTGGAGGTTCAGTAACTTTAGCACCTTGCCGTCTAATCGTGTCAGTTATAGTCTGCAGGTTCAAAATTTAAAGCAGGAATCTTGGCAACCTTAACTAATTTCCTTTGTATTACGGTCTTGTTTTCTTAATGCGCCTCCAAGAAATTTCTCGTCTGTGGTTTCGTTCATCGTCAATCATGCTCAGTAGAATGTTTTCAGGATAAGCGTTAATGGCTTTGCGCTGTATCACTGGAAAAAACGACTTCTCTCACAGCAGCATTCATTGATCTTGGAAATTTGACGGTCTTGAATAAATTAATAGGAATCATGTTTAATTGTAAAACACATTGGAGCATAGACCTTCATGACGTATTCTACAAATTGTTTCTTTATTTCTGTTGGAAATTCTGTTTTCACATATACAGATCTCTCAGTACACCTTTTGGTCCTGTATTAACTGGAGTGCTATCACAACCTAGAGCTATGATGAATTTTATTTTATTTATTCTGGTTACTTTCCAAGAATTGTGAAATACCATCAGAAATGGTTTTAGCAGAACTCGTGTGGACTGCTGTGCCCGAGTTACTTTGATCCTGGTTTTCTACTAAAGTTATGTGTTCTTCGTGGACTCTTTTACGATGAGACTTGTTTCCTTTCTCTTCTCGAATTAAAACAGTATTATTTCTATCATCAAAATATTTGCTGATCAGAGCGCTTTCATATTCTTCTTTTTCTTGAAGAGAACTTCGTTGTCGTTGCCTTTCTCATCGAACTCTGGCTCAAGCTATGACACAAGGAGAACTAACCTTGGAAGAACTTTATATCATGCAAAACAGAGCTGGAAATTATAGCCGCAACAGAGCTGGAAATTATAGCAGCAACATGGTCAGATACCCCAGTACGATCACATGCATATGCTAAATTGGGAAAATGTAAGCGTTTATTTGGAGTGTGAGAGAATGAGATACTTTTTTTCCGTTTCAGGGCTCTTGGAATGGGAAATTCTTTGTCATTTCCTTCATCACCTGTTTCACTTTCTGTTGATGAGGATGATTTATCTATCTATCTATCTATCTATTGCCAGACGCCTTAAGCCAGTAAGGGGTAGCCACAAACAAATCGCCTCCATGTCACCTTGTCCCCCGCCATTTCACTGCCCTGCTCTCAGCTCGCACTCCCCTCTCTCATACTCCACTTCATCCTTCCATCTCATCCTTGGCCTCCCCCTCCCTCTACCCCCTCCACCTCACTCATATACACTTCGTCAGTCTCTCACTCTCCATTCTCTCCACATGTCCAAACCTCCTCAGTGTGTTTCTCCTAACGCATCCTATCACATCCACACCACAAATCTCCTTCACAGGGGGTAAAACACACACTTTTGTTCTGTTCGTGCTCTGTTATTTATCTTATGGCAGCAATTTTATTTCTTTTCGAAATGATAGTGTCAACAGAGCCTATCACCTTTTTTCTTTCAATACGCTGGTCTAATAAAAATATTTCTTTTCTTTGTGTCACTTTCTTTGCTCTCACACAAACACACAGAATGTTTTGCATTTGCAACATGAAACATTAAATAATGCACTTCCAGTTTTATCTCTGAATTCATTGCATTTTAATTTGTACGGCGGTGTGTCTTTCCTGCCTTTCATTGGTGTCAGAATTCACCGGTATTTCTTCTGATAAGCGATTATCATTTTTTTATGGGTAGATGTGAAATACATGGGGTCAATGTTTTTTTTTTTTTTCGAACAGATTCAACTTTTAACTACAATGGTTGCAATTTCATTAAATGAAGCATCTTTATTAGTACAGTAGCTTGTTTAATCATGTGCCTTTCAAATAAATAGCACTTAATCACATCTTCATATGTGGGAAGAATTCTTTCACTGAGTTCACTGAAGCTGCCAAATATTAGACAGTCTGTCATTTTCCGTGTCCCAGACATCATGACACAATAATCAGCACCGCTTCTAAACAAAGACAAAACAAAAAATAATATTGTAGCCTATACTAAGTCTGAGAAAACACTTTCTAAAATATTAATACAGGTTAGTGATAAGTCAATAACATGAAACGGTGAGCACAGCACACACGACACATCACTCCCTCAGGTGATGATGATGATGATATATATATATATATATATATATATATATATATATATATATATATATATATATATATATATATATATATATATATATATATATAATAATCATCCGGCCTCCTTTCCTACCCTAGGGCAGGGTGAGGTGTAGCAACGTCCAGACAGCCTAACTTTGCCCAGTCCAATGGGCCATGCTTCCATTCACTCATCATTCAAGCCCCCGGAATCATTGCTCTATGTGATACACCAAAACTTTCACTTATTCTCTAGCTTCACATAAATGTATCCGATAGAGTCAATCTGGACGCTGTCACGTTATAAAGGGGAGCCAAATCCCTGATCATGCACTTCTCACAACATTCTTCCAGCCAGCTCGATCTCTTGTCAGTTCCCTAGGCTTACCGACTTCCATACCTGTCTTCCTCACACACTCATCCACCATATCCCCCCACTTTCTCCTTGGTCTATCTCGCCTCCTCCCTCCTTCAAATTCGTTCAGTTATACATTTTTCACTACTCTATTGTTATTCATTCTCTTCATATGATCATACCGTCTCAGTAAACTCTATTCGATTCTTGTGTCCATAGACTTCCTTACTCCGCTTCTTTCACAAATTACTTTATTAATATCCTATCCACTCTCTATACTCCACCTTCATTCCTCAGCAATCCCATCTCCACTGCTGTCACTTTTGGCTTTTCATCCCCATGCGACACCATAGTCTCACATCCATATATTAAAGTTGGCACTAACGCTCCTTTGTCGCGACTCTAAAATATCTTAATACATAATAGCTAGCAACATACATATATAGTCTAGAAGTTAGGTCAATGTCAAACCTAGGGGCCAAAAGGAAATGACGTTACCACCTCTCCAGAATGTCTCATACCAGCACAATAGTCCACAAACAGCGTCTCGTGACCATACACACACATACACACACACACAGGCTTCTAGAACATTTCACGACAGTATAGCACACGTGACACGACCCCTGCTCAACGAGAATGTAGGAATCAGAGCTCAGAAAGGGACTGGCCATAGAACTGGCAGGTAGTAGGGAGAAGGAGGCTAGCAACAGGGTAGAGAGTGTGGCAGAGAGAGAGAGAGAGAGCGAGACAGGGAGGTAGCTAGCGGGACTCTACTTTATACTTCACTCATATGTGAGAGACCTTGTTAATATTTCCAAGACAAATAAAAATAGTCCCATACTAATCTTTACCTCTCCTGTCATTACATGACAAAAGGGAACGAAGATTACCTACTTACAAAACTACTCACGTATAACAACCACTCGTCCACTAGTCTAATATATGTATAACTGATCTACAAAACACACCAAGAAGCTAAGAAGTTTCTACAAGATATGGTGGCAACGAAAGTACGAACCTCGTCTTCAAATCTACAGTGAATTTCTACAAAAGCAGGCAAGACTGTAACCAATATCAGCTTCAGTTCTACAGTTGACTGTACACTATCAAGACGCTACAATTCTACGATCAATTAACCACAAACGAGTATACAGCAAGAAGAACGAGTTTACAAGCTTACATGACTAGTCTGTGAGTCTATGAGTCTACAAGCCTACGAGCCTACGAGTGTACAGTTGAGTCTACATTATCAAAATAGAAAACAAACAATACCTCTTACAACCAACAACTCACAACCAGCTCCTGACAGCATTCCCTCCAACCCCCCTCCATCTCCCTGATTATCACGCTGATGCAGAGGTGAAGAGGTCACATGACGCCTTGCCAGTAGTTTAACAAAATATTGATACCAACAATCTTCCAATCTCTACGACGAACCAACGAACTACAACCATCTACGATCAGTAGGAGTAGACTGTAGCACCAGTCGAGCAGGGCAGCACTCCCAAGGTGGAAAGAAAGCCGATGACAGGGAGAGCTGGAGCTCCCGTTTCATCAGCCCTCGAGACTAGGTCCCGAACATCTCCCTTTGCTGAACTTTTTCAGTGTCTCAGTAACACAGAGAGTAGGCCAACATACTCTCCAATACAAGTTTCTCTAACTATCAACACCAAACTTCATGCACAGTACACACCAGACTTCCTTTTCAAAAAAAAAAAAAAAAAAAATAGCGTCCAATAACATAGCCTCAGAGTCCCTGGGGGGGGGGGGCCATAAATGCACCCACCTTCTGCCCCTCTCCCGGTGACGACTCAAGATGCATGCCTGGAACCACTGTCTGACTCTCTTTTTCATTTCTGCAACATTCATGACCTTTTCTCTAACTTTCGCTCTGTTGCGCACCACTTCTCCTTCTCTAAACCTCATCTTCTTTTTCTAACTGAGACTCAGCTGTCTGAGGCAACTGAAGCAGACCTTTTTCTGTATCTACTTTCTCTATACTCATTTCAAAGCCAAAGATGGCTGTTGTGTATATATACGCAACAACTTGTTTTGCTCTTGTGTTCCTGAACTCGATTTTTCTTAATTCTCTACACTCTGGCTTCGGCTTTCCTGTCATTCTCTGACTAAATATATCTGTGCTGTTTACTTATCTCCCAATTCTACTGACTATCAAAAATTCTTTGACTATCTTGCTTCTACGATGGAACCTATTCTATACATTTCTCCTTTCTCTGAAATCTCCATTCTTGGAGATTTCAATCTCCACCACCACCTTTGGCTCTCCTTTCCTGATCCATCTGGTGAACAAGCCTACATCTTTTCTATCCTTAATTACCTAGAGCAGCTTGTACAGCACCCTACCCGTATCCCTGACCACCTTGGAGAGACATCCAACATACTTGACCTCTTCCTTACAACTAATCCTTCTGCTTACACTGTTAATCTTTTCTCTCCATTGGGCTCCTCCGATCACAACCTTATCACCTTAACCAGTCCTATGGCTCCGGTACGGCCTGTGGATCCTCCAAAAAAAGTCGTCTCTGGCACTTTGGAGCTGCAGATTATGAGGCCCTCAGGCAGTACTTCTATGATTTTTCCTGGAATGATTATTGCTTCCATGGCCGGGAGCCATCTGGGTGTGCCTTGCGCATTACGGAGGTTATTCTCTCGGGCATGGAAGCATACATTCCTTTCTCATATCCTTTGACTAATGCACGAAAGCCTTGGTTTAATCACGCTTGTTCTAATGCTGTCCGCAACAAGGAGAGGGCTATAAAAGGTACCTGAGCCAACCCACCCCTGAATCACATCTTTAATACGTTTCTACCCGGAAACATGCTAAGTCTGTTCTTTGCTCTGCTAAAAATAATTTCATCTGTACAAAATGCTCTCAACTCTCTAACTCGAATTCTTCCGCTCCTCCTGGCACCTTGCCAAAGACCTTTCTAACAACTTTACCTCATCATCCTTCCCTCCTGTTTTCTACTCTGATGGCTCTGTAGCTATTTCTTTTACTGATAAAGCAGATCTCTTCGCTCAGACTTCCTCCTCCAATTCGACCTTAGATGATTCCAGTGCTGTTCCTCCATCTCTTCTCCCCTCTGACTTCCTCATGGCTACCATTAAAATTTCTTCAGCTGATGTATTTTCTGCCATCACAGGCCTCAATACTAATAAAGCATATGGGCCTGATGGAGTCCCTCCTGTTGTTCTCAAGAACTTTGCTTCTGTGCTTACACCCTGCCTAGGCAAACTCTTTCGCCTTTGTCTGTCAACTTGTACCTTTCCTTCTTGCTGGAAGATTGCTCTCATTCAGCCAGTCCCAAAGAAGGGTTATCATTCCCAACTCTCTAACTATCGTCCAATTAATTTAACATCCTGTATCTCAAAAGTTTTCGAGTCTATTCTTAATAGAAAAATTTTAAAGCATCTTTCTTATCACAACCTTCTTTCTGATCATCAGTATGGGTTCAGTCAGGGATGCTCCACTAGTGATCTTCTCACCTACCATTCAGACTCCTGGTCATCCTCCTTTCGGGACTTTGGCGAAAGCTTTGCCATTGCACTTGACATCTCAAAGGCTTTCGATCGAGTCTGGCATAAATCTTTAATTTCCAAACTCCCCTCTTATGGTTTCTATCCTTCTATCTGTGGCTTCATCTCTAGCTTCCTTTCTGATCATTCTATAGCCGCTGTTGTAGACGGCCATCGTTCTTCTCCTAGATCTATTAACAGTGGTGTTCCTCAGGGCTCTGTCCTATCACCAACTCTCTTCCTTTTATTCATCAATGACCTTCTAAGCTGTACATCTAACCCTATCCACTCATATGCTGATGGCTCCACCCTTCACCTTTCCATTCGATTCCCACAACGTCCATCTCCGTTCCTTCTTTACCCCTGCACAGTTGTTGACTCTATACAGGAGTTTTATCCGCCCCTGTGTGGAGTACAACTCTCATGTGTGGGGAGGCTCCCCACATACAGCTCTTCTCAATAGGGTGAAGTCAAAGGCTATTCGTTTCATTAACTCTCCTCCTCTTACTGATTCCCTTCAACCTCTATCTCTTCGCCGCACTGTTGCCTCTTTATCTCATTTCTATCGCTACTTCCATGGTCACTGCTCCTCTGAACTGTCTGCATGCATTCCTCCACCTCTACGACGGGCGCGTAGCACCCGTTCAGCAGCAAACTCTCACCCCTTTTCTGTCCAACTCTCCAATGCAATAGTTAACCGTTACTCTCAGTCCTTCATTTATGCAACAGGTCAACTCTGGAACTGTCTCCCTCTGTCTGTATTTCCTGCTTCCTATGATCTCCAGTCTTTCAAAAGCAGTGTGTCTGGGCATCTCGAAATGAATGGGTCTTGAATTTGGCTCTCTCTTGAATTTGGTTTTTCTCTTGGAAGGAACAGTTTTGCAGGCTCGTTGCCTTCGGTTCCTTCTTCCTCACATAAAAAAAAAGTTAAAAAAATACAAGTAACAAGTCTACAAGACATCTCCATAGTCTTCTACACACACCTACAAGTACCAGCAGTCTTCATCCCACAACGAGTAAATCACAAGAGGAAAGGACCGAGAATACATCGAGAAAGAAAAATAAATCGAGCAAATGAAGAACGAGAGTTCACTCACAACCCACAACTACATCATCCCCCACCTGACCCCACCCTTCTCTCCAACCTACCCACCACCTCCACCAACCTCCACCGCTGACGCAGGAGTGCGAGAAGGTCAAAACGACGACAGCAAATACCAAGCCCATATTCACAACTCATCTTATTCATCTTCACTCAAGTTACTCGTCGCTCCTCATTTACTCACCACAGCTACCAGTGTGGGAAGTCCACGTTACCATGCGTGTTTGCCGACACGAAGCCACGCCTCTCAACGTGTGTCTGACACCCCACAACACGTCAATAAACCCGTGAAGGACAACGCTATCACCACGTGCAACACCACTCACACCTTTTCCACCACGGTAAAAATTTGTGAGTTACATAGTTACTTTATTTATACAATACACAATAATAGACACAGTGGTAGACACCTTCTGCACAAACATATAAAACGTGCTGTATAGTTACAACTAACATACATATACTTACTTCAGTTATCTGCATAACTCAACCACTAAATAATCACCAACAATAAATATTCTACACTGTATATATTCATTCATTTATTATAGCGTTTCTTTACTACCAACGAATGTTACCATTTATACCTACATAAAATACGTGTTTCACGCATACAACTATACATCCACAAAGTAATAAAGAAAATATACTATCACAGTTACTCAGTGAGCTATTACAAGAACTGTTTTAAAATTTTATTAATTAAAGCTACTTACTGGAAACAGACAAATTAAGTTAGAAAAAAAAATGGCCAACACAAATGACATTAGCAAGAATGAACAACATCTTCCATACAATCGTGAAGACAAAGATGTCCACACAGTGCTGACACATATATTGCCCACGTTAGGTACAAGTCAACAACAAGTCAGTGTATGTAGTTAATACTGTATGTAATGTATATGTATTTTTTATATAAAATAACAAAATATGGGGCTATATAATATCATTTTCATTAATATACTGTATGTGCAATATAACCTAAACCTTAAAAAAGGGCCCCAAGGGAATTAGTCAGCAATAATGCAACCTCGGACAACACCGAAAAAGCGTAGAGAAACGAAGAAAAACAAACTATAGGAAATCAATACATAAAAAAAAAAAAAACAGTAAGATCGCATAACAAGCAAATGAAAATAGATGTAAGTGTTACTACAAATTCCAAAATGCCCTAAACTCCTTCCATACGTGAAACAAAAAGCAACTTAGTGTTATCCACGAGCAAGTGGCAAGGCACATCATCACTATCGTCGACCGCAGCATGACCGGATTAGCGATGTCAGGACTGCAGTTATTACAATTATGTAACGACAAACGATTGCATTATGTTACACTTGCTACAATTATGTAACTATAAACGATATGTAACAATCACAGTACAATTAGGTAACAATTCATACAATGTTACAATTATGTATTACTACAATGTTACTACAATATTATGTAACAATTCATACAATGTTACAATTATGTATTACTACAATGTTACTACAGTATTATGTAATAATTCATACAGTGTTTCAGTTATGTATTACCACAATGTTACTACAATATTATGTAACAATTCATACAATGTTCCAGTTATGTATTACTACAATGTTACTACGGTATAATGTAACAGTTCATACAATGTTACAGTTATGTATTACTACAATGTTACTATAATATTATGTAACAATTCATACAATGTTACAGTTATGTATTACCACAATGTTACTAGAATATTATGTGTCACGGGGTTTTTATAATAACACGGTAATTTTGAAAATAAAAATGCTTAAATATTATTTAATTGATAATAATAATCAATAATATTGAAGAGCAGGGACAATGATTGTCTTACTAAATCAAACAACGATTACTTTACGCTGGCCTGCTTCGCACGATTCTCTCAGAACGAGAATTTATAAACTTTCTCAACAGTACACAGCAGAGACTAATTACTTCCACAAATGCTGAATTAGTACTTGTTAGCCTCTGAAGAAAGTTACTTCACCCCTCAAGACAATAAATAGCTAATACTAACATCAGGTTCTTGCTAAAGCTTAACCTCCTGGCACACACTGAATTTTAAGTTAATACAACAAGACTGGTCTAAGTACCAGTTATGCAGTAATAGTAAAAACGTGTATGCAAGCTAGGAGCTATGTGGGGAAATAAGCTTTTAATTTGGAGAAATGAAACAAGCATTTTACTTTTACATTAAGCACAAGAGAAAAGAACTGTTAAATTTATTGATTACAAAATAAATTCTAACGTTACATTTCAAATCAAATCAATGAGGACCGCACTCACTTCACTCAATAACAAATGCTAACATACTTACGCCTAGGAAAAAAACACCTTAATTAACTCTTAACCCGTCAGCTGCGGGGCTTTCACTTCTCAGCAGTGAGTGACCTCCCCTGTGCGGTATTCTCACCATACCTCAACTCTCTCATAACAGCAATTGAAAAATATAACAGTGTTCACGTCTTATATCTGTGCATCTCATAATGACATTTGTTTTTGATAAAATTCCATGGTGAAATGACGAAGTTGTGTTCAGAATTTGGAGAGGTTGGCGACATAAAGCATCTACCATATACCGAAAGTGTGAG
>NC_136966.1:30199312-30236812 GCF_032717465.1 Coenobita brevimanus
GCACTTTATGAGATTCCTTCTTCAGAATGTGCAGGATTGGACACTTAATAAATTTTCCAGCTGAAATTATGACCCTATTCATCAGAGCCCACGCTTGATTCTGTAGTGTAGCTTGTGAAAGGATAACATTAGTAGTACAAGAGCACAAGGACAAGAGGAGCAAAAGAACTGTTGTACCTGGGGAAGGGAGAGAAAGAAAGGAGAAGAAAAAGAAAAAAGGAGACTGCGCAATGTCCCAGAGAGAAGAAAAGGGAAATATGTGAATGAAAAACAAACACAGATTTCTTACGATGCCACTCTAACATGGTGAAGACAGCAATTTACAGGTGAACTGTTTTATGCACAGGGTAACTGAGCATCTAATTTCACGCGCAGTTGAATTTTTGAGGAGAGAGAGGGAGGGAGGGAGAGACAAGGAGGAACTGGCGACACACACACACACAGACAGACACACACACACACACACACACACACACACACAAAACGAGGACAGCGAAATAGAGAGGGGGGAGAGGGGGGACCAATATAAAAAAGAATGGAAAAATGGAGATCAAAAGGAAGAAAACTGTATTAAAAAATGGAAAAAGGGTTAAGAGAGGTCATCATCATTATCAACATCGTCATGATTCTAATCTAATTCTAACTAAGAATGGAAAGTTGTGGTGAAAACATGGTCTGTCTTTTTGTTTTACTTCTACAAAGAAAATATGAACGAATGACTGGAAGCCTGCAATAAAACTGATCTATCCGGGAATATTAAACAAGAGAGCCAATTAGGTTCGTCTCATATGCTTAAACACTTTGTATTAAGAGACTACAGTCATGTGGAAATACAGATCAAGGATGACAGTCCCAGAGGAGGGCCTGTTGCACACATAAAGGACTGAGGAGGTCAGGTACCTCATGCATTAGAAAGTTAAGAAAATGGGAGAAATGGAGTTCCCCCGAGCTAAGCCCTGTATTGGACTATATAGCCCCGCTAGGGTTACAGGAGCGAGCTACCACTCCCGGGGAAAGTTAAGAAGGGAAGGGACAATAGTGCGTTGCCAAATGGATGCTGCACACCCGCTGTAATGGAGGTCGGATGCAAGCAGAGTTCTGAAGAACAGTGACCACTGCAATAGGGATAATAGAGAAATATATATGAAACAGTGAGGCAAAGACCGAGAGACTGAAAGGAGTCAGAAAGTGGAGGGGATTTGAGACGAAAGCCTATGACTCCATCCTGTTGGGAAGAGCTGTAATAGCTCAGTTCTCATACACAAGTAATTTGTACTCCACACAAATGCAAATCAGACTCTTTTTATAAATTCAGTAGCTGAGCATTGGTAGAGAAAGTAAGGAGTTGGACTACTCCACCATTTCTCTAGGAAGCGAATTTTGAAGGAGAGTTGCTATATCCATGATGTCCTCTCTCTCTCTCTCTCTCTCTCTCTCTCTCTCTGTATATTGTATCTATCTATCTGTCTATCTATCTATCCATCCGTCTATCTATCTATCTATCTGTCTGTCTGTCTGTCTGTCTGTCTGTCTGTCTCTCTCTCTCTCTCTCTCTCTCTCTCTTTATATATACATTATATATCCCATTGGAGCCCAGTGTCCCGAGTATTGGACAGAACTGGGATTTTTCAAGTCTTTATAAAGCAGGGAACCCGGAGGTAGGGACCTATGAGCTTCGCGACTATGAGCCGATAGGCGGAGGGCGGTACGCTTAGTACCATCCCAGTGCAATGCCTCGCCCAGCACCCCTGGGATCCAAAGGGTTACTGACTGGCAAACCTATCAGTCTCTTTAACCCATTGGAGCCTAGTGTCCAGAGTATTTGGCAGAACTAGGATTTTTCAAGTACTCGTATTTATAAAGTAGGGAACCCCGAGGTAAGGACCTATGAGCTTCTCGACTATGAGCCGATAGGCGGAGGGCGGTACGCTTAGTACCCTCATAGTGCAATGCCTCGCCCAGCACCCCTGGGATCCAATGGGATATATATATATATATATATATATATATATATATATATATATATATATATATATATATATATATATATATATATATATATATATATATCCATTCATCATCCAATCCTACATTGCCCCATGAGGAGTGTAGGACCCCGGGGCTAGCAGTTGATCCCGACATTTAAGATGAGAGTGACCAGCCTCACTCATCCCTGAGTGGCATTACATGAGCAATCAACTCCAACCATCTCTTGGATATAAACCTTCACCGGCTGCATCCGACTGGAGCGCAATAATTACACACTATACCACCAGGCGCCAAAATTTGGTTATATGGTTACCACCCACCGTAGTAAATGGTTTCCTGGTACACAGGAAACCATTTGGCTTGTCACTCAGTGTAGAGTCACCCACAGGCTGAAGGAAGTGGAAAGAATGAAAGAAAGAAAGACAGAAGAGGGAGTGTAAAGTCACCCGTAGGCAGAAGGACAAGGAAAGAGTGAAGGAAAGACAGACAGAAGAGAATGGAAGAAAAGAAGGAGGGAGAGGAAAGGGCAGACACCCGAGAGCAGCACTACGTCGAGTGAGTGGATGGTGAGCGCCACCACCTACCACAATATATATATATATATATATATATATATATATATATATATATATATATATATATATATATATATATATATATATATATATATATATATATATATATATATCTTGTCAATTAGGTGGAGTCAAAGATTTTCGCTTCATTAACTCTCCTCCTCATAGTGTCTCCCTTCAACCCCTGTCTCCTCGCCACATTGGTGCATCTTTATCTCTTTTCTATCGCTACTTCAATGGCCACTGCTCCTCTGAACTGTCTACATGCATTCCTTCACTCGTCTAGCAGCAAACTCTCATCCCTTTCTGTCCAACTCTCTAATGCAAGAGTTAACCATTATTCCCAGTCCTTCATTTATGCAACAGGTCAACTCTGGAACTGTCTCCTTCTGTCTGTATTTCCTGCTTCCTATGATCTCCAGTCTTTCAAATGCAGTGTGTCCAGGCATCTCGAAATGATCGGATCTTGAATCCGGCTCTCTCTTGTATTTTGTTTTTCTCTTGGAAGGAACAGTTTTGCGGGCTCGTTGCCTTTGGTTCCTTCTTCCTCACATAATATACATATATATATATATATATATATATATATATATATATATATATATATATATATATATATATATATATATATATTGCCAGACGCCTCAGTCCTGTTTGGGGTGGCCATAAACAAATCGCCTCCAAGTCGCCCTGTCCCCCGCCATTTCACTGCCCTGCTCCCAACTCACACCCCCCTCTCTCATATAACTTTCCACCCAATCCCTCCATCTCATCCTCGGCCTCCCCTCCCTCTTCCCCCTCCACCTCACTCACATACACTCTCTTCGTCAGTCTTTCACCCTCCATCCTCTCCACATGGCCAAACCACCTCAGTGTGTTCCTCATAACGCTCCCTATCACATCCACATCAACACCACAACGTTTCTTTATATCCTCATTCGTCAGCCTATCTCTCCATGTGACTCCACAGGCTCCGCTTAAATAACTCATTTCCACTGCTCTCACTCTTGACTTGTGTCCTTCCAACAACGTCCAAGCTTCACTTCCGTACGTTAGAGATGGTATCACAATACTGTCATGTAGTAACTTTTTCACTTCCATGCTCACTTCCCTGTTTCTCATCACTGCTTTCAAAGAACCAGCAACCTTTCTTCCCTGCTGTACCCTTTCAAGCACTTCACCCTCCAAACCTCCATCCTTACTCATCACACTACCCAAGTACTTAAACGTACTCACATTTTCCAATTCCTCACCATCCAACCTTGCTGTACATTCACTGACTTCACCTCTCTCAAAGACCATCACTTTACTCTTCCCTACATTCACCTTCATATTCCGTTTCTTACACACCCTCCCAAACTCATCCACCAAGCCTTGCAGCTCCCCTTCGTCTTCACTCAACAACACAGTATCATCTGCAAACAACAGTACAGGGAGTTTCCAAACACTCCTCTCTCACCATGGCCACTCCAACATCCACTACCCTACCTTGTACCTCTTTTATTACCCCATCCATGTACAGATTGAACAACCATGGAGACATGACACATCCCTGTTTCAACCCAACTTTCAAAGAAAAAAATTCACTTAGTTCACCATCCACACGCACTGCAGCCTTCGCACCATCGTACATACTCTTCACAGCATTCAACAACGTCCCATCTACTCCATATATTCTTAACACTTTCCACAATCCTTGTCTATCCACCCTGTCATATGCTTTCTCCAAATCCATCAAAGCCGCATACAACTTCTTTCCCTTCTCTAGAAACTTCTCCACTAAAGATCTAAGAATGAATATCTGATCTACACAACCTCTTCACTTCCTAAAGCCTCCCTGTTCTTCTCCAACTAATTTCTCTGTTCTTTCTCTAACTCTGTCAATAAGTATCCTATCATACACTTTTCCTATTATACTAAGAAGACAAATGCCCCTATGATTACCACACACTTCTTTTTCCCCTTTTCCTTTGTACAAGGGAATAATTATACCTGACTTCCAATCCTCCGGGACTCTACCTTCCTCCCAGGCTAATCTGCACATCTTCCACATCCATTCTACTACTATCTCTCCCCCATGCTTCAGCATTTCACCACACACTCATCAATTCCTGGGGCTTTCCCAGATTTAACTTTCTTCATTGCTTCCACAACTTCTATCCTACTGATTTCTTCCTGTCTTCTCACCTCCCTCCTTCTCCCAGCCATTCCCCAGCCACTTATACTCGCATTACTTCCATCCTCTACGTTCAACAATTCCTTAAAGTGTTCTCTCCATCTGCTCACTTTTTCTCCCTTCTCCACTAGTAATCTACCATTTTTATCTTTCACTCCCCTGCTAACTTCACTTCCACCCTGTCTTACTCTTTTCACCTCTTTCCAGAACATTTTCTTACAGTCCCTCCACTTTACACTCAAATTCCTTCCAAATTCCTCATCCACACTCTTCTTACTCTCTCTTACTAATCTTTTCACCTCTCTCTTTCTTTCTACATATAACTCTCTCCTCCGCCTCTCAACTTCTTCCACGCCCCTATTTCTCATCCATTCATTGTATGCTTTCTTCTTTTGTGCCACAGCCTGTTTCACCTCTTCAGTCCACCACGCTGTTCCTTGCACCCCCCTCCGTCTTCTCTTCCTTCCACACACCACATCACATGCTGCACATATTTCTTCTGTAAATATGCTACACACACCTTCCACGTCTCCCATCTGCTCCAATTCATATTTGCCCAATCGTTCCTCCACTTCTCTCTTATACTCTGCCTTTTTCTCATCCTCTTGTAACCTTTCCACTCTCCTTGCAACTACTTCCTCTCGTCTTTCCCTTCTTCTATTTCTCCATTCTAATTGGACCTTGATTCTGGCCACCACCAAGTAGTGGTCAGAAAGTCCACTCCCCCAACCTCTATAAACTCTTGCATCCATTACACATCTTCGCATCCTTTCATCCACACATATATAATCAATTATTGCCTTCCTTTCATTCAGTTCGCCACCCACCCTTCTCATCACTCGCCATGTATACCTGTGGATCATTTTATGCCTGAAGAGGGTATTGGCTACCACCAACCCCCTCCCAGAACAAATGTCCACTAACGCACTCCCATTCTCCTCTATCTCAGCAGGCACACCTCACTCACCAACTATTCCATCCACCTTTGCATTCCCAACTTTACCATTCATATCACCAATCAAAAACACTCTCTCATTCCTTCCAAACTTTTCCATGCACACTTCTACATTTGTCCAGAGCTCTTCTCTCACTCTTCTAGCACGATCTTGCGTTGGCGCATACACACACACAATCGTCCACATTTGTATTCCAACATTCAACCCCACACAATCCTTGACCCAACTGATCCATACTGTCTTATGCTCTTCTTCCATCTTTTACTCACAACTATACATACTCCTTCCTTCGCCCTCTCATTCTCACCTACTCCTGCACATATACCCCATCCATACTCCCATTCTCTCACACTTTCTCCTCTCCATTTTGTTTCAGTTATTCCACATACATCCACTTTATATATATATATATATATATATATATATATATATATATATATATACGTATCATCATCATCATCGTCATCATCATCCGGGCCTCCTTTCCCGCCCTAGGTCAGGGTGAGAAGAGGCAATGTACAGACAGCCCAAATTTGCCCAATCCAATGGGCCACGATTCCATTCACTCATCTTTCAAGCCCCCGGAATCCTGGCTCTATCGGATCAAAAAACATTCACCACGTTCTGTTGCTTCATATAGATGTATCCGATTGAGTCAATCCGGACGCTGCCACGTTAAAAAGGGTGCCAAATCCCTGATCATGCACTTCTCCTCACTACATTCATCCACCCAGCTCGATCTCTTGCCAGTTCCCTGGCCTCACTTGCTTCCAAGCCTCTCTTCCTCACACACTCATCCTCCATATCTCTCCACCTTCTCCTTGACCTACCTCCTTCAAATTCGCTCAGATATACCCTTTTCACCACTCTATTGTTATCCATTCTCTCCACATGACCATACCATGTCAGTACACTCTCTTCGATTCTGGTGTCCACCGACTTCCTCACGCCACGTCTTTCACGAATCACATTATTTCGTGTCCTATGCACCCTCTGCAATTCCTTAGCAGTCCCATCCCCACTGCTCTTACTCTTGACTTTTCATTTTCAGGCCACACCATAGTCTCACATCCATTTGTTAAAGTAGGCATTAACACTCTTTCATGTAAGCCTCGTACAGCTGCAACACTCAAGCCTCTTTTTATCAAGGCCTTCATTGCACCAGCTACTTTCTTCCCTGTGTCACTCTACTTTCCACTTCTTTTGCACATTTTCCTCTTTTTTCTATCACTGTACCCAGGTATTTGAACTCTCTCATCATTTCCAGTCTCTGTCAGTTCACTGTAACATCGCACTGGGAGTCACCTTCTCTCTTAGTAAGCATCAGTTTACTCTTTTCTACATTTGCTCTCAAGGCACGACACTCACAGACCTTATCAAAACTCTGCACTAGCCTACCAAGTTCTAGTCCGGTACTTGCAAGCAGTACTGCATCGTCAGCATACAACAAATTTGAGATATTCCATCCATAACCATTCATTACCAACGCCATCCCTCTCAATTACTCGTGTTTTTATTTCTCTTATCACTCCATCCATATATATATATTGAACAACCATGGGGACATCACACAACCGATCGTGAACCATTCACATAGATGCCCTTATATATGCTTCACTGTCATCATAAAAATTTTAAGGCACCTAGCAGCTTACCATCTTTTTTTTTTTTCTATGCGAGGAAGAAGGAACCAAAGGCTGAGCCCGCAAAACATTCCTTCCAAGAAAAAAAAAAAAAACAATACAAATGAGAGCCAAATTCAAGATCCATTCGTTTCTAGATGCCTGGACACATTGCGTTTGAAAGACTAGAGATCATAGGAAGTAGGAAATACAGACAGAGGGAGACAGTTCCAGAGCTGACCTGTTGCCCAGATGAAGGACTGGGAGTAATGGTTTACTCTTGCATTAGAGAGTTGGACAGAAAAAGATGGGAGTTTGTTGCTAGACGGGTGCTACACGCCCGTCGTAGAGGTGAAGAGATGCAAGCAAACAGTTCAGAGAAACAGTCACCATTGAAGTAGCGATAGAAAAGAGATAAAGAGGCAACAGTACGGCAAAGGGAGCCAGTAAGAGGAGGAGGGTTGATGAGACGAATAGTCTTTGACTCCACCCTATTGAGAAGAGTTATATGTGAGGAGCCTCCCCACACATGAGAGTTGTACTCTAAACAGGGGCGAATAAAACCTGTGTATAAAGTCAACAACTGTGCAGGGGTAAAGAAGGCACTGAGTCGGCTTAGCACACCTAATCTCTTGGAAGCAGATTTTACAAGAGATGCAAAATGATAATTCCAAGACAAGTCCCGTGTGAATGAAACCCCAAGCATGTTCAAGGATGATGCAGGATTGAGCTGGATATTATTAAACATTAGTGGGTACTGCTGTGGAAGATTTTGACCGTACATGCGTAAAACTTTACATTATTCTATTCTGTCCACTTTGTCGTATGCTTTTTCCAGATCTGTGAATCCATAAACACCTTATGATCCTTCTCAGCCTTCTCAGCTATCTGTCTCACTGCAAATATTTGATCCACACAACCTCTGCTACTCCTAAAGCCACCCTGTTCATCACCCACTAGGACTTCTGATACCACTCTTACTTTCTCTATAATAATTCTTACACTCAATAAACTTATGCCACGATAATACTTGCACTCACTTCGCTTACTTTTATTTTTGTACAGGCGTACAATCACAGCCTTTTTCCACTCTGCAGGCACAGTTTCACTTATCCATGCCTTCCTACATATCTCCAACAGGCATTTCATTCCTCTATCACCACTACACTTTAGCATCGCTGCATACACCTCATCAACCTCAGCTGATTTCCCATTTTTCAGCCACTTCACAGCACTCTTCATCTGTGCGAGTGTCACCTCTCCTGGTACTGCATTCCTTCTCTGCACACACCCGAAACCAATCATGTTTACAGCCACTCTTCTTTCTTTATTCGCATTCTTCAGGCTTTCAAATTATTCTTTCCATCTGGTCCTTACCTCATCCCTGTGGGTTAATAATCTACCACCTACTATACATGCTTCACACTATCACATTTCTTTCTGCTTTCACTTCTCAATTGTGTGTGTGTGTGTGTGTGTGTGTGTGTGTGTGTGTGTGTGTGTGTGTGTGTGTGTGTGTGTGTGTGTGTTGTGGGCAGAACGATCGTCTGAGATGTTCACTATTGAATCTTAAGGGAAATTTCTGTGAGAGACACTGATGGGTTGAGAAATGCGAGAACTGAGTTGTTCATGCACAAGAAAAAAAATATCGTCCATCCCAACCAGAAACGAGAATGAAATCAGAAATCAGGTGTGTCAGAGCCTCATCTCGTAACTCATGAAGTAACTGCTCTGATGGAAACAGTGAAAATCAATGGAAATGTGAAGAGTAAATAGTTCATGAGTGGACTGAGTTAGGTGACAGGAAAGAACTTTAAGAAACACAGACTTTATCACCTTCAGAAGAACATTGGCCGTTTACAACAGCTACTTTAAAATAACCAGAAAGGAAGCTAGAGACGAAGACATAGACAGAAGGAGAGAAACCTTAAAAGGGCAGTTTGGAATTTGATTATCTGTGCCAAAGTTGGTCGAAGTTGTGCATAAGTTGGATGTGAAGTGTACCCTCATGCACGCTTCACTACCTTTGGAAAAGCTCTTAACGGCATTCAGCAGTTTACCGTCTATACCAAAATCTTCCATAATCCTTCCTATTTAAGTTGTCATACGTTTTTCCCTGTTTCATAAATAACATTATTACCTTACAGCCCTTTTCATCAATTTTCTCCACTATGTTAGTACCACACCAGAACACCATCTTTAAAAAATATTGTCATTAATTCCCATGTAACTACTCTGAGAAGGATGGTAGCATAATGAGTCTTGGGACTCCTACTGACTCGATCTGACGAACACCACATGTTAACACCATTTCAGAATACCACATTTTAACAATAATATTAGTTCCCATATAACCACCCTAGATAGGCAAGTGGTATGGCGAGGTTAGGGACTCCTACTGACCCTCAGAACAATCAGACTTTAACATCTCACGTAGATCGCATACGAACACCATGCCAGAGCACCATATTTTGAGAATGATGTCCTTAAGTCTTATATAATAACCGTATGTAACGAGATAGTATGGTGAAGCTAGGGCCTCCTACCACCGTCATTACAACCAAACACAATCATTTCTCGAGCACCATACCATAACGCCATATTTAAAGACAGTGTCCTTAATTCTCATATAACCATTTTAGGTAGGAGGATAATAGGGTGATTCTGGGGTCTCCTACTGACCCTATGTACAAGAAATAGTAATGTCTCATTTATACACTGACTGGGCAGGTTGTAAGATTTTAGTATAGTCAAAAAGTTTGAATGAGTAAAAAAAGTAACTGGATCCACTTTGATTTCTGGCACACCTGAGAACAATGCAGACATGAGCTCTGGTCATTTGAAGTATGGTAAATTGCTATGAGATTTAATTATTGACAATACCCCCAGACCCATCCTGGTTCCATAGGCTTGCAGTGTTTTTGGATGTAACTCCAGCCGAGGTAAAGTGAGGTAAGGTCGTGTCAGGTTAGGTTCCTCTTTTTTCCATGTATCCCACTCTGCTACAGGTGTATATTGAAATCCTCCACCCTCATGCCTATGTGTCACTGTATGATAATATACGAAAACAGGCCTGTTTACAGTCTCTGATTTCATTTCTTCTGTGGTAATTCGAGATTTGAAATATATACAAATTCCCTCCAGTCATCTCTTGGCTAGTTTTTCAGAATACCAGCCGAGAGATAACTATAGGGAATTTTAGAATTGGTAATTGTCTTTTTTTTTTTTTTTTTTTTTTTTTTTTAGCTGTTCCAGCAAGAGGAAGTCGGATTCATGGCACCTGGGGCCATGCATCAGCTCTGTAGATGTCTAAAGTTATTTATACTTCAAAATCAGGAAGTTTCATGGCCAGTTCACCCTAACACAGAAAGAGAAAACGGGACTCCAGAAATGTGCGTGTTTTTGCAGTACTTGTTTATCTGAAGGCTTGGATATTAGCTCCCCTAGCAGCCAGTGCTCCATACAACAACTTCCTGCTGCTGAATTCACTTCTGGAATACACCACAATCAACCATGCAATGTCAAAGGCTACAGCACAGAATTTTTTTAATGACTTGTGATAGCTGTCACTGGAACTAGTTGGACTGGCCCTATTTGACACCCAAATAAATTACTTCAACAAAGTGCTGATGGTGAGTGCCATTAAAATCATGAAGTTCACCAGGCCCATGAAAAACGAATCAATGTCAATTTACATTCATTCCAGGACGAGACTCTTGAAGACTTTGTCTTGGTCAAGAGTATGACTCTGTTTGAAGTCGATCCAGACATGTGAGAGACATGGGAAGATTCCCAGGAAGCTGCAAAGACTGTCTGCGTCATCAAAGTGATCCTAAACATGGCGTTGCTCTGAGTCAGGAATTCAGTGGCCTTTCGACAAAAAACGAGTCACAACTTCAGTTCTTATTACAAATTATTGAACAACACCGGCAGCTTTATCCACGCAGCAAGAAACATACATTGATTTGTCCCTGTGAACTACAGTACACTGATTTTGTTGCATTTCTGCAACCTCTGAGACATGTATGTGACAAACTGTTGATGAGCATTAATATCAACATAAGCAATTAGGCATGTTACATAACGATAAGAAAAGTATTTTTCCGCGTTTTTATTAACAGATATTATGTTTTGTATTCTTTGTGATGATTAAGCTGCCTGTAAATATTAAACCAGAAGATTTAAACATTTTTGCAAATGTTTGTAGCTAAAGTGGAACATTTTTAAGGGGTATAACCTATAAAAAAAAAAAAAAAATCATGTTTTAAGCTCCACCCTGTATATCACTGACATGTTTGTTTTTTCTTGGCACCGCCTCTCTTTCATGACTAACATCCCCTCCCCTCCCCCAAAAAGTATAGCCCCTGTCACTAACACTGCCGTAAGTACAAGGATATTAATGGAAGCCATAAGCATATAAAGTACTTCATGAACAAAGTATTAACCGCATTATTGGCATAATGGAGGCATACTGGAGTCCATTAATGTAAAAACACTTATACCCTGCGAAGTTGGTGAGAAAGTTAATACACAGAAAAAAATTAAAATATCTGATAGAACAGTAAACCTTATTTACTCCTTTAAATATGATGTTATATTATCGTCCACTTTTAGCAAGGCAGGTAGATACATTTTGTTGCGCGCGCGTGTGTGTGTGTGTGTGTGTGTGTGTGTGTGTGTGTGTTCTGGCAAAACGTCTCGAAAAGTTGTGGACGAGTTTTCATCAAACCTTCAGGAAATAACAACTACGGTATGTGGATGTACGGAAGCCTGTTACATTTGGTGATAATTAGTTCAAAGACGACCGAATGGCAGCCGTCAAATATTTTTCTCTCCAACAAGGAGAGTGTATTTTCACTCCTGTTCATATGTTTGTTTGTTTGTTTGTTAGCAGATAAACTCAAAAACTAACAGAGAGATTTCGACTAAATTTGGTGGGAAGATACCCCATGTCCCAGGGAAAAATCGATTAACTTTTGGGACCGACCTGGATCGTATTACAGATTCTGAATCCGGAAAATCCTTGTGTGAAACCCTAATTAATGATGAGAAAACCTGACCGATTATGAAGAGTGCTCTGGAAATTACCTTGCCCATGTCGGAGAGATGCGATCCACTGAGTGCCCCTCCAGTTTAATATAGACAGGCTTTTTGTGAAATGCAGTGACTGAATTCCGTATAGTTCTGCGGATTTTCTTCAGATTTGGTTCGTACTCGTTGGTAACTTGCACCATAGCCTGTGGGGGGCCGTGACTGAATTGGTAGAGAGGCGGCCCCCAGTCCTAATGGACCCATGATCGACTCCCAGCAGGGGCAGGGAACATCTTAAGGATTTGAATTTCATAAGATCAGACTTTACTGATCTACCAGAAGACCCGCCGACATGTAAAAATACCCCCGCTAATACCAGTACACCAAACCTTTATGAGACAGCTCTACTATTCAGTATAGACGTTGGGTGTAAGCGCCGCTGTGGTGACATGTGACGACATGAATGTTTTATATATATATATATATATATATATATATATATATATATATATATATATATATATATATCTTGTAAATAAATACAAGTATATGTATAGTGTGTGTGTGTGTGTGTGTGTGTGTGTGTGTGTGTGTGTCATCAGGTTGATGGAGTTAATACCAGAAAATGAAGTAAATTAACATACTTTTGAAGTTTATTTTTCGAGCAAAATTTACTGGTCACATCAATGTTCAAAATAGGACGCTGCTTAGGCTTCATCCCACGCATCATTTATAACACCAGTAAAGTACTCAAGTACCCATAGAAACATTCCGTGAATGTAATTCGTTGTGCAGTATTTCCCTGAATCGCGTGAGCAACTACGGGGAATTTTAAAAAATGCATAGTTTCTTCATGTGAATTTCCATACTTGTATCGTATGTTCATTTTTGTGTCATTATATTTTTTGTTTCGTGAATTCCACAATCCAGTCGTTGAAACTTCACTCCTTTTCGCAGTCACAAAAAATATACTGAACTGCATCTGAATGTGCAACTTCAGGATTGCATATGCCAGAGATAACAGCAATGAAAGTTACATAAAGAGCCTAAACTATAAAAAGAGAAAGTATCATGACCTAAAGAAGTACTTCTTGGAAATTGCTTGGGAAAAGGAGCTTAGAGGACAAGATTTAAATGCTATATATGAAAAATTCTGTGAATTTGATGAAACAGGAGTCCAGAAGTGCATCCCACAGCACAAAGAAGCACAGAAGACAATAAAGAAATGGTGCAATACAGAATGTAAAAAAAAAAAAAAAAAAAAAAAAGCGAGATTTGTTGCGGAATAGATACAGAAGACACAATAGTGAAAGGGCATATAATAATTACAATCAGGCAAGAAACGATTATACAAGAATAAGGAGGGCACCCCAAAAACAGTTTGGGGAGGATATCATAAATAAAAGCAGTGATCAACTGAAGCTGTTTTACAGCTACATCAGAAGCAAAACCAAAGTAAAAGATAAAATACAATCCATTACGGACCATGGAATCAACTATACACAAGAGAAGGATATTTGTGAAGCACTAAACAAGAAGTTCCAATCAGTGTTTACAGAGGAAAAAAATTTTGAGAGGGATTATGTGGAACATGCATGCCCACACATACTACCAGATATACAAACATCAGAAAGAGAAATACAGGAGGAGCTAAGTAAATTAGACAAAGGAAAAGCAAATGGTTCTGACGAAATTTCATGTTGCGTGCTATGTGAATGTGCAAAGGAGTTAAGTAAACTATTATTTTTAATTTTCAAGAAATCCTTGAGTCAAGGTAAACTACCTGATATCTGGAAGAAAGCAAACATTGTTCCCTTATTCAAGAAAGGGAATAGACAAAATCCACTTAACTACCGACCAGTATCACTAACCTGTGTTGTAAGTAAGGTTTTAGAAAAGCTTATAAGAAAAGCTTGGGTAAATCATCTAGAAGAACACAATTTAATAACAGAAAGACAGTTTGGTTTCAGAAAAGGAAAATCATGTGTTACTATTCTGTTGAGCTACTATGACAGAGTAACAGACACATTACAGGAAAGAGAAGGATGGGTGGACAGTATCTATTTAGATTTCAAGAAAGCATTTGACACAGTACCATACCAAAGACTTTTATGGAAACTGTACCATCAAGGAGGAATTCGAGGCAAACTGTACTGTTGGATGCAAGATTTTCTCATGAAAAGAAAAATGAGAACAGTACTAAGGGGAAATTACTCATCATGGAAAGAAGTGACTAGTAGAGTACCACAGGGCTCAGTGCTGGCACCAATCATGTTTTTAATGTATATAAATGATATAGACAGTAACACTGGAAATGAAAGCTATCTAAATATGTTTGCAGATGATGCAAAAATACAAAGGAGAATTACTAACACAGACTCTTGTAAAGAGCTACAAGGAGAATTAAATAAACTTCATGAATGGAGTAATACATGGCAAATGGAATTCAATGTGGACAAGTGTCATGTAATCAAGTTTGGTAAAAGTGGAAAAAGGCCTGGTTGGGATTATATGTTAGGAAATAAAACCCTACACACATCAGAAAGAGAGAAGGACCTATGTGTGATTGTCAATAACAGACTATCTCCAGCTGACCACATCAGTGAGAAGGTATGGAACATGTATACACTGCTTGCCAATATGAGAATAGCGTTTACATACATAAATGAAGACTTGCTAAGAAAGATAATAACATCATTCATCAGACCAACCCTGGAATATGCATCAGTAGTCTGGAGTCCTCATCTCAAAAAACACATAGACAAGATTGAAAAAGTTCAGAGGGCCGCTACAAGATGGGTACCAAGTTTAAGGAATCTAAGCCATGAAGAAAGACTAAATAAACTGAATTTACCAACACTACAGGAAAAGAGGTGACATGATTATGTTATATAAATGCATATCGGGGAAGGAGAAAATAGACATAAATGATTACTTAACGTATGGGGAAGTATCAGCAAGAGGACATTGCAAAAAACTGCATAAAAAGAGAGGTGATAAAGACGTAGGGAAATTTAGTTTCCCAAATAGAGCAATTGATCAGTGGAATGCACTACCTAATGAAACAGTGTGTGCCAAAACAATTCACAAATTTAAGGATATGTACGATAAACATGGTTTAAGACACCGGACAGTGCGAGCTTGACTCATTCCTGTAAAGATACAATTAGGTAAGAACAATTAGGTAAGAACACTGTCACGTATTTTTTAATCCATCTTACAAATGCAGTAGATAAGTATCCATAGGCTTTCATAGCTTTTCAGTCCATCTTATTGTTTTAATAGTTAAATGACTGTGTGTGTGTGTGTGTGTGTGTGCAGAAGGAAAACTCAGACTTTAATACTTTGTTTTCCCCCCTACTTATGAACTCCAGGAAATCAAGAGTATTCTGTCTGACCTCACGAAATTAATTGAGCTTGATCATGGAAATTCTTTTGTGTTACTTTCTTAGGGGTCAGTTTTAATCTTTCATACTTTCTTTGTACACTGAAACGCCCATTTTTCTAACCTAGGAGCGGTTGTTCGTGCAGAGGAGACCAGGAGAGAGAGAACACTTTTCAGCAGCAAGAGGGTTCCATTGGTTCAAAACACAGCTGTGCAACAAAACGAATGGAGTAGAGTGGAAGATGAAGAAGGAGAGAGGAGGCTGAAGGAGGAAGTAATGAGAGAAGAGGAGAGGAGAGGAGAAGAAGAAGAGGACGAAGTAGAGGTCAGAATGGTGCTCCCAGAGACGAACCTGGAAAACAACACGGTGACAGAGGTGTTCTGTAGCGAAGGGGAAATAGCACTCCTTCCCTGTAAGTTCCCACAGCTGTCCACACTACACCAGGTGAGTAGGGGGAGAGGAGGGTAAGTGAGGGAACAATAGGGGAGGGAAAAGGGATCCGTGATATGAAAGGTGTGTGTCTGAGGTAGGAATAGGGGGTAGAGGGAAGATGCGGGTAGAAGGGGTAGGTGTAGAGGTATGGGGAATGGCGGAGGGGGGGGGGGGACTAGGAGTCTGTGGAAAAAGAAGGAACAGGAGTAAGAGGAAGGAAGGAGGACAAGGGTTTTCGAGGCAACAGATACAAAGGGCAGGGGACGACAAAGGGAGGAGAACAGGGACAGGGGGAAGAAGTAGGTGCACGCATAGGGGAGAGAAGAAAAAGAGTGAGAGGGATGGGGTTTGTGGAAAGAAAATGCAGGAGTAGCGGGGATAGATAAGTGTCTGTGTCTGTGTGTGTGTGAGGACTGAGGGAAAGGCGTGTGAGTCGTTAGATGCCGGAGGTAAGGGGACGGCTTGAGTGGAGTTGACAAGTGAGGGGAGAGTGATGGATTACAGAACAGATGATTTGGAGGGTGTATGTGTGGGGAGAGTGAAAGAGGAAGGTCTGGAGTAGACATAGGGGATAGATGATGGCCAAGTGGTAGAATAGTGGACATTTGACCGAAACTACCTTAGATCGATCTCAGGTTTTGGCGAAAACATCTTGAGGAATCAAATTTGGTTATTTTTAAATAACAGAACAGAGGTAGGAAAAATAAATTAATTTAAAAAATCCATACACCAGTATGCAAGTGCCCTCCATTCAAAAATAAAATCTGTAAGAGTTGGCCTTGAACAGCCATAGGTTGAATTTGGGGAGGAAACCAATTTGGGGAAGCGAGTTCCAAAGAGAATTCTTTTATTCCCTGAACGGCAGTTCGAGGAATGAAAGACTTCTGATTGGCGGAAGTTCTGCAATATGGCAGTGTGACAGACCATTCATTAGTGTTACCAAACGCCCGCGTAGCGTGGGAGAAGGCATGGAGAGGTGGCACAATGGATGCAATTTTGTTAGAGCATTTGCCTTACGAGTTTCTATAAAATAATGCAAGGGAGGCAACATTCCTTCTTACTTGAAGGGAAGATAGTTCATTTGTAATGGTAGGGTTATTAGTAATTCTAAAAGCCTTGTTCTGAATTTCATAAAGTTGTTTTTGTGCTACCCATCCACATCCATTCCACAAGGATGAGCCATATTCCAGCTGAGAGCGCACATGACTTTTATAAATTATAGCTACCCTAACTGCTTGTCAGTGAAGAAGTTACGGACTGTATAATAATCTAAGTTTCTTTGAAGCAGTTTTAACAAGTAATCTAAACAGCATTGAGACTACCTGATCTTCCACATGACTAGAGACATACCACAATAACACAAGTTCTATATGTGGTAGCTAAAGTATATATTCAGTACGATCAAATGATAACAGCCAGTCCTTTAGTACTCTTTTGGAGCAAAGGCTGGCCTGAGACTAGACTACAGTAGACGCAATCATTTAAGCCATAGGTGTAAATATGATGTCGCTGGCAGCAATTACATGACAGAAAAATGTCTGGCCCTCTTTTGGATTGGAACCATAGCAGATTAGCTCATTGCTCTCTTCTGCTCTTTATGAAGATTTGATTGCATATTTCAAAACCTATAAGAGACTGGGCGAAAGTTGAGGTGGGCGCAGGTTAGTTGGTTTCAGAAAGTCTCGGAAGCTAAGTCTACTAATACCAAGTCGGATCACTTCCACTTAAAATGGGTCCAAGCTGGCGCAGGGGGTGGAGCATCGGAGTGACGTCAGCTTGCACGAAACGCAAGTTCAGTTGATGCCTGACCGTGCTGGTGAGTGGATGTATGCTACACTCTCCAGATCATGACACATTTTCAGTGCGAAGTGAGGGAAGGGACTGAAATGTGTGAGGGAAGGTATGGGGTGTGAGGGAAGGCATAAGGGTGTGAGGGAACCTACTGCTATGTTATACGGTTAAACGAATCCGCACTTTTTCCCCTTCTTCGTTTTCCCTTCTCATAAATGTTTAATTTGAGTCTGCCCTTTTGTACATTTTCTGTTACTTAAGCCAACTGACGTCACACACAAGCCACGCCTCCCTGCGCCCTGAAGGAAAGTGAACAGACTTGGCATTAGTAGACTTAGCTCGGAAGTAGATATAACCGTAAGTTCGAACAGGTTATTTAGATTACTCATTATATAACACCATGTTGTATAAGAAGACACTCAAAGAAGTAGTTTTGTCAAATTTATGAAGCTGTTTTTAAAGCGTTATGGTTCATACCTAATGTATGCACAACACGCTGATATTTGTATTTTCTTCCCGCTGAATCAGGTTACTTTTTGCTAGTATGAAGACTAAGAATTCCCTTTCCAAATCACTTAGGAATGTACAATATTTACAATGTAGGTAGCTGGACAAGGGGTGGGTGGTTGATGGTGGTACAGGAACAAGGAATGAGGAATATATGAGGCTGCGTGAGAAAGATGAGAAGAAATAGAAATGGTGAGGGGACAAAGAACGTTGCACACACAGGGAGAGCGGGAGAGGAGGCGTGGACGGGGCAATTCAGAAGGAAAAGAAAAAGAGGAGATGGAAGGTTCGGTTCATTCATGCTGCCACCAGAAATTTGATTAAGATACGGAGAGACTCTTCAAACTGGAGAGACTATTTATAACCTTCCTTCACTACTATGTCTCTTAAGTTGGATAGTCTCGAGGCAGCGGGAATACAACAGGAAAATATATTCTCGGTTTAAAGGGACTTAAAGATGGTTAGAGTGGGTAGTGGACACAGACGGAAGAGGCAAAAGATAGGCTAAATGTGACAAAGTAACTGGGGAAGGCAGACGGGAAAATGTGGTGATTTACTGTGGGGTAGAGTTCTTGGAAAATGAGCAGGTAAAAGAATCGGTAGACAATATTTTCGAAACCTGTTTGCACTGCGAAGAAGAAATCATAGTTTTCTTGAGAATTCGTTTTAAATGATTCCCCGTCAGTCAGTTTCTTAAGGATTTGTTTGGTGTTACAAACTTATGACAGGATGGTAAAAGTTCACACTCAGGAACTGATAAGTGTTGTCATATATTATCCACAATCAGTTTAATATAAACATGATATTGTTACATAATTTTTACAAGCTATTCATTAGGGTATTTACAATATTTTCAAAATTAAAGACATTCTAAAAAATACGCCTGTTTTGTAACTCCTCGTTTCCTTCTAGTTTTAGGGTATTGCCTGAATATACTGAACTCAGACACCATAAGATTAATGGTAAAAATAAATTATGAAAAGCAATACCAGTGTTGCAATGAACAGCATATTTATTATGTCCAGAAGTTTCGACATATTCATCTATGTCATCTTCAGTGGATCTAAAAAGATAAAAAAAAAAAAAAAAAAAGAACCTGTAAGGTATTTAAAATCCTAAAAGAACTATTTGAGCATGAGCTCATCGTCTATCTATCTATATACCTAGGCTGCTTCCCCCAAGGAAAGGGAGGTAGCCGAGACAGGACGACACACTCCCCATTTACTCATCCATTCAAACACATTCATTCGCATCTTAGCCCCAAAGGGGAGAACGGACAGATCCTCACCGCACCACACTGCACAAGGGTCAACTGAGCAATGCAATCAGTGACATCCGCAGCAGGGCCCGACAGCAGAGCTGGTTTACCCCTACCACATCATAACAGACTCATCCCCTTACCCGCACCTGACCTGAAATAGCTGATCAGACCAAATGCGGGAGAATATCCCCTCAGGGCTGCGTCATCACTTAATCATTCACAATTTCTCTCCATTTATTTCTGTCACGCACAGCTACTCTTCCTTGCTCAACAGACATCCCTCTCGCATCCAGCGCTCTCTTCACACTGTCCATCCATCCTATTCATGGTCTTCCTCTTAGCCTTACACCTCTCACATCAGATCTAGTTATCTTTTTCACCAATCGCTCATTATCCATTCTCTCCATATGCCCAAACCATCGCAACACCCTCTGCTCAACTCTACCAGCCATCTCCCGAACAACTCCAGTTCTCCTTCACACTTCATCATTCCGCACTCGATCCATACGGGTCACTCCACACATACTCCTCAGACACCTCATCTCCATTACATTCAAACTTTTCCTCTCTGCTACGCCCATATTCCATGTTTCAGCCCCATATAATGCAGTCGGTACCACAACACCCTCATACAGCCTTCTCTTTACATCCATTCTAAGCGAACGACATCTAAACACTTTTTTCATTCCTCCTAGCACCTTTCCTACTTCATTTATTCTAAACTTCACTTCTGCTTCTATTCTTCCATCCACAGCAACACGTGACCCTAGATATTTAAAACACTCTACCTCCTCAAGCAACTCGCCATTCAAAACTATATTCATCCCCCTACCATCTACCAACCTCGTACACTTCATCACTTTACTCTTATTCTCATTTACTTTCAATTTCCTCCTTTCACACACCCTTCCAAACTCCTTTACCAACTGTCTCAATCTCTACTCTGAATCAGCCAGCAATGCAGTATCATCTGCAAACAGCAGCTGGTTCAGATTCCACTCTCCACCATCAACATTCACAAGACTCAGACCTCCACCTAAAACTCTTGGTGTTGTAAGAATCTCATCGTACTTACATAAAAAGCAGAAAAAGTAGTGTTAAATTACAGGGGGGACTTAACTGCTCTAAATATTCAGAGGAACAGCAGACAATTGTTTAGGTCCGGTTTTCTTTTATAAACATGAATGGATTCTAGTATTCTTAGATTCTTACTAGTACATGAGTCTATTATACATAAATTCTTTGGATCAATAAAAGTATTACAATGATATGAATGTTCCCTTACCGCTGAATGAAGAGTGTCGCTCACAGGGAGACCTGACCTGCTTGACTGACCTCTATGCTCGTCAACCCTTAGTTTGAAAGCTCGTATTGTGCTTCCAATATACCCTGCATGGCAACTAAGGCACTTATATTCATAAACGACTGACGAGTGGAGGGCAGTCAGTAGTCGGTCTTTATAATGAAAAAATGATTGAATCTTAAGATCATTCTTATGAACAAATCGGAACTTTATTTGAGGATAGAAAATAGAAAAGTTATATTTCAGTGCCCTCTCTATCTTTTCTGATACACTATCAAGAAAAGTTAGAGGAAGATACATTTCCTCCTTACTCACTGTACATACAGGTTGCTTTGGATTGTAAATTTTGGCTAAGAATTTTTTAACACAGTTATCAAAAAGAGCAGTGTTGAAACCATTGTTAGCAAAGAAAATCCTCAATAATGTAACCTCCTTATGGAATAGGTTGTAGGTAGAAGTTAGGTTAAGAGCTCTATACAAAAGTGTTCTAATTGCATTGACCTTAAAAATAAATGGACAGTAACTAAAAAAGCTAGTACCCAAACCCAAGAAAGTAGGCTTACGATATACAGACATAACCAAAGTGCCATTTAACTTCTGTATCAATAAATCAAGAAAAGGGAGTTTACCTTTAACTTCACATTCCATGGTAAATGTTATATTCTGATGTAATTTATTTAGGTAGTTTTAACCCGCCCCATCCCATCGACGTATGGGTATGTTGCAACATTTTGCATTTGCCAGTCCCGGCGACGTACTGGTACGTCGTGCAATTGCAAGATCCCTAATTTGCACAATTTTCAATTTGCACGCGTGATTTTTCGTACGTATACACGGGACACCTTCCTCTATTCCTCTACAAGATGCCAAGCAGGGACCATGCCTTACACCGCATAACCTCCCCCTCCCCCCTTCACGCCATTGTCTCGGCAATTCACCTGTTACCAGTGACCTGGCCAGTAAAGACATTCAGGGCCAGAGTGATTCCCCAATCGATGACAATGTGTAGGACAAAGTTTACATAGCATTAGAGGAAGAAACAGTCAGAAATAATGATCAGGTAATGTGGCAAAAGAAGGTCAGGTATGGTGATGAGTTAGTGAGTGAAACAATGCTTATAATGCCTATATTACTGTTTGAAAACCAATATACTCTTGTACTACATATAAATTTGTACCAAGTAAATAAATAAATACTGTTTATGAGGTGTGAAATAGTTACACTCCCATAGAACTTGTTTTCTTTGGTGCCAGCCTGTTAGAAAACCCAGTCAGGTAAGGAGGTACTCGTACTTGGATCGAGTATTTTAAACCTCAGGTGAGCGATTTCTCTATGAATTTTCGATGTTTCTCACCAAAAGCGGAGGTTTTAGCCAAAAATTTTTTTCGAAAATACCTTGGGATTGCGGGGTGTCAGAGGTGCGAAATAGCTCGGGACATGACGGGTTAAAAAAGTGGAGCATGGCTTTCATCCTGAAATATAAGCAGGGTGTCATCCACATATCTACGATAAAGGATGGGTTTAAAGTATGCAGGACAATTATCCAGCCATTCTTCTCCCAAATGCAGGGAAAAACATTAGCCATAGTCGGACCCAGAGGCGAGCCCATAGCCACGTAACCGTCTATCTGTTTATACACCTCGTTATTAAATATAAAATGGCAGTCCTTAACAAAAACAGAAATCAGGTTCTTGAAGAATTTTTTTACTGATACCCATGACTTTGTCCATATCATTAAAAATTAAATTTACACATAAGAAAGTCCCCCCCTGTAATTTAACACTGCGTTTTCTATTTTTTATGTAAGTATGATGAGCTTATACTCAAATAGTTCTTTTAGGATTTTAAATACCTTACAGGTCATTATTATTATTTTTTTTTATCTTTTAGATCCACTGAAGATGACATAGATGAATATGCTGAAACGTCTGGACATAATAAATATGCTGTTCGTTGCAAGACTAGTATTGTTTTTCCTGTATAAGTTGCGGTTCCCTCAGAACAAGCCTGTCTCAATAAACTATGAAAAAGTATCAGGGAATAATATTTTTAATGGATTAGCCTTTGTGCTTGCTTCGACTCCAAATTCCGGCCGTTAAAGTGAACGACTTTGCCTCCTTTGTGTGGGTATGTACTGGGTGGATGAAGTGTGAGTGAATATTTGTGCACTATGTAACACTGATACTGGGAAGGCTGTGTAGCTTATCATCAAAGCAAGACTCATGTAGCGGCAGCTCGATTGTTTGGTGATATGAGTGTCCATTTTTTTTCCCTTTTTTTATATAACCATTAACGTCTGTCAGGTATTATCAAAAGTCATTTTACAACAAAAAGAAGCAATGTTTCATCTGCAAGGTAAAATTCATGCATCAGAATATGTCAAACATGTACTGTCGTTACTCATTCAAGAATTTCTAAAACATGTGTTGCAGGAAAAAAGCAAATGCCTCATAACGAGTGTTCTGTGTCCAGGGAACCTTCCCCCATGTATCCTTCACTGACATATCTGGAAAAAAGGTTTATAAGGGAAGCTTGATGAGAACGGGAGAGTATGAACTAGTTGTGAAGACGGCAAATAGGAAAAAAGGCAGGAGAGGTTTGAGGGCATGATGATAATGATGGAATGGAAGAGGTGGTAAATAAAAGTCTTTCTCGTATATATAAGTGAAGTGTTATATGATATATAATTCCTCATAAGAGTTCATCAAAAATAATTAAATCGAAATTCCCTTCAACTGCTCACTTGGACACCCACAGAAGGTAAGATATGTAGCGTATTGTAGTTTCTTGTTTGATGCATTTAGTTACAATGTAACTTGTAAAAACAATACTAATGAAAGCTAACTTATCTATATTTTTCTATCCATTCATATATATATATATATATATATATATATATATATATATATATATATATATATATATATATATATATATATATACAGGTAACTCGCACGGAACACGATCTCACGGAACGCGCTCGCAATTATACACAGTAAGGGCTGGGATACATGTAAGACAACGTAAGATTAAAAAAACATTATGAAAACTACAAATTAACGCAGGAGAGGCCTTTGAAAGATCAAATCCTCGAACGTCACCGCAGTGCGCGGTTTGTTTTGATTACGTGACGATCTAGGCGGGAAATTATTCAGTGAGTGAGACATTCCCGAGTACAGTAGCACAGTATTTGTAAGTTAAATATTTATAGTACTGTACTGTTCTGGTAAGTTTATGTGCAACTTAAAGTACTATTAAATAACGCTAAAGCAAGAAATAAAGTCTTATAACCAGTTTACCTGATAGGCGTCAAAATATTGCCTGTTTTATTTGTTCGTTTTTTCCACAGTACTGTACAGTATTTGTAAGTTAAATATTTACTGTTCTCGTATGTACTGTACTTGTAAGCACTTAAATAAAGCTAAATAATTAAATAAAGCCTTGTAACCAGTTAACCCGAATTATATGATTACCCATGATCGGCATCGGAATATTGCCCTTTTTGTTTGTTCGTTAAACTCTTACTGTACTGCTTTTCTACAGTACTGTATTTGTAAGTTAAATATTTACTGTTCTGGTATGTACTAGTAAGCAATTAAAGCATTAAATAAAGCCTTGTAACCAGTTAACCTGATTTATATGATTACCCATGATCGGCATCGGAATATTGCCATTTTTGTTTGTTCGTTAAAGACTTATAATAAGAGAAAAATACATTTTTGTCTTGGTATCTTTACCTATTTGCTCAGATTTGCTGTAATGGTTTGGATCATTTGATGCAATGCAACTTGTAGAAAACTGTGAAAACTTTCGGGCAGTGAACGAAAATCTGGGACATGAGACTGACCTTGACTTCACCCTCTCATGTTACGTGTCATCTGTCAGTTCACCACTTGCTATCGTGAGGAGTGGATGTACGATTTTTTCGCTCGTGGCCATGCCTAACCACACACAGTTACACCCATTATCTTGACCCAGACAGAAAATACAACCTTTTTCCTCCCTTGCAAAACACACTCAACCACCCTGTTTACGAGACAGCAATATATATTGCGAAAATAACAAGGTAAAATGATAAAGATGAACGTAAAATGATAGAGAAAGATGAACATGTTGTGACGGAAGAAGTACGTTTTCCCCGTCTGTAAACGTATTTATTTCTGCTTTGTATCTGTATTCGTAATAATTAGACTTATTGTTAGTTCTGAAACTGCATTACGATTCTATTTTTAGCCATTCTCGTGGTGTGGGAGCTGGAAGTTGTGACACAACTTCCTTATTGCTAATTGGACTGACCCTTCACTTTATTCTCCCGTGGCAGAGTCTAGCCTTGGAGGACGTGCAGTTTTCTCATTTAGGACTGAAAATTCAACTCTTTCGCTCCCTTTTCCAAGCATGGGCACAACGATAACGTAAAAAATAACTCGAAACTACCATAAACATATATCAAAAAGGTGAAAATGTATTCATAACATTTTTTTTTTTTCCAGCTATTCCTAACAGATTATGTACTGAAATCATTCGATATTACAGTACTGCATTTCTAAGTTAAATATGTACTGTTCTTGTAAGTACTTGTAAGTTAAAGCACTGGTACCAGTTACCCTGATTTATATGATTACCTATGATCGGTGTCGGAATGTTTCCTTGTGTTTACGTACAGTATTTGTGTGTTGAAGTTTTGCTGTGGAGTACTGTATTTGTGAGTTATAACATTAAATAAACCTTCTAACCACTTAAAGTGCTTTCTTATGATTACCAGTGACAGATAACAGCAAAACAACACATTTGGGGGGTCTAGGGAGCAAAATACGGAGTAGTTTAAATATACGCGATTTCGCACCTAACACGGCACGGTAGGAACGAAACCCACGTGTTCCGTGCGAGTTACCTGTATATATATATATATATATATATATATATATATATATATATAAAATTTATTTCTGTATATACTTATATATATATATTTATATAATCCCTATTTTCATGTGCAAATTTGGCTCAGTTAAGCATTCCTATTTAGCTTAGCGAATTGCTTATGTATTTTAATTCGTATTACATTTCCTTTTCAATTTCTGCCTCAAAAATCAACATACACGGTCTCCGTTACAGGGATGAAATTATTAACGTTGAATCCTGTCGACATATGGGTACGTCACAACTTTTTTTCACACTGAGACCCAACGATGTACTGGTACGTCCTGAAATTGGGAGGTCCGTCATTAGCACATTTTTCAAGTTTCGTGGGTGATTTTTTGAAGCTTATGTGAGAGACCTTCCTCTACCTGCCACCAGGCAGCGACACTCCCTGACCCCACTTGACCCCAGCACGCCATTATCTCGGCCAATCACCAGTTAGCAGTGACACAATAAAGACGTATTGCATTGCAGTCTCTCCGACAACGAAATTCAAGCTGCCCTTGATGCCTTCACAGGCAAGAGTGATTCCCCAATCGATGATGATGTGGAGGACAAAGACTATGTGGTGCTGAAGGATGAAACAAGCAGCAGTGATGAGGAGGTACCATCGCCAAGGAAGGTGCAGTATGTAAGGTAACATAGGGCCAGGGAAGGCCTGCCTGCACCCCAGCCATGTGGACACACCTCTCTCCAGCCTGTGGACGAAGGGTCTGACAAGGACGAGGATGGAGCCGTAGGTCGTGGTGTTCCCTCGAGGTTGTGGAGGGAGATTTCGCTGTGGGGAACTGAAGGGGCGATGAGGAGAAGAATATGGTATGGGCCTAGTACTCTGTCTGGGGAAGGTGCGAGTAGTGGGGCGGACATGAGTAGTGAAAGGGAAAGCGGTGTTGACAGGGAGGCAGCTCCTGGGCGACCACATGATGCACCTGGAGAGCAAGCAGGTGGGAAGCAGCCGCACCCCAGCAACTCTTTCCCCCAGCAGGCTTCCCGCACTTCCTCCCCACAGACCCGTGATGTGGGGAAAGGAAGCAAAGGGATGGGAAAGGGGAAGGAAAAAGGGAGAGGGAAGAGGAGAGCGAGTGGGGAAGGGAGCCGCTCTCCACCTCCCCAACCACTCCCACCACCCTCTCCTCCCCACCCTGACAAAGGCGACAATGGAGAAAAGGATGGAGACTGTGGTGTGGCATGGGACTGGGAAGATGGTAGTGATTTCACTCCCATCATTCACTGCTTCACAAAAGGGTGGCGGTCTGGATGTATAGCACCTGGCCTCCATGCAGGTTCCACCAGGCTTGATTTCTTCCACCTATACTTCAGTGGGGAGTTTGTAGAGTGAATTGTGGAGCAGACCAACACTTTTGTTAGCACGCATCACCGCGAAAGCTAGCTTGAAGGAACAACAAGCACACACTCCCAACAGTAACCACAGGTAACATGTTCCTCTTTCTTGCCCTGGATCTCTTGATGGGTATTGTAAGGAAAAACCAAAATCTGGCATTCTGGTCTATGGACCCTATGATCAACACATTTCTTTGCCAAGGTAATTGGTCGTCATATATTTCAACAAAGTCTGAGCTGCCTCCACTTTTACGATGCTGAGGACCCTGCTAATGCTAATGACAATGATAGAATGAGGAGAATAAAGATGGTATTTGATCGACTGGAGGAAAAGTTCTGCTCATCCTTCTATCCTTACAGAGACCTGGTCATAGAAGAAAGTCTCTTGTTGTGGAGAGGCAATATTTCTTTTTGCCAGTACATACCCAGCAAGACACACAGTTTTGGGTCCTTGATCTTCGTTATGTGTGACTGTAAGACTGGTTATGTGCACGACATGGTCTTGTACACCAGCGCACAAACAGATATAACAGAAGATTGGAGTGTAGGACCATGATTGAGTAGTACCTTCATTGTGGTCACGTCTTGCACCTGGACAACTGGTACACTAGCCCCTTTCTCGCATGGTACCTCCACAAGTGGTGCTGCTGACTCCTAGCAGCAAAAGGGAAAGCTGCAAACGGTTGGCTCCCTCTGTTCAAATTACTGGAGCTTTTGGGTAGCACCTCATATATATATATATATATATATATATATATATATATATATATAATCATCATCATTATCATCCAGACCTCCTTTCCCACCCAAGGGCAGGGTGAGGAGTAGCAATGTCCAGACAGCACAAACTTGCCCAATCGAAATAGGCCACACTTCCATTCACTCATCATTCAAGCCCCCGGAATCCTGGCTCTACCGGATACGCCAAAAACATTCACCACATTCTGCAGCTTCACACAAACGTATCCGATTGAGTCAATCCAGACGCTGCCATGCTCACAAGGGGTGCCAAAATCCCTAATCATGCACTTCTCCTCACAACGTTCATCCAGCCAGCTTGATCTCTTGTCAGTTCTCTAGCCTCACCGACTTCTAAACCTCTCTTCCTCAAACACTCATCCACCATATCTCTCCACCTTCTGCATGGCCTGCCTCACCCCTTCCCTCCTTCAAATTCTATCAGGTATACCTTTTTCACCACTCTATTGTTATCCATTCTTTCCACATGACCATACCGTCTCAGGACACTCTCTTCGATTCTTGTGTCCACCGACTTCCTCACTCCACACCTTTCACGAATCACATTACTTCATATCCTATCCACCCTCTGTACTCCACATACATTCCTCAGGAGTCCCATCTCCACTGCTCTAACTCTTGACTTTTCATTTTCATGCTACACCATAGTCTCACACCCATATGTTAACGTTGGCACTAACACTCCCTCACTTAAGCCTCGTGCAGCTGCAACGCTCAAGCCTCTGTTTCTTATCAAGGACTTCATTGAAGCACTTACTTTGCTTCCTTGTGTCACTCTACTTTCAGCTTCTTTTGCACATTTTCCTCTCTTTTCTCTCACTGTACCCAAGTATTTGAGCTCTCTCACCAATTCCAGTCTCTCTCCATTCACTGTGACATCACACTGGGAGTCATCTTCTCTCTCAGTAACCATCACCTTACTCTTCTCTACATTTACTCTCAAGGCACGATGCTCACAGACATCAGCAAAACTCTCCACTAGCCTATCAAGTCCTTGTCCGGTACTTGCAAGCAGTACTGCATCAGCATCATACAACAAATTTGAGATATTCCATCTATCACCAGTCATTACCAACGCCATCCCTCTCTCCATTACTTGTGTTTTTACTTCTCTCATCACCTCATCCATATCTATCTATCTATCTATCTATCTATACACACACCCACACACAAATATATATATATATATATATATATATATATATATATATATATATATATATATATATTGAACAACCATGGGGACATCACACAACCTTGTTGCACTCCCACACCGATCGTGAACCATTCACTTGGATGGCCATTAACCCTTACAAATGCTCCCTACCATCATAAAAACTCTTGACGGCATCTAGCAGCTTACCATCTACACCATACATGTGCAAAACTTTCACAGGCCCTCTCTGTCTACTTTGTTGTATGCATTTTCCAGATCCATGAATGCCATAAACACCTTATGGTCCTTCACACAAGCCTTCTCTGCTATCTGTCTCACTGCAAATACTTGATCCACATATCCTCTGCCACTCCTTAAGCAACCCTGTTCATCACTCACTGGGACTTCTGATATCTCTCTTACATTTTCTATAATAATTCTTCCATATACCTTCCTTACCACACTCAATAAACTTATGCCACGAAATTTCTTGCACTTACTTCGCTCACCTTTATTTTTTTGTATAGGGGTACAATCACAGCCTTTTTCCAGTTTGCAGGCACAGTTTCACTCGTCCATGCCTTCTTACGTATCGCCAACAAGCATTTCATTCCACTCTCTCCACTACACCTAGGCATCTCTGTATACATCTCATCAGCCCCAGCTGCTTTCCCATTTTTCAGCCGCGTCACAGCACTCTTCATCTATGTGAGTGTCATATATATATATATATATATATATATATATATATATCATCATCCTTTACGAGGCCACTGCTGAACAAAGGCCTCCCCCAACCTTCTTCATGAATTCCTTGACTGAGCTAATCTTTGCCACGTTTTCCCTGCAAATTTCTCTACCTCATCTCTGCACCTCCTGTCTGGCCTTTTTCTGCTACGCTTACAATCCCTTGGGTGTCCAGTCAGTCAACCTCTTGCTCTATCGGTTATCCCTTATTCTTGCTACATGGCCTTCCCACCTCAATTTCTGTTCTTTTATAACTTCCGTAATATCTTTGACTTCAATCTGCTCTCTCACCTAAGTTGATCTTTTCCTGTTTCTTGAAGATATTACCAACACTGACCTTTCCGTTGCTCTCTGAGAAACGATTAATTTATTTTCCTTCGATTTTGTCAGTTTCCAGGTCTCACAACCATACATCATGGATGGACTTATATATTCGTTATATACTTTTCGTGTCATACAATCTGGCAAGCTACTTTTCATAATGTCTTTATGTTTCCCGAAAGCTTTCCATCCAACTGTAATGCGTCTTTTTATTCCGCCATCATTATCTTTCGTTAATTATAGTATTTGTCTCAAGTAATTGTACTCTTCGACTTCTTCAATAAGTTCCCCGCTTATTCTGATGACGCCTTTAGGTGTTTGTGGACTCATTAGTTATATATATATATATATATATATATATATATATATATATATATATATATATGTGTGTGTGTGTGTGTGTGTGTGTGTGTGTGTGTGTTCGACTCTGGACATAGGATTCACAGCCTGCTATCAAGGCCCAGCAGTCCTCCTACATACCATACACCTCTACGTGTCACCACTTCGGCACTAACACTCACCGTCCATATTGAATACATGCTAGGGCTGTCTCATACAGGACTGGTGTATTGGTATTAGCGGGGGTATTTTTACGACATGTCGGCAGGTCTTCTGGTAGATCAGTAAAGCCTGATTTAATGAAATTCAAATCCTTAAACTAGTCCCTGCCCTAGCCGGGATTTGAACCTGGATCCGTATGGACTGCAGGCCACCTCTCTGCCGATATATATATATATATATATATATATATATATATATATATATATATATATATATACCATCTCTATTCTACAAATGCCGTTGCCATGCTGCCTTGCTGCGAAGTGATCAAACAATACCCTTCAGTCGGAGAGGCAATAATACATAATGTCTATCAACAATAAAATTATTCTGCCACCTTTCACTCTCGCATTTCTGAAGTGTGTAATTATATTATTCCCAAATACTTATCACCAAACTAAGCATTGCCCTTTGCAGGTTTCATTTGCTAACTCCTTGTTCTCTCTCTCTCTCTCTCTCTCTCTCTCTCTCTCTCTCTCTCTCTCTCTCTCTCTCTTTGCCTCTTAGTTTACGTCCTTCTACCTCGCAGTCTACCTTCACATTACCTGACACTATTCAGTTAATTTCTTACGTCCTTAACCCTTAGACGATGAGAATTATTTGTGGCCACTTTGATCGTCTGGATCAAATTCAAATCGTTGTTTATGGCTTGCTAGACTTTATCAGACCTTTAGCCTTTGGACATGACTAGTGCTTCCTTCACACGAGATAACTCGTCTGGAATTATTCAGAAAAAAATGCAAAAGATATCAGCCGTTTTCAAGGCGGTAAAGTTCAGGGGCGTCATTTCAATTTTCCTTGGGGGTGAGGGGGCATAGGCTATTTAGGAGGCCCCCCTACTCCCACCTCCCCACATGGGGGGGGGTGGCCAGCAAGAATTTTGATGCCACATGCAATGCTATATTTAGATAATTAAAGCAGTAAACAAATATATATACTGTATATAATTATTTATTAAACCATTCACTTTCTGACACACACACATTAATGGATATTCTAGCACTGGCAGTATTTCTGTGTGAAGTTGAATATTTAATTTACAGTGCATGGTATAGTACATATCATTGCATTATATGCTAATGAACTTAGATAATAGACCAAATAGCAATTAAAATATTTGTATTTGTGAAAGCTTAAATTGTCTTCATTCATATAGCCTAATGAAAAGATATTGAACATAAAATTTAGAATGAAAAGTTGTAAACTTGTAACTGAATTAAAAATGGAAAGCTTTTAGCTTACTAGCCCCCAAATACCATGAACCATATTAAGTAATGTGAAAAAGTAAGCCCTACGCTAAGAGGTGGGAGACTTAAAATGATGGTTTTTAAATCTGGAAGACGCTCACATAAGAATATATTAATTTCAGAAGAATTCATTAGAGGAAATTCAAAACTAAACTACGTATATTTATTGCATTGAATAATGAATAAACTACTGCAACAGTGGACATCTTCGTGATCTCCGCTTTACAAAGTTATTTGTAGTGCCCTTTGTGGCCTACGTGCCATGGTGAATAATGCCGTATATTCTACCTAAAGCAGCTTTATACTGTACCAATTCCAAGAGATTATTATAGTTACATGGCAAGATATCATACATTAATTTGACATGTGAGGTGATGTGTGGGGAGAAGAGAAGATGAATGGGGATGCAAGGAACAGCATGGTGGAATGAATAGGTGAGAAAGGCTGTGGCACAAAAGAAGAAAGCATATAGTGAGTGGATGAGAAACAGGGGTGTGGAAGAAGTTTATAGACGGATGAGAGAGTTATATACAGAGAGGAAGAGAGAGGTGAAAAGATTGGTAAGAGAGAGAAAGAAGACAGTGGATGAGGAATTTGGAAGGAATTTGAGTGTAAAGTGGAGGGAACATAAGAAAATGTTCTGGAAAGAGGTAAAGAGAGTTAGACGGGGTGTCAAAGGAGTTAGTTAGGGAGTGAAAGATCAAAATGGTAGATTACTAGTGGAGAAGGGAGAAAAAGTGAGGAGATGGAACACATTAGGGTATTGTTGAACATAGAGACTGAAAGTAATGCGAGTGTAAGTGGCTGGGGAATGGCTGGGAGAAGGAGGGAGGTGAGAGACGAGAGGAAGAAATCAGTAGGATGGAAGTTGTGGAAGCAATGAAGAAAGTTAAAATGGGGAAAGCCCCAGGAATTGATGGAGTGTGTGGTGAAATGCTGAAGCATGGGGAACAGATAGCAGTAGAATGGATGTGGAAGATGTGCACATTGGCCTGGGAGAAAGTAGTCCCGGAGGATATGAAGTCAGGCATAATTATTCCCCTGTACAAAGGAAAAGGGGGAAAAGAAGTATGTGGTAATCATAGGGGTATTTGTCTTCTTAGTGTAATAGGAAACGTATATGGTAGGATACATACTAACAGAGTTAGGGAAATAACAGAGGAATTAGTTGGAGAAGAACAGGGAGGTTTTAGGAAGGGAAGAGGTTGTGTAGATCAGATATTCATTCTTAGTTCTTCTGTGGAAAAGTTTCTAGACAAGGAAAAGAAGTTGCATGCGGCCTTCATGGATTTGGAGAAAACATATGACAGGGTGGATAGACAAGGATTGTGGAAAGTATTAAGAATGTATGGAGTAGATGGGAAGTTGTTGAATGCTGTGAAGAGTATGTATGAGGGTGCTAAGGCTGCAGTGCATCTGGATAGTGAACTGACTGCATTTTTCTATTCGAAGGTTGGATTGAAACAGGGATGTGTCATGTCTCCATGGTTGTTCAATCTGTATATGGAAGGGGTAATAAACGAGATACAAGGTAGGGCAGTGGATGTTGGAGCCGCCTTAATGAGAGAAGGCAGTGTTTGGAAACTCTCTGTACTATTGTTTGCAGATGATACTGTGTTGTTAAGTGATGACGAAGGGGAGCTGCAAAGCTTGGTGGATGAGTTTGGGAGGGTGTGTAAGAAACGGAATCTAAAGGAGAATGTAGGGAAGAGTAAAGTTATAATCTTCGAGAGAAGTGAAGTCAATGAATGTACAGTGAGATTCTATGAGGGGGAAATGGAAAATGTGAGTACATTTCAGTACTTGGATAGTGTGAAGAGTAAGGATGGAAGTTTGGAGGGTGAAGTGCTTGAAAGGGTGCAACAAGGAAGAAAGGTTGCTGGTTCCTTGGAGGCAGTGATAAGAAACAGGGAAGTGAGCATGGAAGTGAAAAAGTTACTACATGACAGAATTGTGATACCAACTCTAACATATGGAAGTGAAGCTTGGACCTTGTTGGAGGGACACAGGTCAAGAGTGAGAGCAGTGGAAATGAGTTATTTGAGAGAAGCATGTGGAGTCACATGGAGATACTGACAAATGAGGAAGTGAAGGAGCGTTGTGATTGGATGTGGATGTGATAGGAAGCGTTAGGAGAAACAAACTGAGGTGGTTTGGCCATGTGGAGAGGATGGATGGTGAGAGACTGACGAGGAGAGTGTATGTGAGTGAGGTGGGGGGGGAGAGGGAGGGGGAGGCCAAGGATGAGATTGAGGGATGGAGTGGAGAGGTACATGAGAGACGGGTGTGTGAACTGGGAGCAGGGCAGTGAAATGGAGGAGGACAGGGCGCATTGGAGGCGATTTGATTGTGGCCACTCCTTACGGGATTAAGGAGTCTGGCAAGAGATAGATAGATAGAACTGTGTTCATATGTACTTTACCAGCCCTTACAGTATGAACTACTCACGGTGTCTGGTGTCTGGCTGGCCGCTGGCTTCTGGTGCCTATCGTGTCGTGTATTTGTCACATAGATTTTGTAAAGAAAAAAAAATGCTTTCTTGGTTCTGATGCCACCTGCCGCCCTCTCCTACCGTCCCCTTTTCGCTCACGGTCCCATGGTACCTCCCCTCCTCTCTGGATCTTTCCACCTTCCACTTTGGGAACCACTGATCTAAATGAACTCTTATGACTCCTACCTACAGGTACGTACTTCCTAAGATGAAAAAAAAAAAAAACTTTTAATGATAGCCAGAATACAGTAAAAAAAAGGCAGCTCGATACTGAAGTTAACTGAACTGGAGGCTATGAATGTCTTTACATTGACATCCTTTAATATACCTAGTAAATTATTGTGATTATTACACACACACACACACACACACACACACACACACACACAAGATATATTTCACTCAAAACGTACTGAGGATAAATACAAAATATTTTTAATTTCTTGATGTTAACCTTATATTTTTTTCATTAATTGTAGTTGATTTGGAGGCTCCCCCAGAAAGCTTAGGGGGCGCGACCGCCCCTCGCTACCCCCCCCCAAATGACTCCCCTGGATTACGTCTTTCTTTCCTTATACTTATCTTATACATAATAATAATAATAATAATAATAATAATAATAATAACAGGCTAATAATAATAAACATCCGTCCATCCATCCATCATCCAATCCTACTTTGCCCCATGAGGAGCGTAGGAGCCCGGGGCTAGGCAGTTGGTCCTGACATTTAAGATGAGAGTGACCAACCTCACTCATCCCTGAGTGGCATTACGTGAGCAATAGACCCCAACCACCCCTTGGATATAAACCTTCACCGGCTCAATCCGATTAGAGCACAATAATTACCCACTAAACCACCAGGTGCCAAAATGTGGTTATATGGTTACCACCCAGCGTAGTAAATGGTTTCCTGGTGTACAGGAAACCATTTGGCTTGTCACTCAGTGTAGAGTCACCCACAGGCAGAAGGACAAGGAAAGAATGAAGGAATGAAAGACAGAAGAGGAAGTGTAAAGTCACCTGTAGGCAGACAGACCAGGAAAGACTGAAGGAAAGAAAGAAGGATGGAATGGAAAGGGCAGACACCCGAGATCAGCACTACATTGAGTGAGTGGATGGTGAGTGCCCCCACCTACTACTTTAATAATAATAACAATACCAATAAAACACCCGGTATGTGCCATTTTCCATCGCCACAGGCTTTCCCCCTCCTCGGTCTTGTTGCCTCCCTCCCCCTCCCCCTCTCTGTATCCTCCCTTCTCCCTTACTCTGGCGGACGAGCGCTGCGCCCTCTATGGGCTATGTTGGAAATATATGCCAGGCAGGGACTGTCGGCGAACTTTTGCTCCTGGGTGTACACTCACGAGCACTAATATATATGCTCAGAGGTGTTCTCTTCCTACCCGTAACGTAACATCGGATATATTTATCCAGGAAAACGGGTGCCACAAGGAAGTGTGCTTAGTCCCACTTTATTTAGTATTATGATCAATGATATTCTGTCATCAGCTCCCATCCTGAGGAATCTTAAATACTCGCTCTGCACTGACGATTGTGCAATATGGCACTCTTCCGAAAATGCACAATTTTCGGCTGGGCGGATTCAAGCAGCCCTTGATTCTGTCCACCAATGGGCCTTGCAGTGGGGATTTAAGTTTTCCATCCCTAAGTGTGCCGCTGTAGTTTTTACGACTCGTAACGTACCTAATTTGTGCTTAACTTTGGATAATCAGGCGGTACCTTTTCAAAATTTTGTAAAGTTTTTGGGAATACATTTTGATCGTCGTTTGAACTTCAAAATTCATGTTAATAATTTGCTTGCTCATTGTGATAAACCAGTAAATGTCCTCAAGTACCTAGCGGGTACTACATGGGGTGCCGACAGAAAATCTTTATTAATGGTGTATAAGTCCCTTATTCAATCAAAGCAATCAAAGCTAGACTATGGCGCACAGGTGTATGGCTCGGCATCTGATGCCACGCTGGAAGGATTGGATGTGTTGCAGAAAAAATGTTTGCGAATGTGTCTTGGAGCTGTCCGGTGTACCCGTGTAGCTCTTATGGAAGAGGAGGCGAATGTGCCTCCCCTCCGTATTCGCCGTGACCACCTAGCCTTAGCCTATGGACTACGAACAATTATGAAAAGTAATATCGGTAATGTGGCCTGTACCCCCCTGCATCAATACCACCACCTTCTGTGGGGGGTGCATCGACCACTTGCCGTTTGCCTCCACTTACTGACTCAGGAGCTTGGTGTGGACCTCAGTGACTATGACAAGTTAGTGTTAAAAAATACAGCACCTTGGGAGCCACCCGGCTTCACCATTGACATATTGTGACTCCCAGCACCAAAGGCCAAGGCGCCGGAGGCGGAGGTCCACCACCTGTTTTGTAACATTATCGTGCGTCACTTGGTGTCCTACCAATTGTACACCGACGGTTCCAATCGAGTGAATGTGTGGGTGCAAGTGTATGGTAGACCGAATGTGCCCTCAGGTATTGGTTACCGACTCATACATCTGTGTTTACCTCCGAACTTTTTGCTATTGACAAAGCCATACTGTAGACTATGCTCTCAATTCTAGGCATGACTCGTTTGTCATATTTTCAGATTCAAAATCAGCCCTTCAGGCAATTGCATCTTGTACTACGGACTCTCACGAGATCCAGGGCCGCATCGTTAATAAGTTGCATTCATGCAACAAGTCATTCACGCTGATCTGGGTGCCTGGTCATTGTCGTATCTACGGCAATGAGCAGGCTGACTTACTTGCAAAGTCGGCTGGAGAGCTCAAAGAGACTTGGGATGTTCCTCGTGATCTACGGTCGAGTCTCTCTCTCGGAAAGAAATCAATAAATCTTCTGTGGCAAGGTCAGTGGACCAGACTAAATATTTCGAACGTGTAAGCCGTACCTGGGCGACTGGG
>NC_136966.1:30241812-30376812 GCF_032717465.1 Coenobita brevimanus
ATGCTGGTCCGTAGTTGAATGGATTTTGTCTATTCCCTTTCCTGAAATAAGGGAACAATGTTTGCTTTCTTCCAAATATCAGGTAGTTTACCTTGACCCAAGGATTCCTTGAATATTAAGGATAATGGTATACTTAACTCCTTTGCACATTCATGTAGCACCCAACATGAAATTTCGTCTGGACCATTTGCTTTTCCTTTGTCTAGTATACTTAATTCCTCTTGTATTTCTTTTTCTGATATTTGTATATCTGGTAATATGTCTGGGCATACATGTTCCATACCATTCCTCTCAAAATTATTTTCTTCTGTAAAAACTGATTGGAAATTCTTGTTTAGTGCTTCACATATATCTTCCTCTTGCGTATAGAGGATCCCTTCATCCGTAATGGATTGCATTTTACCTTTTACTTTGATTTTGCTTCGGATGTAGCTGTAAAATAGCATCGGCTGATCACTACTTTTGTTTATGATGTCCTCCTCAAACTGTTTTTGGGCTTCTCTCCTTAATCTTTTGTATTCGTTTATTTCCTGTTTATAGTTGTTATATGCGCTTTCACTATTGTGTCTTCTGTATCTTTTCCACTACAGGTCTCTTTTTTCTTTTGATCTTTTACATTCCTTATTAAAAAATTTCTTTATTTTCATTTCTGCTTCTTTGTGCCGAGGGATGTAATTTTGTACTCCTATTTCATAAAGTTCACAGAATTTTCTATATATAACATTTAAATCATGTCCTTTAAGCTCTTTTTCCCAATCGATTTCTAAGAAGTATTTCTTTAGGTCATGATAGTTGCCCTTTTTGTAGTTAAGGCTCTTTTAATTTTCATTACCGGTACTATTAAAAATGTCATATGCAATCCTGAAGTTGTAATTTAATACTGCATGGTCACTTTTGCCAAATGAAGGGTAATACATAATATTGTCAATATCATTTTCTTGTCACCTAAATATAAGATCTAGTACTGATGGTAAGTCAAGTCCTCGTTTAATGGTGCTCTCTTTTACATGTTATTAGGAATAACTCCTGCGCAAGGTCCAGGAGCTTTTGGTCCCAACAGCTTTCCTGGCTTTTTAAATGCAGAGTATTCCAATTTATATTTGTACTGAAAACTCCAGTTAGTATAATTCTTTCAGATTTTTCCTCCATTCCATGTAGTAATGCTCTTAAACTTGAATTGTGTTCTCTGCCAGGTCTTCATATTCCCCTTTTTCCCAAATATTTGACCTAGGTGGCATGTATAAATCTGCCACAATTACTTTCCCTTCAGATGTATTAATCTCTACTGCGATCAGTTCTGCCTCTGAGAGTACATCTAGTTCTATTTCTTTGACTTGCAGATTTGTCTTTGTTAATACCCGGTATTATAATTCACCCTCCTTTTTTTTAAGTAACTATCTCTTCCCCATGTATTGTGTTCCTCTAGGTTTAGGGTATCGTTTGATAGCCTTGGTGTTACTCTCGTTTCAGTTACACAAACGGCATGTTGTTCCTTTTTTTTTAATCATTCATCTCTAGTAATTTAGATACCATTCCATCTACATTAGAGTATATCAACTTAGTCATCTTGTTTACATATTTGTAATGACTTGGGTCTACTACCTTCCACCTTTTTATTCCCTCCTGTTAATGTACCACTTTCGAATCTGCAATCCAATTACTTTGTAAAAAAAGAAATGTGTTCTTCTCTTCCTCTGATCTTCCCTCATTCTTTGTTCTTGCCTCCTCCCACTTCTTTTTTTAGTACTCCCAGTTCCTCTTGAGTTAGGCATCTTTTTATCCATACAGTTTTGAAATCCTCTTTTTCCATAAGTTTGTTTGCATTTTATTTTCAGGGGCCTTGATTCATTTCTTTCATATTTCCCTAGCCTTTTGTGTTCCTCTGTGTCTTTACTATAGATTTCCTCTGATACTTCCTTCAATATGCTCATTACATTTGCAATCTCCCTTTTGTCTCTCGAATCTTGGTTTTTATTTCTTCCTCCTCTATACCAGTGATTACTATAGATTTGTTGATGTCTGCCGAATATTTGACCAATTTTGGATAGTTTTGGATTATCATCTTCATTTCCTTTTTAATGCTCTTTTCTTCGACTCTTGTTTCTAAGTCTTTCTTTATTTTCACCATTTCAGCATATGTGGTTTCCACATCATTTTTGTAGCTTTGCATCGCATCATTCACTTGAGTTATCTTCTCCTCAATATCTCTGCTATGATCCATCAGAGTGCTTGCCTACCATGTTCTCTCTGTATCATCTCTGAACTCTTCCATAATACTCTGATGGTTGACAACTGTGCTTGCCATTTCACTAATCTTCCTTCTAAGTGTACCCACCTCCACTGATAATTCATCTATTATTGTGTCTTTCTGATTAATCTCCTTTACTAACTTTTCATTCTCCTCCTCCTGCATGTGCAAATGCTTCTTAATTTTATCTATTTCACTCTGAAATGCCTTCTCTAATCCGTACACTTGTTCTACCAGCTTATAATGCATCTCCATTTCCACCACTTCCTGGTAGAAATCATCATCCTGCTTTCTACCTTTATCCCTTTTCTTAACTCCTTCCAAATTTGTTTTGCTAAAGATGGTGGTCATCTTGTGGTACTAAGAGAAAGCTTCTACTTACAGGTTTGCATTTCTCTACGTTACAGACAAAACAGCCAACACTGAACAGCTGATTTGCTTGTTCGGCACTTCTGCCTACTTCGTTGTGTTGTGTTATTGTAACAACACTTTTACTTAAACTTCTTCTTTAATATTAAAACACTATTTAGTTGGATTTAGTTGGACCTAGTACAAAGCTTGACTCATATAAAGATACTTTTTAGGTATAGCCATTTCTGGCCAAGATTGGCTCGGTGCGGAGCAATGTGTAGGCACATCTTCCCACTCTCGTGTCTAGTGTGTGTGTGTGTGTGTGTGTGTGTGTGCGCGTTTACTAATACGTGACGATAATTAACCCTCTCAGGCACAGTCATGCGAATTGTGTGAAATGCTGTTTGGTAGGAAAAAGCTCAGTCACACGAATTGAAGTCCTAAGCACAGAAATATTCACCAAAAAATAAGTTTTCAGGCGATTTGCATGAAATTTTGGTGCGTTCTAATGGGCACGTCTATCTCCCAAGGTAAGGCATTAGCAACACTGTGACTGCTATGATGAGACAGTGTGTAGCAGAAAAACTCCAGTATCTCATCAACAGCCGGGCTGGAGGGTTGCACGGCTGTCAGTTGTCCCTTTAACCTGCCCCATCCCGACGTTTTCTGGGCAGTGGTACGCCCCAGTCCCGACATTTTTGGACCTTTTTTTTTTTTGGCTCAAACATCCGCTTTTGGTGAGAAACATCGAAAATTCATAGAGAAATCGCTCACCTGAGGTTTAAAATACTCGATCTAGGTAGGAGTACTTCCTTACCTGACTGGGTTTTCTAACAGGCTGGCACCAAAGAAAACGATTTCTATGGGAGGGTAACTATTTTATCCACTTATAAACAGTATTTATTATTTACTTGGTACGAATTTATATGTAGTACAAGAGTATATTGGTTTTCAAACAGTAATATAGGCATTATAAGCATTGTTTCACTCACTAACTCATCACCATTCATGACCTTTTTTTCCCACATTACCTGATCATCATTTCTGACTGTTTCTTCCTCTAATGCTATGTAAACTTTGTCCTACATATTGTCATCGAATGGGGAATCATTCTGGCCCTGAATGTCTTTATTGGCCAGGTCACTGGTAACGTGAATTGCCGAGACAATGGCGTGCAGGGGGGGGGGAAAGGTTATGCAGTGTAAGGCATTGTCCCTGCCTGGCATCTTGTAGAGGAATAGAGGAAGGTGTCCCGTGTATACGTGCCAAAAATTACTCACGAAATCACTCGCAAAAATTGAAAATTGTGCAAATTAGGGACCTTGCAATGTTGCCGCGTTAATTCACATCGCCGGGACATGAGTGCACATCATGTGCGGACGTTAATTCACGTCGCCGGGACGGCGTGGGTTAAACCCGCCATTTTCCCCACTCCCACCCGAGGCAAAAGCCATTATTGAAATATTGTGACTGTATGGTGTTTTTGACTATAATATGAAGTGATTGTGTCTATGGAGCATAGATATATTGTTTGTAAAGCACTGGGGCCCATTATGAGCCGTTAGGCCTACAGGCAGGAGTCTGGTTTGTTATACCGGGGTTTCCAGTCTCCTTCACCCTACCAGTAAATGATAAGTAGCTTACCTTTTTATAGTGAAACCAATACTTATATTTGTGAAACATATAGTGCCTAGATTGGTGAAACAACTGACCTACCATAGCAGGCATTATGTACGCCATAGAGATATGCAACAGTCACTAAGGAAACAGGCGGTCATGTACGCCATGCAGTTGGGAAGGGACTAAGAGAGGAGGTTGGGATGTTAATCATGTGATAGTATTTTATATTGCATATGGTTTAATGTGAAACATACATATAAAATAGTGCAGCGAGTGTTCACTGAGAAATATTGCATGCACTGACTGACTTAGCATAAACCTAACGCAAGTATCAGAGACAACAAATACGCCACACAATCAGAGACTTCAGTGAAAAGGTATTGTACCAATCTCAGACAGTGCTATATTGCATATGGTTTAGTGTGAAACATATGTATAAAATAGTGTAGCGAGTGTTCACTGAGAAATATTGCATGCATTGACTGACTTAGCGAAAACATGGTGCAAGTATCAGAGACATGAAATATCCCACAGCCACATATATATACCGTATACGTATGTTGTGCAGTGAATATTTGTGGAGAAATCTATTGTGTGCATTGCATGTGTTTTAGGCAAATGTATCGCAAGGAGAGGAGAAAATACGGCACAGCCACAGACACACACACACACACACGCATGCACACACACCCACACACACGCACACTCGCCCCCTCCCCCCCCCACACTACATAACTCCTCATCTTTCAACAACCCTTCAATCTCCTGCCAGCATCTCAACACCTCTGGAGGAAGTGAGTTATTCGTATTTTATTGATTTGTATATTGACCTATTTCTGTAGTTCAATATTTTTTACACAAATAAGTAATGTTTTTTACATAAACACATATGAAAATGAAGAAAGTTCAGCTTCAGTATCAGTACCTAGCAAAAAGACTAGTGGTCATGTTCAGTTTCTGAGAGCACTATCAAAAACCTTATGATATTTTACATGTATACTTTGAGTAAAAAAAGAAAATGATAAATCATAACGAGCGAAAATATGTAGGCGTGGGTGAGGCAAGGAATGTTTTTTTTATCTTGCGTGCGGGTGAGGAGGAGTATTCTATGTTTGTCATCCAATTACTCCAAAACTATTGGACGTATCGATTTCCTATAAGAACCATGATAAAGAGCAGTAAATTCTATGTATGTTCATTACCAGAATATAAGCCTTTGGGAGCATTTTTTTGTAGGAAAAGGCGGGGGAACAGACTATGCTTTTTTCCTCGCTTGAGGTAAAAGTCGAAAGTGCTCCAAGGAATAATCTCACTTGGTCGGTGAACTACTTGAAAACTATTGGACGTATCGATTTCCTGTAAGAACCATGATAAATACAGTAAATTCTACATATGTACAAGACATAACAATGTAATATCTATGATAAGAATTCGTTGTTATGTAGGCGGGAATATAGCGCATGCTGTGTGCACATCACAAAAGTGACGCATAGACGTGAGTTCCCAGTCGTTTTTGGCGATTTACTCAAAAACTATGAGGCGTATCGAAACCAACTGGTACTCATTAAAAAGCTCGTGAAATTCTGCATAATATTATGCAATAAAAACATTAGATGAGCAAGAAAAGTTCAAAATGACAGCTCCTTGATTTTTTTTTTCAAAAATGGCTTTCAGTTTTTGGCAATTTTCTCGAATACTGCAAACCATATCACAACCGGACTTGTCTTTTTAAAAAGCTGATGCAATTCTGTATCAAAACTGCTAATAACATTTTCCTGTATGATGGAAAGCATTCGAATGGTGATGTTGGGAAGTGAAAGTGACATAGCAAAATGTTTATTCATGGCCGCCTAATGTTGTTTTATTCGTGTTTTCCTGTTTTTTTGTGGTGCTTATCAGGTAGAACAAACATCAACAAATAAGATGAGATAGGTTTCATGGCAGTATATTGATGTTTGGGTGGCGAAAATAAGGAGAATACGTGTTATTTCCCGCGCGGGCGGCTGGGCCGGGCGGTCAGGTGGATAAAATTGTGCACCAGAAAACTTACCAAAACATATCGTGTGTGAGAGGGTTAACCTGCCGCATCCCGTTAACGTATATGTATGTCCACACGTTTTGTCACTGTCAATCCCGTTGACGTATATAATTGCCCATCAATTGCAAGGTCCCTAATATGCACATTTTTAAATTTTCGAGCGTGATTTTTTGGTACATATACACAGGACACCTTCCTCTACAAGATGCCAGGCAGGAACAATGCCTTACACCACATAACCTCCCCCCCCCACACACCATTTTCTCGGCAATTCACCTGTTACCAGCGACCTGGACAGTAAAGAAATGTCATGCCACGGTACGAAATTCAGGGCCAGAGTGATTCCCCAATTGATGACAATGTGGAGGACAAACTTTATGTAGCTTTAGAGGAAGAAACAATCAGAAATGATGATCACATAATGTCGCCAAAAAAGGTCAGGTATGTTGATGTGTTTGGTGAGTGAAACAATGCTTATATTCCCTATATTACTGTGTGAAAACCAATATACTCTCGTACTACATAAAAATTCGTACCAAATAAATAAATACCATTTATGAGTGGTGTGGAATAGCTACCCTCCCATAGAGCTCGTTTTCTTTGGAGCCAGGCTGATAGAAAACCCAATAAGGTAAGGGGTACTCCCACCTGTAATGAGTATTTTAAACCTCGGGTAAGCGATTTCTCTATGAATTTTCGATGTATCTCACTAAAAGCGGAGGTTTGAGCCAGAAAAAATTTGTTTTCCAAAATTGGTCGGGATTGGGGGGAGTCAGTGGTGGAAAATTGGTTGGGATTGGGGGGAGTCAGTGGTGGAAAATTGGTCGGGATTGGGGGGAGTCAGTGGTGGAAAATTGGTCGGGATTGGGGGGAGTCAGTGGTGGAAAATTGGTTGGGATTGGGGGGAGTCAGTGGTGGAAAATTGGTCGGGACGGGGCGGGTTAATATACATACGAATCCAATGCACGATGCCTTGGGTGGTCATTGTTTATGATATTGTTTTAGTCTCAAAATTGTAATGCACATATTTCTTGCTGCAGCATGTTTATAATATACTTATGTACTTAAAACATATCCAAGTGTTTTATGTTTGTGTAACAGTAGTGTGACCAATAGTTTTAAGTGTGTGGTTAGTTTGAGATGTAACTGCCAGTTGAGAATGACGGGTGTGATTGAAAAGTTGGGTAGGAGAATGGAGGAGGGTTGGGAGCAGGGGTAGCGGCAGGTGGAACTTGTTTCCTCCTCCCCTTCCCTCTTCCTTATTACTTCAATACTGTTTTGTTTCAATCAATTTACTACAACCAAGGGGCGACAGATCAAGTAACAGGACCATGAGGCCAAGTACTATGTACACAGACTATCACAAGCATTACCCCCCTGGCGAGAGCGAGGCCTAAGTCGCAGTTGGAGACGGGTCCCGCATTCGAACATTAGCTGGTCCATAGTAGTCAGTTAATGCTTCATGGTATTTGGTGGATCTCTCTTCCCACAATATTACCCTCATCTCTCACTGCCATGGACAAGATGGACTTAGGTATTGTTTATAAAGTGCTGCCCACATGTTTTTTTTCAGTGTACGATTCTCGATATCGTTCTTGGTCCCCTTTCAACTCCTTTTCAGCTTAAAGCATCTGTCTTTGGCATCCTACTTGCTAACCATGAAGCTAATTTCATAGTGGCAGTGGTTACATATCATCGGTAGGAAGTGGAAACACTCACTAGTGGGTTTGTATATAGCTCATGTTAGCTCTCCTTGACAGTGAGTCATGTATCGTTTGTGACAAATAAAACATACTGGATAATGTTGTTATGTATTTAATTATATGGATTTTTTTCCGTTTGACACACATTGTTCGACTTTTTTGTACTTTCCACACAGACCTAGTTATTCATGCCAATTACGAAAATCAGAACCATTTTTGATGAAAAATTAATAAAGATTTTACAGTCCTTTAAAGTACTTTATTAATATTGCTGACAAAAATCTACACAATATTTATGATTAAATGTTGCGATGCATGGGTTAGGTTAGGTTAGGCTACCTTATCATATTAAAGTTAATAATAATAATAGTAATAATAATAATAATAATATTAATAATAAAAAATTATGATAATAATAATAATACATTTATTTCAATATAAGAGTAGCGTTTAGCGATCGATGAGTGACTGGGTCGGCTGTCAGCGACACGGGGCGCGTATAGGCAGGAGAAGGTCAGCTGTCAGTGACGAACACAGAGCAACGAAACTGATTAATTGATTTTGGTTTTTATTATTATTATTTTCATTGTTATGCTAGGTGTTTAAGGGGTGGCTTCCCGTCCCTAGAACACCTAGAGTGCAGCTGGGTTCTCTTTCTAGACAGGAGCTTAGACAAACAAGAGAGGGCCAGGTAATAAAAACACAGGACAACAACCTTACACGTATATTGACAAATTGAACTGATGTGGAACAGGGACAAAATCTCACACAATTTCATAGGCAAAAATCAATACATAGGCTGGCATTAATGGGTCTAGTATCGCACAGGATACTGTATGCACAGGAGTCTAAGTCAGGTTCAGGAGGGCAAAGGCACTAATTACGCTGGTTGTGGTGGTGAGGCACAGTCGTGAGGTGTTCACTGCTCTGACACTGAGTTCATGAGCTGAATACTGGGGGGGGTGTTACTGACTTGCACAAGGGAGGGGAATAGTTACAGGTTTTGTTACAACGGGGTAAAGGTAATATCGCTGCTCATAATATTCACTGTCTATGCCTCCGCATTCTAGAGTCTTACTTGGCCCCACTGTACACTGGAATTCACTAGGGTGCCTGTTGTTCTTTATTCACTTGTTTTGGGTCTTTTCTGGCCTCACTGTATTCACTGTAAACTCACATCTGCACTCTTAGTGTCGATCTCATGGTTCACTATAAATTCACTGTCTTTTTGTGCACATTTGGTTTCACTGGGGGAAGGGAAGGTCCAGGGCTCACAACTCTCAGCCCGGGGTGGGCGGAGGCCCTGTGGGAGTCCCTTCGTCCCGTGGCCACGGGACCACTATCAGGGGCGTCGTCTCTTTGCTGGGGCTCGGGCTGTGCATGGTGAAAGGCCCCTCACTGTCGGGTCTGGGGATTGGGGTCTGGCTCTTGGGACGGGGCGTACTGGTGTTGGAAGCGCTCGCTCAAGCTCCTGGTGGAGGATGGGTGTTGCCTTCGTCAGGGTGGGGAGTGGGCCTGCCCGGGGGTCCAGGGAACGTCCTCGGAGGGGTGCCAACTGCAGTCTCTTGCTGGGGGGCGCCGCTGTCAGGGCTGGGCTGCTGCATCGCTCTCAGCCGGAGTCCGTCAGGCAGGCGTCCTCTTCCTCCGGACGGAGGGAGAACAACCCCAGGGACAGTACAGGGCCGCTTCACCAATCCTTTGAGCAGTGGCCCTCCTCCTGGAAGTTGCCTCAGTCTGGGTGGACAGGCAGGTAACCCGTGCTCCTGCCGGAGGGCATGACTGAGCACAGCTCACCGTTTCATCGTGGAGTCACACGGAGGGGGAGAGACTTTGGTGACTTTCCCCAGCGTGACTACAGGCCGTCACTAGGTTCCCTTGGGCAACAGATGGAGGGCGGCTACAGGCCGTCCCTTCATTGTCAGCATGGCTACAGGCTGTCGCTGGGGCCCGACTCCTTAACGGGCACTCAGGCGAGGTGTGGCTATAAGCCTTCACATGCCTGCTGGTGCAGCTATCGGCTGTCACCGAGGTCCCACATGGAGGGCGCCGTGCCAGAAAGGAGCAGCTGCAGGCCGTCTCCTCCCTACGAGTGCAGCTATAGGCCGTCACTGGTGGCGTTCCCTCCGAGGGAACTACAGAAGGGGAGGGGATAAACTTGTTTCTCCCCAACACGGCTATAGGCCGTCGCTGGTTTCTGGTTTCTGTAGGGGGTGTGAGCAGCAGTAGGTGGAGCAGCTATAGGCCGTCTCCGAATTAGTGGTCCGGCTATAGGCCATGACCTTTTTTGTGAGTGGCTATAGGCCATTTCTGGTGCCCAGCTACAAGCCATGGCCCTTTCCTTTTGTGAGCGGCTATAAGCTGTCTCTGGTGCCCGGCTACAGGCTATGGCCTTTTCTTTTTGTGAGCAGCTATAGGCCGTCTCTTTAATAACTGAGCAGCTATCATCCGTCTCAGGTGCCTGGATATAGGCCGTGGCTGGGGTGCTGCTCAGAACTGTTAGACCAGTTCCACACCGATCCTGTTGTGGTCAGCTTGCTTGGAAGGTAGTGCACTTTGAGTAAGGTGATGGCGGCGGGCAAGTTCTGGGGAATAGGGGCGCACGACCCAGGTAATCTTATGGCCCTGTTGCCCGGGCACAATCCGCGTGCCATCCAGCCGTCCATGTTCTCCTCCTGGGGGTATGGTGGTTGTTTGTGTTGTCACTGCTGGCATTTTATTTTTTCTAATTATTATTATTATTATCATTATAATTATTATTATTATTAAACCGTAACAAGAAAAGGTAACCTAACCTAACCTAACCAAATTTAAACATTAAATTTTTAAAGGGTTGTTGCTTTTTTATTAGTAGTACCTTTTTTATTAATTTCTCCAAAGAATGATTCTGAATATCGTAATCAGCATGCAAAAGTAAGTCTACTTAGAAGTTAAAAACAGAATTGAACCCTGCATCAAACGGAAACGACCCAATGATATAATTATGTGCAACAGTGACCCTTTCCACCTCTGTAAGCGTAGCTTTTAACGACACAGCATCATACGTAACATACCTTCTCACTCAAACCTGTCAACCATCCCCTCTTACTGGTAAGCAAGATTAGGTAAACCATCCTAATCTCAAAATTATTCGATTACTAATACCTTTTCGTATTCCCATATCACTCAAATTATCATGTGCTATATGTCACACATACAGTAATCATCACATGTTCTTGATCTACAGCCATGGCAGACAGGGGATGGCATCTTCCTCACTCAAGGGACAATCGGCCTGAGGTAATTACAATACGAAGCATGGTAGTTGCATACAGGGAAGCCAGGAAATCCATTAATGAAATCAACCACCTGATGGGTGTCAGTAAGCCAACTATATGGTTATAGATCAGGAGTTATGAAGAAGGACACACGGAAAGCAGACCACGATCCCGCCATCCCTGGGTAACAACACCTCAAAAAAATGTGAGTCTTCTCGCTGCTGCCAGGCGAGCTCCCCATGCAACAGCAGCAGCCTTAACCAGATAACTGTGGTTACCATGGCATCCATCCACGAGTAGATGGCGTTTGCATGAGAAGGGACTGCATTGCCACGTTCCTGCTATTAACCTGTCACGTCCCAAGCTATTTCGCATCTCCGTCACCCCCCAGTCCAGAGCTATTTTCGATAATTTTTTTTTGGCTAGAACCTCCGCTTTTGGTGAGAAACATCGAAAATTCGTAGAGAAATTGCTCACCTGAGGTTTACAATACTCGATACAGGTAGCAGTATCTCCTTACCTTACTGGGTTTTCTATCAGGCTGGCTCCAAAGAAAACGAGTTCTAAGGGAGGGTAACTATTCCACACCACTCATAAACGGTATTTATTTATTTATTTGGTACGAATTTATATGTAGTACGAGAGTATATTGGTTATCAAACAGTACTATTGGCATTATAAGCTTTATTTCACTCACTAACTCATCAACATACCTGACCATTTTTGGTGACATTACCTGATCATCATTTCTGACTGTTTCTTCCTCTAATGCTATGTAAACTTTGTCCTCCACATTGTCATTGATTGGGGACTCACTCTGGCCCTGAATGTCTTTATTGGCCAGGTCACTGGTAACAAGTGAATTGCTGAGACAATGGAGTGCGGGGGGTGGGGAGGTTATGCGGTGTTAGGCATTGTCCTTGCCTGGCATCTTGTAGAGGACTAAAGGAAGGTGTCCCGGGTATACATACCAAAAATCATGCGCGAAAATTGAAAATTGTGCAAATTACGAACCTTGCAATTGCGCAACGTATCAGTATGTCAACGGGACTAGCTGTGAAAAAATGTTGCGACATACCCATATGTCGATGGGATGCCTTGGGTTAAGGAGGTGCTAAACGAAGTCACGAGACAGTCGCGACTGAGATTTGCACAACATTATAGGAGTTTTGGCTTAGAGTATTGGAATACAGTAATATTTCTGGATGAGAAATGCTGTACATTCATAGAGGCATCCCGCAGACATTGTTGGAGACTAGCCAACACTAGGTATGACCCACGTAACATCCATGAAAAAGGTAAGAGCGGGAGGGTAACTGTGTCATTTCACAGCTGGATGTGGGAAGCGGATCCAGGAGAACTAATAACCATTGATGGCCACTTCAATGCGGAGGAATATATCAATATCCCTGAGACGTCTCTCCTGCTCTCTGTTCGGGCGTACACCCTCCCGGAGCTCAACATCATCAGGCTGGTGCAAGAACAGTTACCTATTCACACCAGCCGGGCAGTCAGGGATTGGTTTAGTCGCCACCCCGAGACTGAACTTCTCGACTGACCATCAAAGGGTTGCAATTGTAACCCAACTGAGAATCACTGGGGAATTATGATCGGTGAATGAGAGGTTCCAGAAAGAACAAGGCAGGCAGTAGAGATGAAAACAAGAGAGGTGTGGGAGAGGATCCAACGCCAAACACATATATGCAGCAACCTGGTTCAGTCACTCCCAACCTGACTACAGGTTGTAATTGCAGCAAATGGGGGGTGGATCAAGTATTAGGGATCTTTTGTGAGAGCTTTTTGTTAAACTTTATTTCTTCCTGCATTTGTATAATCATTGGCCTCCTAAATCATACAAACTTTATTCTATGTGCGAAATAATGTTAACGTGAACATTACATATTAAAACGTTTCTTACTATATCCGTTTTCATTTACAACCTTGATACCCCTGGTATAGTGCATTACTACAGACAAGTGTTAGGACTGTGTAGTTAATAAGCTGTGGTAAATGACAGGAGACATACTGTATGGTTAATATTGTAGTTTTATATAAAACAGCGACTATGCTAAACATGGTCTTTACAATTAAGACCGTTATCCCAAATTGGTATAATTTTTTACGTGTTTTATTGTTTGACTATGTTTGCAGGTTATACCCCACTTCCAAATTTCTAATTTACTTTCTCCATCAATTTCCCACAAACTTAACTACAAGATGATATAAGAACATCCTTTAAATTCGTTATAACGATTCATGCCAGGGTGAAAGATGTTGAGTCTAAATGAGTGAATAACTCTGAATTACTGAAGCATATCTAATCATTGTGAACCGTCTTTGTTCATTCGCCTGCTCCATCAACCGTGACTTCGACCTCGCTATCGTCAGGGGGGGTAAAGAAACTAATGCTCGTGATAGTACAGAGGAACTCATGTGGCGCAGCACATGCTGTTTTCTTGCATAGATTTATTGGATAACATAGATATATTGGAGTTTACAAGAGAGGAGTTAATTTCCACCAAAGTATTATGTACAGAGGGACTCGAGTCTCACAATCCATGCTCTTTTGCCGGATAGACAGTATGAGTTTACAAGACAGGAGTTACATCCACCAAAGTGTGGATATCTCACGAGGATGATAGCTACATGATTGTGTGTCAATATATACTGTATTGTCTCTCTTGCTTCATTTTAATCTTTTACTCTTGGGAAAGTTTTTAGGATAGAGGGTTGAGACAGATGGTAACACAATATCCTGCTCTACGACGAATGTTGAGCAGATGGGAGAGGGGGGGGGGTAGAATGCAATATCCGCCATTTCATTACATTCGGGGTAGGAAGTGGCTTAATTAAAGTACAACACCTAAATCAGTACTACCATGCAAAACATCTCTCCCCAGCACCGTACGCACAGGACATGTAAATAATATCCTCTTCTTTTTTTAGTGGAAAACCATTTGTTTTACTTAATTTCACAGGAATATAATAATTAACATGTTTCTTTTTTCGAGTGCTCTGTGGTTTCCATCACTCGAAAGTGCAGCAGGCAGCTTAATGTGTGATAATGTGAGGTGCGAATGAGACGTGGTTACGAAGATGACACAGTGAGGAGTTATAATGCACGTGTGTGTGTGTGTGTGTGTGTGTGTGTGTGTATGTGTGTGTGTGTGTGTGTGTGCTATTCTGATCGACTGCAAAACAATTCGTTCTTAACCCATTTATTTGTTATTTGTTTCATTGTACGTTAGCTGAATTCTGACTAATAGGTGTTTACGTAAGTTCTTCACATTCAAGGACAAAAGTTCACCTATAATTTCACTTCCTCTGCTTCGTATATAGGTAATGTCCACCAATCTCCTCTCCTCTGCATCATGTCAAAGAGCGGATTTTCTGTGGGCACAGAAACATACCAAACTTCTCTCAAGTTACTAATGTTAACCAGCATGACAAAGTGAGAGGTCTAAGTGTTGAATATTACATGAACTTATGTACCCCACAATATATTAATTTTACATCTCATCTTTTTAGACTTTTGGAACAGGACATATAAAGGGAAGGGGGATTATCTCTGGACCCTGAAGACTGGAGCTAAGAATGTGCGTGGAAGTGGTACGACTGAGACTAAAAGGAAGGAGACTGGGAGAATGTCTGTGAGAAGAAAGTTGGACGTGTTAGCTTTGAGTGAAACAAAGATGAAAGGGAGAGGTGAATCTAAGTCTGAAAGTGTTACTGGAAGGATGTCAGGTGTCGAAGGAGGCAGAGCGAGAGGATTGGCTTTGCTAGTGAGCCCGGAAGTGCAGCAATGTGTGATTGAATGGAAGGAGGTGTCATCGAGACTGATGTGGATGAAAGCGAAGTTTGGACTTGAGTTGTGGGTATTTGTGAGTGCATATGGGCCTGGTAGTGGAAGAGATGAAGAAGAGAGAGAGTCTTTCTGGAATGATGTTGATGAGTTTCTGCAGAGTTTTGGAGCAAGTGTGAATGCAGTAATGATGGGAGGTCTGAATGCTAGAGTGAGAAATGTAGCAGTTGAAGATGTAGCTGGTATGCATGGTGTACCTGGAAGAAATGAAAATGGGGAACGAATAATAGGGATGTGTGTCGAGCGAGAGATGGTGATTGGAAATACCTTGTTTGAGAAAACATGGAAAGAGAGGCTGAGACTGTGGCAGATGGAAGGGAGCAAGGAATAAATGTGTTGAGAGAGTTGATTGATTCTTTGATCACGATGGAGGAAGTGCAGTAGGCAGTAAAGGAGATGAAAGCAGGGAAAGCTGCAGGTATAGATGGGTGTGCTGTGGAATGTTTGGAAGGTGGTGGAGCGACTACCGTTCAGTGGTTAGGAAGACTGCTGAATGTGTTTTGTGTGTGATATGGTGCCGATTGACTGGGCAAGTACGTGCATGGTTCTGTTGTATAAAGATAGGGGTGATAAGTGTGAATGTACTGGTTCTAGGGGTGTAAGTCTTTTGAGTTTATAGGTAAGGTCTATGGTAGTGTTGATTAAGACAGTTCGAGAGGGTACAGAGGAAGTGATTGGTAATGAGAAGTGTGGCTTTAGGAGAGGGAACGGATGCGTGGATCAGGTGTCTGCTGTGAGAAAGGTCTGTGAAAAGTATTCGGCAAAAGGTAAGGATGTATTTTGGGCGCTCATGGATTTAGAGACAATGCATGGTAAAAATGATATGGAGGCTTTGTGGATTATTATGAGATTGTATGGACTAGGTGGTAGGTTGTTAAAATATTAGAGTGAAGAGGTGTTATGTAAATAGTAAAGCGTGTGTAAGAGTGAGATAGTGGTTTCCTGTGAGAGTCGGGGTATGGCAGGGATGTATGATGTCGCCATGGTTGTTAATATTTATATGGATGGTGTTGTAAGGGATATGGATGCGAAACTGTTAGGTGGAAGTTTGAGTTTTGTGAATGCCGATGATAGAGAGTGGAATCTGAGTCAGCTGCTGTCTGCAGATGATACTGCACTTGTGGTTGATTCGGAGGAGAGATCGAGGTAGCTGGTAGAGGAGTTTGGAAGGGTGTGTGAAAGGAGAAAACTGGGATTGAATGAGAATAAGAGTAAAGTGATGGAGTGTATGGGGTTGGTAGATGGCAGTGGGATGAATGTAGTTTTGATTGGTGAGTTGTTTGGGGAGGTAGTGTGTTTTAAGTATCACATGCTGCTGTGAATGGAAGAATAGATGTAGATGTGAAGTTTAGAATGAATGAAGAAGAGAAGTTGCTGGGAGGAATGAAGTGTTCAGATGTCGTTCACTTGGAATGGATGTAAAGAGAAGGCTGTATGAAAGAGTAATGGTACCGACTGCATTATATGAGGTTGACACTTAGAATATGGATGTAGCAGAGGGGAAAAGATACAATGTAATGGAGATGAGGTGCTTGTGGAGTATGTGTGGAGTGTTGCTTATGCGAGAGATGTCTGATCGAGTTGGGCAGAGAGTTGCGGTGGCTTGGGCATATAGAGAGAAAGAATTAAGAACGTTTGGTGAAAAAGATAACTGGATCGGAGGTGAGAGGTGTAAGGCTGAGAGGAAGACCAAGAATAGGATGTACGGAGAGTGCGAAGAAAGCGTTAGATGTAATAGGCATGTCTATACAGCAAGGAAGAGTGGCTTTGCATGAAAACAATGAATGCAGCCTTGACGGGACGTTCTCCCTCATCCAGTCGGATCAGCTGACTGGGTCAGGTGCAGGGATGGGGATGGGTCCATTATGGTGTGACAGGGGTTAACTAGCTCTACTGTCGGGCTTTGCTGCAGATGTCACTGGATTGCACTGTGCAGTTGACCCTTGTGTGGTGTGGTGCAGTGAGAAACAGTCCCTTCTCTCCATAGAGGCTAGGATACGAGTAAATGTGTGTGTGTGTGTGTGTGTGTGTGTGTGTGTGTGTGTGTGTGTGTGTGTGTGTGTGTGTGTGTGTGTTTGAGGAATTTGGTAAGTGTGTCGCCCTGTCTCAGCAACCCCTTATGGGGAAAAAGCCAAGATATATAGAAGGATAGAAACTCATTCAGAATTTAGTCTGTTATTGCCCACAGAAAGGCGGTTCTGTGGTATGTCAAAGAACTGGAAAAGTAATATCCTGGATTTAAAACCGGTACAAATACATACCCAATTTTACGTTCGAAACTAGAACAGGCAAGTTGTTTGCCCCCAGACCCTCGGGGAAAGTGTACAACAAATGGTATTCATTTTTATTTTCAAACTCAAAGCATATAAGAGAGAACTGTTAATGTTACAATACCTGGCTCATATGACATATTTTCCAGACGGCACCACCATCCATTCATCTAATCGATTTTTCTACTATTCTATCTATCGCTCTATTTCCCAGCATATTTACAGACCTATCCAGACAGAACTAAAACGCAGATATATTCAGATGTAACCAAAGTAACTAACGCTTACCAAAGTAAGCACACACAAAAAAAAATATATATATTATGTAAAAAATCGTGGATCCTATATCGAAAGAGAAGGACACCGACTATGTTCTGAATACATCTCATCAGATTTCAGAGTCCCTTACATTGTCCCAGAATTTAAAAATCTGTTTTCAAAATGTCAAAACTTACCTAACTTAATGTTTAGAAAAACCTCAATATCTGGTAAACCGTGTGTTCTTGAACAAAACGAAGGGTCACCAATCCCCCTAAGAAATGAACCCATTAGATTTCAAGCTTTTTTGCACAATTCAAAAAGATAAACACCAAACATTCAATATTCAAGCCTTACTTAATCAAATATTTTAGGATTGTCTATCGTCCACTCTTTTGCTTTATCGGTTGCGTAGTGGTCCGCGGCTAGCCTACTCAGTCCCAACATTTAGGGAAAGGCTGATCAACCTCACATATCCCTGAGTGGCATTGTGCCACCAATAAATCTCATCTACACCTGGAGGTTACCGGAAACCACTCGGCTTATCACTTTGTGTAGACTTAAGTGAAATCAGCACTACAATGAGTGAGTGGATGACAGGTACTCCCAACTACCATAGAATATCATTTCGCGCTATTAGGCGATAATCTATTCAATTCCTGAAGTGGCACTGCATTGCTTAACTCTTTCTCATTATTTGGAGGCTCTGTCTTATTGGCTTACTCCGGCAAATCCTCTTTATTAGCTGTTTTCGGTTAAAGTCGGCGGTGCTCTTCAACTACCTGGAGCGTGCATTGCATCTGATCCTCCTTTCTCGTCCTTTCTGAGCTTGTGAATTCTGTGATCATCGAAACGCTACACTCAGAAGTATCGTTGATTACCATGAGACTATCCAAGCATGCATTTCCAGCCATGTAGGAGTCCATGGATAGTCCGATAGGAATTCTGAGACAAATTCCAATACGGTAAATATTTCCTTGGTTTTGATGGTGAACAGTTTTGGAAGTTTTTTTTTTTCCAGCTGCATCTGCAAGGGCAACACGGTGGCCAGATCTGTCTTGACTCTTCATTTTCCCCATATTTGCAACCATTTCCTTTTTTATCATCAAAAGACACATCTTGATCAAAAATTGGCAAGCCAACTGTCATTTCCAACATGTACAACAAGTATTTTCCAAACTCCTTAATAGCTGCGTCTCTGATGATAGCATTATATTGAAGTGGAAGTTTCTGCAATAAAGTAAGGTCCATACATGAAGCAGCGGAAGGTTTGTCAACAGTGAATCAACCCTGAACGTAGTGCTGACAACAAACAAACACAGGGCGACAATACTATTCCAGAAACTGTCTATCCGGTTTTGTCTGCAACTGATGGACTGGCACTGGTCTCTTGCTTCAGCAAACTAGTGCCTGAATAGCCACAGCTATAAAGCATAAAGGACCTTCACCATCCAGCTGGCTTGATGGATTACTCCTGGTGTCTTGAATGAAACAGTGGGGCATCCCTTAGGCACTTCTACCCCAAACGCCACTGTTAACTTAAGTAGGTCCTTGTAATCATCTCGAGGCTGCTGGACGCGGAGTTGCTGCAGAGCAAATGTTAAGACGTCATTTTACCATAGTTAATCGCCAACCTCATTCTTTCATCTTTCAGGACAGTCTGGAACTCATTCAGACGAGCCTTTGGCCAAACTCCCTAAATTCAACAAAGAAGGATTTCCTGTTTTTTCTTCCTGTTTTTTCTTCCTGTTTTTTCTACTTCCCGTTTTTACTACAGCCACCAATTGAATGCTGCCCCAAAAACAATTTCAAGAATGTGGTGTCTACAAGCCAGATGTTGAAGATCCCTATGCAAGATCTGTTCAGTCCAAAGGCACACTCCGGCTTTCCTCCCAGCATTCACTGCTGTTGCATCAAATCACAACATGATACCATCCTCGATGTTCCATTCTTTTAGGACTGTTCCAAAAATTGCTGCCATCGGTTCTGCTTTCCCATCAACGAGTTTAGCGACTGTCAAAAGTATCGTTACTGCTTCACCAGAGACCAAAATCGGTAAACGATCAGTAGCATCCTGACCAGTCAAGTCAGACATGAGTTTAACGACCCAATGAAGAGTAAGATGAACAGCGTAACAAAATTTTAGCCTCAGTTCTGCAGCCAAAGCTGAACAATGAGCCAGCTTATTCACATCGTGGCCCAGATAGGATACCAAAGGTATTAGGATATGAGCTGCTCTTTGATCACTAACTTGAGTCCTACCGAGAGCCAAAGCCACCTGGCCACTGACAACCGCAACACGTCGCGTCGGGGCCGTTTGGTAGATGGTCCTGGTTTGTGGAGAGGTGATGGCACAAATGAAACTTCACTGCCTGACTCAGGTCTGCTAGACCTTGACGAAGGTTCATGCTCCACCTTTGCAGCCAAGGCAGCTTTATCTTCTAAGGCTCATGTCTTCCGTTTTTTCCGTTTTTTGCTCCTGGTGTTATTCCTTTGCTCTTTCCTGCTTGCACCAGTTTTTGTCAGCTACGGTCATGAATCCACGTCGGCCAGGCTGGCACCGAGCAATGAGAAAATCCCGATCCTCTTCAGTCTTCATTAAGCAGAGTGTGTCACTGTGGGACATATCAAGAAGCTTATGTAGGGGTTTTTGGAACCGTTTCCTGCTTTCCAGTGCTTTTCCAGAACTTCATGTTTTGTTTTTCTTCAGTTTCATGCGCTCAGCGTTTAACTTCCTAACCTTACTAGAAGATGGCAGTAATCAATAACTGGAATTATGTTTTTATCCCAAATTTTTGCCACTTGTTTCACTGTGAAACTCACACAAGCCTCCAGGGATGCATCTTCTTCAGGGTGATAGTACAGGAATTGTAAGACCTGCGTACAGCTAGGCAGCTTTACTTCGGAAAACTCAGCCCACGACTGACCAACTAGCCATACTTCTGATATACATCTAGTTATAGCCATTGAATTCAATGTATTGTATAGCCTATCTGTAAAGAGAAGTGAAGTGTGAATGATATATGGAGATGTAACTAAAATATAGTAAAATTAAATGAACAGTCAAGAACACTATCCAGAGAAAGTTACCAATGAATTTTTAAAAACGAATTTTGGTTGATAAGTTATGGAAACTTTAAATTAATTGTGCGACCTGCAAACATTACTTGATCGAAGTGAAATTTACACTCTGGTGTTTTCCCATCAAGTGGGTGTAAATGGCCAGTTGCTCGAAGATGCGTGCATTTTTTAAATTACGTACCCTAATATATATATATATATATATATATATATATATATATATATATATATATATATATATATATATATATCTGTCTACCTCTTTCTATCTATCAGTCAATCTATCTATCTATCTATCTGTCTATCTATCTATATATATACATTAATCCCTCAATTATCCTGACAGCCAGTATGAGACCATGTTCCTTAACCGTTCATTAGGCCTTGGCTATATTATAACTTTATCTGGATTTATTTGTCTGTAACTGAACATAAAAGTTCTGGCTTCGGCAGCTGGCCAGCCAACAAAGTTAAAAAAAAGTCTGTTCCATGGATCACCGGCCTCTGTCCACAAGCAAATAATAGACCCTAACCCACAAGCTGAGCAAGAATGGCTGTATGGATCCTTACCATATGGTCAAAATCCCCTGGCCACCCTGGCCAGCCGGCAAAGTAAAAAAAAAAAACACTGGCTGGCTCACCGACCTCTCTGTCCACATGCTGGTAATAGACTATAACCCACAAGCTGAGCGAGAATGGCTGTATTGATCCCTACCATGTGGTCGAAATTCCCAGCCACTCAAATCACCAGAAACATACCAGCATCACACAAGGAAAACAAATGTAACCCACAGGTTGAGCGAGAATGGCTGTACGTATTCCTACCGAATGGTGGAAATCCCCCGGTCACCCTGATCACTGGTAGCATTCCAGCAGTGCATGAGGAATACAGTGCGACCCACCAGCTGAGCAAGAATGGCTGTACAGATCCCCATTGTATTGTCAAAATCACCCTGGCCACCCAGATTAATTGGAAACTCTCAGCCGCATATGACCATCTGCCCCTTACTGAATGGTCGAAGTTGCATCACCGTCCAGATTACTCGGTCACTCCATAGGCCCATGACGTAGGGGGACTCAGTGCTTCTGCCACATTGTGACATTTGCCTGGGTGGGTGAAAAGGACCCTTGCACATATAGGTCAGTGTGCTGCCTTTTGCTGGCATGCTCATAGCCATGCATGGGTAGAGACATGGAAATGCTGTACACTCCCAAGTGCTAGCACACCTCAGTTTCCACTTTTGTCTCTCCACGTGTGGACATGCTTGGCTGAGGTAAAAATAATGGCAGCTTCTATTGTTGCATTTATGGTGATGCCCTACCTTCTACAGGCCTTAATTCTCCTCTGTGGTGTTCTCATATGTGTGATGATGGTCTCACCAATGCCCAAGAAATGTAAGAGGAGGGTTTTGACTCTGGAGAAGCGTGAGATATTGGGCAAGGTTGACATGGGCTGGCGAACTTCATGCATTGTGCATAAATTTGACTTGTCCCACTGAACTTTGGCTGATATTAAGAAATCACGGGAAAAGCTGATTCAGTATGGACAGAACTATGGCGCTACCACTAGGAAAGGTGACTAGAATGTGATATCCCAACTCTGCTATGCCAACATCAACCAGTCGACTTTGGTTTAGTTTCTCCATTAACGGGTTGCTGACTTGCTTGTACATGGGACCGAGTTGAAGGCTGCAGCTGAGAAGTTTGCTTGCCTGCACAACGTGAACGACTTCAAGACATCCAAGGGTTGGCTCTTCCTGTTCAAACTTCAACATAGACTTACTGGCTGTAAGGCACATGGTGAGGCTTTGGAAACAACAATGGAGGATGTTGAAATTTTTCTCCAGAAAATGCAGTGTTTGATCAAGAAGGAGAGTCTTGCTCTCAGTCAATTGTACAAGCTGATGAAACTGGCCTCTTCTTCTGCTCCTTGCCCACCAATACCCTGGCAGAAGAGATGGAGAAAACTGTACCTGGTCAGAAGTTGTCCACACAGTGTCTCGGTGTTGTGTTGTGCCAGTGCTAACAGAATGCACTGCCTCAAACCCATTTTTGTTGGACATGCAAAACAGCCACATTGTCTCCGTCAGCTGATGGATAGCCTGCCTGTTGTGTAATACCATTCTGTGAAGGCCTGGTTTACAACAAAGATCTTCAGATTGGTTTCACAAACACTTTGTCAAGAAGGTTATCCGTTATCAGGCGGAGGAACTTGGTATCCCTCATGGCCAGGTGAAGGCTCTCGTGAACCTTGACAATGCCCCTGCACATTTGTTAGAGAAGGATTTGGTTGCTGATGGCGGGTTTATTTGGTACTTGCTCTTGCTTCCTGTCACCTAGTTTGACTGCTGTCATTCAACCAGTGGACCAGGGTGTTATCATGGCAGCCAAGAGACTGTTCCATTGGACGTTCCTCGACGAGATGATGGTGGCACATGAGGATGAGGAAGGGGTTGACACACTTAGGGAGCAGACCTTGGAGAATCTGTGGCATTACAACATCAAGTTTGCAGTTTTCAACTGGACCCATGCTTGGAAGGAAGCTCAATCAAAATATTGGAAGGTAGTTGGTCTCGTCTCCTTCAGGGATGCGAGGCTGTGCACGACTTTGAAAGATTTGATGTGGACGATTTCCATTTTTGATTATGCAACACAGGCGAGAATGTGGATGTCGATGGCAGAGGGATTGGCTTGATGATGACAGTGGCAATGCAGGCCATTAGACATTGTCTGATGAGATCACCGATGCTGTCTCTGTGGGACCAACAGAGGAAAGCAGCAAGGATGGGAAGCCTGACTCTGGCCATCCCGCCACTCCAGCACTCCCTCGTCTTGGTGTACTGCGGGCTAAGATTGAGCGGATGTTCAAATAAGATGAGCATCCTTATTGCAACAGGGAGATGGTGCCACTCAGGTTGGCCATGGATCTGAGGGAAGTCAGGGACGCTGTCATCCTCCAACAAAAATCACTGCACCTATCATCAAATGAAGATTGACTCCCTATTCAAGCCTACCATCCCAACGAGTGCCAGCCCCTTCTCCCGACCACGACCATCATCACCCGCTCAACTCCAGTCTTTACTACTGGACCCACAACTGAGCACATCAACAGTTGCTGAATCATTGTTAGACGTGAACATATGGCTGTCTTCAGAGAGTCATGAGACAGGTAGGTCGCCATCACCTCACTGCACATCCATGCCCATTGGTCGGCTTCAGCAGGTGAAGGATGAGGAGGAGGAGGAGTTCTTTGACCTTCGCTAAGAGGCTGTGTTAGCCACTAGACCAGATGGGATGCTTGTACACCTACAGCAACCTGGCAGGTTGCGATGCCTGGCTGCCATCCACTGGGTGTTAAGTGTATTTTATTTTTTTTAAATTGCTTATGCAGTGATTTCTTTGTGTTCAGGATTACATTGCTTATTCCAGTGTGTGTTATGATGTCTGAAAATAGCCAAAAGACAGCAGCACACTGCCGGAATTAGGGGGAGAGTACTGTGCAATTTCGTAGGTCTGTTTTGTGTTTTTTGTTGTTGTTTATGCATTATTTTATAAGTTTTTTAGCTTATATTGCATATTGCAATGTGAGAGTTGATGTATGAAAACAACCAAAATACCTTAGAACACTGTCAAAATTAGGAGGGGTATTGTATAACTTCCCGAAAAAAATATTGACACTCTTACAGCACGTATACTGAAACATGGATGAAGCATTGTGATATGTGCGGCATCCCTTAATTTTAAGTGCAGATATTATCCTTGGTAATTATTAGAACTCAAAATTGCAAAAATATCCACTTACTGGGTGGTATATGGCTTGAAGCACCACATTTATAGACTCATGTGTACCTGCAGAAGTTGCTCATTTTCACAACCATCATACCCAAAGGTTCCGATACTTTTATGGGAGGGTATACATGTTGGTGGGGTTTTGCATTTTCTTTTTTTTATTGTTTGGGGGGGTTGTTGTTTATGCATTGTTTTCTTAGTGTTTAGTATTATATTGCTTAATGATGTGTGTGTCTCGATGCCAAAAAACAGCCAAATGACCACAGAACAGTGCCATATTAGGAGTACACTTCATAATGTTTTTTTTTTTTTTGTTTTTTTTTGAGGGTGGTTCATGCATTGTTTTTGTAGTGTTTAAGATTATATAGCATATTGCAATGTGTGCTTTGATGTTTAAAAACAGCTGAAAGACTGCAGAACACTAATAAAAGTAGGAGGGGTACGGTTCATTTAGGTAGGGTTTTGCATATATATATATATATATATATATATATATATATATATATATATATATATAGATAGATAGATAGATAGATAGATATAGATATAGATATAGGTAGATAGATAGATAGATATATGTTTTTATATATATATATATATATATCTACCTATCTATCTATCTCTCTATATCTCTCTATCTCTCTATCTCTCTATCTATCTATCTATCTATATCTATCTATCTATCTATCTATCTATCTATCTATATATATATATATATATATATATATATATATATATATATATATAAACCCCTCGATTATCCATCATAATAGAGCCAAAGGCATGACCAGATACTGGGATGTCCAGACACAGAGCAATATCCTCTACTGTACTACCCTACCTATATCCATACCCAAACACTATGTACAGGACCCCTCATAATTTTGGCAGTGTTCTGTGGTGTTTCAGCTGTTTTAGACATCGAAACCTATATTGCAAAATGCAATTTTTTTTGTAAATAACCTTAAGGGTTTCTCTTCAAATTTTAACGTTTATACATCAAAATGTAGCATTAAGTAAGCCCTTCAGATGGTAATGTTGAAAAAAAAGAATAATGCAAAATGTGTTACACTTAACCCGCCCCGTACCGACTAATTTATTACAAAACCAACCCCCACAACCCGACAAATTTTCAACTTTTTTTTTTTTTTGTCTCAAACCTCTGCTTTTGGTGAGAAACAATGGAGAATCACCCAGAAAGTGCTCACCTGAGGTTAGAAGTGGTCTTATAGGTGACCCTCTGAACACATGATAAATGTGTTATCTGTAGCCGTGCTGCTACTGTCGCATTTTCTATGGTGAGGTAACTATTGGAAACCACTCAAAATACATAGATATTTATTAATTTGGTACAAATTTACATGTAGTACAAGAATATATTGGTTTTCACACAATAATATAGGCGATATAAGCATTGTTTCATTCACGAACACATGAATATTGCCGTATTCTTTCACAATTGACTCACTGTGACTGTTGTTTCAACTTACATACTACCTTTCAACTTACATTATACCATTCCACTAACATTATACCAGTTTCCACCTTATGTAACTTATCACATATTTATAGGCCTTACTATTATAGTGAGTGTCATATTATCGCATGTTTGCAGGCCGTACAATTATAGTGAGCCTAGTATTATCTCAAGCACACAGAGTATCAGTAATGTACTAAGGTGTGGTAGAGGAAGTGTCCCGTGTATTGTACGTACCAAAAATCACGCACGAAATTTGAAAAATGTGCAAACGACGGCCCTTGCAGTAGCAAAACATATGTCATGGGAAATGAGCAGGAAAAAAAAGTTGCAACATTTATTGCATGTCGTGGGTACAGGGCAGGTTAAAAGTGGCTGCTAAAGTGTGATGCCAAACAGCCCCGGGTAGGAGCTATTTGGCAATCCACACACAAAAAAAAATGCTAGTTAAAATTGATTTGTACTTGCCTTAAACAAAAACATCATGGTTTCACTTAGAACGTTTGTGAACAATGGTTTTTGACATGCTCGTGTTTATACTATCTATCTATCTATCTATCTATCTATCTATATATATATATATATATATATATATATATATATATATATATATTTCAAGTTTGTAAATTTTTAAAATGGTTTTGATATTTTAACCACAATACATCAGTGATTATATTTACACTACACACTGGGGTACTGGTACTGTAGTTTTTTTTATCCAGGCATTATAAGCATACCAGCAAAGCTTTCTTTCGTGCCCTCAAATGTGTAGGTCGCTCACTAAAGTGCAATGCCAAACAGCCCAGAGTAGGGGACTATTTGGCAATCTACATAAAAATGCTAAATAAATTGGATTTATGTGCTTGCCTTATACCAAAAAAAGTTTCCTTTAGAATGTTTGTGAACATTGGCATTTGAAACGTTTTGACACACTTTAAATTGTATATACTTTGTTTTTATTTGTTATATTATTTTAACCACAATACATCAGTATTTATACGATATTTACACTACACACTATGGTACTGATATTATAGTTTTTTATCCAATTTCATTCCAGTAGAGCTTTCATTCAGCCCCTGAAATGTATAGGTCCCTTGCCTTTGCCATTGTACTTTAACTTTTCTAACAATGTCATGTTTCTTCACTTGCGAAACATCTGGCACTCAGTCAAGAAATTTAAAACACAATAATTTGTATTTTCTATGTTTTCAAAAAAATTCCACAGTATACCTTGTGCCACCTTTCTTTTCAAGAATTTTTCCTACATTTGGTATGGTCCTCCTTGTTCTGTTTCTACATTTACAAGAACAGATTCATCAATTGTTAATTCATCAGTGGGTACTGGTACCTCTTTTGGTTTTTCTTTCACTGACTTCTAGTATTTCTGTCACTGCTTGAAATTCATCTTCAGTTCTGGAAACATCGTAGATTGGTTTCTTTCTAATTTTCTTTTGTGGACAGGGACTTGCTGAAGTTAAGGCGCCTTCATTCATCACAGCTTCTATGTAATTTTTGCCTGGGCTAAGGTATATCTTGCTCCTTCTGTGTGTTTCAGTCGATTAAGGGATCTTATTTCTTCTAATTTTTGTAGAACAATGTCAAAAACATATTTTTTGGTTTCATCGACTACAGTTGCATTCTCTTTCTGTTGAAGGTTGTCAGTTTATTATTTTCTGAGGGTTCAGCAGAACTAAACCACTTGCTTTGAATCGACTGACCACGTTAGTGGTAGCACTTGGGTCAAGCCGTGAGACAGTGATCCGAAGAAGTCAAGAAAGGCAGTCTTTTGGAAGAATGCTTGACTTCTTCCCAAAGAGTTCTTCCAGTCTGTAAGAACCTGCCTCCACACAGCCTTCAGTGGTCCATAGAAACCTACATCTAGTGGCTGGAGCAGATGTGTTGAGTTTGTAGGAATGAACACAAATGTTATGTTTTTGTCTACGCACAAATCAAATACTTCTTGATATAAGTGTGATGCCAGGTTATCTCCAATAACAACTACTTTCCCTTCAAGATGACAAGTGGCAGGAACCAAAAGTCTGTCAGCCCAGTCATGGAAAATGTCAGCATCAAATCATCCTCTCTTGCTAACATTATATCAGGCACCTTGTAGACCTCCTTCCATTCATTTCTGTTCCAATCTGGCAGCTTTACAAAACTACATCAGGAGGGAGTCTTTCCCCACTCGCACTTTCAGGAAATGCCACAGAACATGCACTCTTAATATGATTCATAACAAGTTTTCGGTACTTGACACGACCTCGGAATATCATTAATTGTTTGCCTGGATCATCAATGAAACTGGTCTCACCATAGTTAAATATATTTGTAGGAGGAACACCTTCCAGATCAGATACAATAGTCTTGAATTTTTCTCTGACATCTTCAACAGACAACAAATTTTTTTTTTTTTAACATTCTGATACATTCTCCTAGAAAGAATGTGACTGTGTCTTTCAATGAATTTGTTTACCCAGCCATCTCTAGGTTCATTGGCTTTGAAACAGTGAATGTCTGACCTTTTCTGTTAAGAAAATTCTTTATCATCACTTTTATATCAGTTTTCTTGAATGGACATCCCCAATTAGCTAGTGTTGCTGTGTTATGTGCTATCACTCTCTCTTCCATTTGTAATAGGACTATGGGGTGTCCGATCTTGGCAAATTCAACACTACTGGTACCTGGATTTTCTTTGACATACTGACTGTAGCAAAACAGAGTTCTCTTAGGAATACTGAACGTGGCAGATGCCTTTGCAATTGGCATTCTATTCTTGATTGCTTTTAAAGCATTGTTAATGTTTTCCTGGGTATACTGACAGTGTCTTGAGAACCCAACAATTGGCTTCTTGTTCCGAACCATGATTGGATGTTTTTAACTTAACACAAAATCTGAATAGAGGAATAACAGAAAGAAAACAAAGATTTCAAATAGTGCAAAAGCAAAACAGTTGGTGCCAGGCACAAGAAAACTCGGTAAATACTAACTTATTTCTTCCATTTAGTGTCGGTGCACAATTAAAGTCTAAGGTAATGTTGCAAATGTTTTCAAGTTATGCCTCTGAAAATACGTGATGTTGCATTTGACCTTTCAAGGTCACTCAGGATCAAAGGTCATGCTGCCAAATGAAAGCCCAAACGAGACTTCCTATTTGGTAATAGTAAATATCTCTAGCATCAATGAGTTTCAAGTTATAGTCCCCAGAATATCCATGACCTTGAATCACTTATGGTCAAAGGTCAAGGTACCAAATAATAACCCATAAGGGATTCCCTTAGCTGATAATAGTAAATATCTCTCTATCTTCAACCAGTTTTGAGTTATAGCCCGCTGAATATCCGTTACCTTGAGTTTGACCTTTCAAGGTCAAGATCAAAGGTGTTCGCACCAAATGAAAGCTCATTTTACGAGTTTCTGTGTATTCCTAATAGTAAATATTTCTATCTTCAATTGTTTTCATGTTCTAGCCTTTCGAAAATCCGTGACCTTGATTTTGACCTTTCAAGGTCACTCATTTACCTCAAAAATTTTATAACTTTCTTTGGGGACCAGTGCCTGCATATCTTTGAAAGTTTCATGTAATTTCATTCAGCCATTTTTCTGTAATGTTGCTAACAAACAAAAAAGGAACAACCAAACATACAAAGAAACAAACAAAGAAACTTGACCAAATATTATACAATTTCATTCAGCCATTTTTCTGTAATGTTGCTAACAAACAAAAAAGGAACAACCAAACATACAAAGAAACAAACAAAGAAACTTGACCAAATATTATACCTTGTCCGACTCTGTCCGGGCGAGGTAATAAGGACAAAAATACAGATGTGCCAAATAGCCCCGAGTGTATAAAAAACTAACAATAAATAATGAGGAAACATAAAGTGACAAAAATTGCAGGGATTTCTCATAAAGGGTATGTGCATAACAGATCAAAATTTCACATGTCTCGTCCTAGTTTGTCTCCACAGACCTTAGGTGGGGAAAAAGAAAAAATTGCGATATCAGAAAATGTAGTTTCCATAATTTTCGTAAACTGATTATTCCAAATAAATGTAATAACTAGTGCTTAAAAAAATAGCCAAATGCATGCTGAAGACGGTACAGTATTTATTTTCTTATTTTGTTGAAAAAAATAACAAATTTTACTAGCTATAAATTAAAAGCGGGCCACATAGCCCCTGGAATGACAAATAGCCCCACCCTACTTTAATATATATATATATATATATATATATATATATATATATACAGTATATAAGTAGACCCTCACTTTAACGGGCCTTTGTGGACCAGATACCGGATTTAGTGGGTTCTCCGATGGCCTCCAATCTTTCGTCAGCTGTAACGAATAATGTCCATTAACTCCCGCCGCGCTAATTGCTATCAACCCAATTACCTTCCCTGGGTAATTTTGTTTAACTTTTTATTTTAATATTGAGTATTTTTTCATCAGTTCATGTGCTACTGAGCTCAAACTCTTCATCACCATCGTCTTTTTGTAATATACGCCTCTTGGGTGGGTGTGAGGGTGGCGATAAGTCGCCTTCATCGTGGGAGGTAGGCAGGCGTGAATCCGCCATTGCTGGGCTACAAACGAACCTAATTACTAAATATTCGGTATTGGCAACTGTGGTATGGCGGGGTCTGGCAACAGCTCTGGTGGGATAAAAGAAGCTTAACGTTCCCATGGAAATTACTGACGCTTCCTCGTGCTTGAAATTATGGCGCCGCGACCCACTGCCTTATATGAGGCGATCACCATGGCCAGGGGTGGCCGGCATATTATCTCGTACGAGGCGATGAGCACTGTGGGGGTTAAATGGGGACACAACAGGTCTCAGAACATGTTTTTCCTACCCTTTTTACTCCAACCATGCCTGAAATTGTCCTTTCCCCATCAGGAATGCTGAGTTGTAATAACAAATTATCGTAATACTGTAATAGTCATGAAAAAGTGCTATGATAAGAATGTGATACAAGCTGGAAAAGGGCGAAATAAAGAACCATTAGCATCATATGGGTATAGTTTTCCATTTTAGTATTTGAATATGCTACTGTAGTCATTTCTTTGGAAATGTGCACTTGATATCCCACCTCGGGGTATATAATGGACTATCGGTTTTATCCGATCATGTTACTCCCCCCATGAGTCCATCATAGCGCATGTCTCCCCTGTGTGTATATATATATATATATATATATATATATATATATATATATATATATATATATATATCACTGAGTGCGGCAGCCACTCCGAAAGTAAGAATGGCCCAGGGTTAAAATGGCGTCCTGTATATAGGATATAGAAGCATTTGCACAAAAATGGTTCTGAGCTTATAACAACAAGACCTTCCCAATGCAAGTGCAAAACTACTTGCAAAGTCTTGCTAACCTTCGTAGGAGTTGCAATATCGCACTGCAAAAATATCGATTTTGTTCTTTCTTTCTTTCTTTCTTTCTTCATCAGTCATAACTCCAAAACAAAAAGGCATTCACGAACATACTATACATACGTCAAAACGCATCTTACAAGTGTAGTTTTTTCTTTTCATGTTAAGAAAAGCTTTCACGCTACGATTCGCGAGTTATGGCCTGAAAACCACGTTGTAGTCATCCGTAGGTTGGCGATTTTGCGCAATATTGGTTAGCTTCGGCTCCCCTACAGTTAAAGAACGTACCAAAACACTTCTTTTCACGGGAAGGCACCCTCATTTTCGTCTTTCAGTATGCTATGCTTGTAACCATCCCAATCTAACACTTGCTTTATGCATAATTATACGGTACTTCCACAAAAAGATCATAAACTAGAAAACAAAAATTTTCTTCTAAATTGATTGTTAAGAAATAGGAGTGGCAAAAGTATACAGATAACAGATGAAAAAAGCACAGAAACAAGAGCATTCCACCAGCTACAAATACATGTTTGTGACTAACGTGTGGAAAGTATTAATGGGTATAAGTCCTCTAATCTTTAAAGGGCAAAAGTGCTGAGATAAGACGTGAAAGAAGCCCAGGAAACAAATATACATTCATGATGGGATGAGATTTGGAGACCTACACCCATTACTACCTCATTCCACCAGCTACAGATTTGTTGCTAGAGTGAGGAAAGTAGCAATGGGTAAGGGTCTCCAAACCTCCTTCAGTCTTGAATGCTCCCTTGTTTCGGCACCTTTTTTTACCTCTCAGCAGTTTTACCTTTTGCAGATTTTTTGACCTATACCCATTACTGCACTCCACACCTTAGCCACAAACATGTATCTGTAGCTGGTGGAATGCTCTTGTTTCTGTGGCACTTTTGCCATTCCTACTTAATCATTTTAGAAGAAAATTTCTGTTCTTATGTAAGTATATATATATATATATATATATATATATATATATATATATATATATATATATATATATATATATATATATATATATATATACTTCTCAGTTTGTATGAAACGAAAAGTTTATAACGAATGTATAATTCCAGCTATGACGTATGGTTGTGAGACTTGGAAACTGACAAAATCAATGGAAAATAAATTAATCCGTTCTCAGAGAGCAATGGAAAGGTGAATGTTGGGAATATCTTTAAGAGACAGGAAAAGATCAATTTGGGTGAGAGAGCAGACTAAAGTCAAAGATATTAAAGACATTATAAAAGAATAGAAATGGAGGTGGGCAGGCCATATAGCAAGAATAAGGGATAACCGATGGAGTAAGAGGCTGACGGACTGGACATCAAGAGAATGTAAGCGTAGCAGAAAAAAGCCAGAAGGGAGATGGAGAGATGAGATAGAGAAATTTGCAGGGAAAACGTGGCAAAGATTGGCTCAGTCAAAGAATTCGTGGAAAAGATTGGGGGAGGCCTTTGTTCAGCAGGGGACTAGTTATGGCTGATGATATATATATATATTTATATCTGTATCTATTTATCAATCTATCTATCAATATATATATATATATATATATATATATATATATATATATATATATATATATATATACTGTATATATATATATATATATATATATATATATATATATATATATATATATATCCCATTGGAGTCCAGTGTCCTCAGTACTGGACAGAACTGGAAATTTTCAAACATCAATAAAGTAGGGAACCCCGGGTAGGGACCTATGAGCTTCGCGACTATGAGCCGACAGGCGGAGGAAGGTACGCTTAGGACCCTCCCGAAACAGTGCCTCTCCCAGGAACCCTGGAATGAATGAAATATATATATATATATATATATATATATATATATATATATATATATATATATATATATATATATATATTGCCAGACGTCTCAATCCCATTTGGGGTGGCCACAAACAAATCGCCTCCAAGTCGCCCTGTCCCCCGCCATTTCACTGCCTTGCTCCCAACTCACACCTCCCTCTCTCATATACCTCTCCACCCCATCTCTCCATCTCATCCTCGGCCTCCCCCTCCCTCTTCCCCCCTCCATCTCACTCACATACACTCTCTTTGTCAGTCTTTCACCCTCCATCCTCTCCACATGGCCAAACCACCTCAGTGTGTTCCTCATAACGCTTAATATCACATCCACATCCACACCACATCGCTCCTTTATATCCTCATTCGTCAGCCTATCTCTCCATGTGACTCCACAGGCTCCGCTAAATAACTCATTTCCACTGCTCTCACTCTTGACTTATGTCCTTCCAACAACGTCCAAGCTTCACTTCCATACGTTAGAGTTGGTATCACAATACTGTCATGTAGTAACTTTTTCACTTCCATGCTCACTTCCCTGTTTCTTATTACTGCTTTCAAAGAACCAGCAACCTTTCTTCCCTGCTGTACCCGTTCAAGCACTTCACCCTCCAAACCTCCATCCTTACTCATCACACAACCCAAGTACTTAAACGTACTCACATTTTCCAATTCCTCACCATCCAACCTCGCTGTACATTCACTGACTTCACCTCTCTCAAAGACCATCACTTTACTCTTCCCTACATTCACCTTTAGATTCCGTTTCTTACACACTCTCCCAAACTCATCCACCAAGCCTTGCAGCTCCCCTTCGTCTTCACTCAACAACACAGTATCATCCGCAAACAACAGTACAGGGAGTTTCCAAACACTATCCTCTCTCACCAGGGCCACTCAAACATCCACTACCCTACCTTGTACCTCTTTTATTACCCCATCCATGTACAGATTGAACAACCATGGAGACATGACACATCCCTGTTTCAAACCAACTTTCAAAGAGAAAAATTCACCTAGTTCACCATCCACACGCACTGCAGCCTTCGCACCATCGTACATACTCTTCACAGCATTCAACAACTTCCCATCTACTCCATATATTCTTAACACTTTCCACAATCCTTGTCTATCCACCCTGTCATATGCTTTCTCCAAATCCATCAAAGCCGCATACAATTTCTTTCCCTTCTCTAGAAACTTTTCCACTAAAGATCTAAGAATGAATATCTGATCTACACAACCTCTTCCCTTCCTAAAGCCTCCCTGTTCTTCTCCAACTAATTTCTCTGTTCTTTCTCTAACTCTGTCAATAAGTATCCTACCATACACTTTTCCTATTATACTGACAAGACAAATGCCCCTATGATTACCACACACTTCTTTTTCCCCTTTTCCTTTGTACAGTCGCCGCAAGAAGTGACGGCAGAGTTTCAGATTGCTTCGGTCACTCTGCACTGCCGTACGTTCAATGAGAACAGTGAATATAAGGTAAACATTCAATGCCTTCATCAGGTCATATCAAATAAATTATATATTATATTGCGCCAAGAATGATGTAGAATGAATAACAGGAGGCAGTGATATTAAAAGTTAACACTTAGTTACCTTTCCCGATTTGAATGAATGTGAAATGTATTACTCCGCGCGCGGTGGGCAGTAGTCCTATAACTCCGTGTTCCTGATTTAAATGTTTCCCAGGATTTCAAATACAGATGCTCTAGTTTTGAAGACAAGTTTAGGAAAATTATAGTGACTGCAATACACTGCCTTATTTTCAAATGCTATGGTGATGATCCAGCAACAATAATGATGCCATAACAATGAAATTATTCTTCGTAATGATGCCCTACCTGCGGCAGCAGAAAGACCATACTGACTTTTATTCCGTCTTCCTCTCTCCAATAATAATTATAATTAGCAACTTTATTCCCAATTGATGCAAAATTATTATTAGCTGTAAGGAGGTATGACAGATTCTGCGTTTTTCTCTTACACTAACAATAAACTGGACCAAAACATGAGTTCATAAAATCTTGCCAAGCAAAACCACGCACTCTTTACTCCATCTTTTAATCTTAATATCTGTCTTTTTAAATAAACTGTAATGTCCTGCTGAACAGATAATGCTGATTTGGAAGTTTTGAACTCTATCTGTTTATGAACCTCTGCATTTTACTACTCTTGCTAATCGATCAAGCACTGAGGATATCAGACTAAGACAAGTTAGCATTCTGGAAGGAGCTCCGACTCTAGGCAAACATCGAGGTTCTTTTTTTATACTTCTTTCACCGACAGCCCTCTGGCTTAAATTAAATAATCCAGAGATTTTTCTTAATGGAAAACTGGCCAAAGGCAGTGTAATAACTGCATGTCTTTGAGTAATTGTTATCTCTTTTCATGCGTGTTGATCGAAACATTTAAAATAGCTTACTAGCTTACGCCGTCTTCCAGCTTTCTGTCGTCGTCCATGGAGACAGTGGAAACGGAAATAAACGACTTTAAATTATTCCCTGGTATTGTAACGGAAATTATTTTAGAAGTAATAATTACTAATTTTTATTGTTTATTGAAGCTCCCTTTTGTTCAGTCTTAATCAATCAATCATTTCCTGTGGCACCCTCGGGGATGCATAGGGCCTCGATGAACTCACACCACCACATCCTATCTTGTGCTAACTCCTCAAGATCTCCCCAACACTCATCTCCAGCTTCCCGTCTCATTGTCCTCACCCACGTCTCTTTTGGCCTTCCTCTACCTCTCCTACCAGGTGCCACCCACCCTGGTGTACCTCGTACTATTCCCTGTCTCCTATACACATGTCCTAGCCACTTCCATCGTGAGAATCTAACATATTCATCGATCGGCTGCACTCCCGTTATTTCTCTAATTCTACTATTTGGTATCCTTTCCCACCACTTAACTCCTAATATTCTTCTAAGTGCTTTATTTTCAAACACCAAGAATTTATTTTCCATAGTCACTGTGCTGTACCAAGACTCGTGTCCATAAATTAAGATACTCCTAACCATTACCTTATAAAGTTTGATTTTTGTATGCACAGAGAAATTGTTATTATTTCAAATATTTTTAAGCATTCCCATTGCCTGATTAGCCTTCTTTAACCTTTCCTCGAATTCAAAGTTCAAAGAACCATCCTTGGCTAAATAAGTACCTAAATATTTAAACCTATCAACTTGCTTTACAACCATACCTCCAATTACACATTCCTGCGCATTTTCCATATTCATATTGATTATTTCAGTTTTTCCACAATTAATAACCAAACCCACCTTGCGACCTTCACTCACCAAACAGTCCAACACTCTCAGTCTTACGTTACTAAAAAATTATTGCATGTTACCATACTAGACCTGAACTCCGCAAATTATTCCTGACTGTCCCTGAGCGATAGTTGTAAAATTTCAATTAGTTCCGTTTAGGATCTCCTATTATCGTAACTAACGAACTGCTTCCTACAATTTTGAAATATACAGGTACTTTGGCATTGTTTTATTGCTTTTTGTAACAGTTTTACGTATTAGGTTTCACCTCATAGAGATATAAGGAAGAGTATGTGCATCGTCGCTGACCGAAAATTTCTGGATACTCCGCCGTCACTTCTTAGGCCGACTGTACAAGGGAATAATTATACCTGACTTCCAATCCTCCGGGACTCTACCTTCCTCCCAGGCCAATCTGCACATCTTCCACATCCATTCTACTACTATCTCTCCCCCATGCTTCAGCATTTCACCACACACTCCATCAATTCCTGGGGCTTTCCCCAATTTAACTTTCTTCATTGCTTCCACAACTTCTATCCTACTGATTTCTTCCTGTCTTCTCACGTCCCTCCTTCTCCCAGCCATTCCCCAGCCACTTATACTCGCCTTACTTCCATCCTCTGTGTTCAACAATTCCTTAAAGTGTTCTCTCCATCTGCTCACTTTTTCTCCCTTCTCCACTAGTAATCTACCATTTTTATCTTTCACTCCCCTGCTAACTTCACTTCCACCCTGTCTTACTCTTTTCACCTCTTTCCAAAACATTTTCTTACAGTCCCTCCACTTTACACTCAAATTCCTTCCAAATTCCTCATCCACTCTCTTCTTACTCTCTCTTACTAATCTTTTCACTTATCTCTTTCTCTCTACATATAACTCACTCTTCTGCCTCTCAACTTCTTTACACCCCTATTTCTCATCCATTCATTGTATGCTTTCTTTTGTGCCACAGCCTGTCTCACCTCTACAGTCCACCACACTGTTCCTTGCACCCCCCTACGTCTTCTCTTCCTTCCACACACCACATCACATGCTGCACATATTTCTTCTGTAAATATCCTACACACACCTTCCACGTCTCCCATCTGCACCAATTCATATTTGCCCAATCGTTCCTCCACTTCTCTCTTATACTCTGCCTTTTTCTCATCCTCTTGTAACCTCTCCACTCTCCTTGCAACTACTCCTTCCTCTCGTCTTTCCCTTCTTCTATTCCTTCATCTTACTTGCATTCTAATTCTTGGTGGTCAGAAAGTCCACTCCCCCAACCTCTATAAACTCTTGCATCCATTACACATCTTCGCATCCTTTCATTCACACACACATAATCAATCATTGCCTTCCTTTCATTCAGTTCACCACCCACCCTTCTCATCACTCGCCATGTATACCTGTGGATCACTTTATGCCTGAAGAGGGTATTGGCTATCACCAACCCCCTCCCAGCACAAATGTCCACTAACGCACTCCCATTCTCATCTATCTCAGCAGGCACACCCCACTCACCAACTATTCCATCCACCTTCACATTCCCAACTTTACCATTCATATCACCGATCAAAAACACTCTCTCATTCCTTCCAAACTTTTCCATGCACACTTCTACATTTGTCCAGAACTCTTCTCTCACTCTTCTAGCACGATCTTGCGTTGGCGCATACACACACACACACAGTCGCCCACATTTGTATTCCAACTTTCAACTTTACCCACACAATCATTGACCCAACTGATCCATACTGTCTTATGCTCCTCTTCCATCTTTTACTCACAACTATACATACTCCTTCCTTTGCCCTCTCATTCTCACCTACTCCTGCACATATACCCCATCCATACTCCCATTCTCTCACACTTTTTCCTCTCCATTTTGTTTCAGTTATTCCACATACATCCACTTTCGCACCCTCAAGCACCTGGACAATCTATAATATATATATATATATATATATATATATATATATATATATATATATAGTGTATATATATATAGTGTATATATATATATATATATATATATATAGATATATATATATATATACTGTATTGAGAGACAGACAGACAGACAGACAGAAACAGAGAGAGAAATTGAAAAAAGGTTGAGGCGTTATCCTCTTTTATTATGATATACAAAGTGGTATGTAAGCTACAGTTATTATGTTTTGAACTAAGATTCCCTGCAAAATCATTTACCTTTTGAATCGGTCCATATGCTTCTGGCTGACATTAAAATTTCTTCAGCTGATGTATTTTCTACGATCACTGGCCTCAATACTAACAAGGCATACTTGCCTGATGGGGTCCCTCCTGTCGTTCTCAAGAACTGTGCTTCTGTGCTTACACCCTGCCTAGGCAAACTCTTTCGCATTTGTCTGTCAACTTGTACCTTTCCTTCTTGCTGGAAGTTTGCTCTCATTCAGCCAGTCCCAAAGATGGATGACCACTCCCAACCCTCCAACTATCGTCCAATTGCTTTAACGTCCTGTATTTCAAAAGTTTTTGAGTCAATTCTCAATAGAAAACTTTTAAGGCATCTTTCCTATCACAACCTTCTTTCTGATCGTCAGTACGGGTTCCGTCAGGGACGCTCCACTGGCGATCTTCTCACCTACCTTTCAGATTCCTGGTCATCCTCCTTTCGGGACTCTGGCGAAAGCTTTGTCATTGCACTTGACATCTCAATGGCTTTCGATCGAGTCTGGCATAAATCTTTAATTTCCAAACTGCCCTCATACGGTTTCTATCCTTCTATCTGTGTCTTCATCGCTTGTATCCTTTCTGGTCGTTCTATAGCCGCTGTTGTAGACGGTCATCGTTCTTCTCCTAGATCTATCAACAGTGGTGTTCCTCAGTGCTCTGTCCTATCACCAACTCTCTTCATTTTATTCATCAATGATCTTCTAATCTGTACATCTAACCCTATCCACTCATACGCTGATGACTCCACCCTTCACCTTTCCATTCGGTTCCCGCAACGCCCATCTCAACAGTTACTTCAACAAACAAGGGATGAGGCTATGGCACACCTAATGTCTGACTTGACTCATTTCTCTGACTGGGGTAAAAATAATCTGGTTGTTTTTAATGCATCTAAGACTCAGTTCTTACACCTATTAACCCGACAAAATCTTCCACAGGTATACGCACTAATGTTTAATAATATTCAGCTTAATCCTGCATCATCCTTGAACATGCTTGGGGTTTCATTTACTCGGGACTTATCTTGGAAAGATCATATTACATCTCTTGTAAAATCTGCTTCCAAGAGATTAGGTGTGCTAAGCCGACTCCGTTCTTTCTTTACCACTGCACAATTGTTGACTCTATACAGGGGTTTTATCCGCCCCTGTGTGGAGTACAACTCTCATGTGTGGGGAGGCTCCCCACATACAGCTCTTCTCAATAGGGTGGAGTCAAAGGCTTTTCGTCTCATTAACTCTCCTCCACTTATTGACTCCCTTCAGCCTCTGTCTCTTCACTGCACTGTTGCATCTTTATCTCTTTTCTATCACTACTTTAATGGTCACTGCTCCTCTGAAGTGTCTGCATGCATTCCTCCACCTCTATAACGGGTGCGTTGCACCCATCTAGCAGCAAACTCTCATCCCTTTTCTGTCCAGTTCCCTAATGCGAGAGTTAACCATTACTCCCAGTCTTTCATTTATGCAACGGGTCAACTCTGGAACTGTCTCCCTCTGTCTGTATTTCCTGCTGCCAATGATCTCTAGTCTTTCAAACACAGTGAGTCCAGGCATCTCAAAATGACCGTATCTTGAATTTGGATCTCTATTGTATTTTGTTTTTCTCTTGGAAGGAACTGTTATTGCGGGCTCATGGCCTTTGGTTCCTTCTTCCTCGCATTAGAATGTATATATATATATATATATATATATATATATATATATACCTAAGCTGCTTCCCCAAGGAAAGGGAGGTAGCCGAGACAGGACGACACACTCCCCATTTACTCATCCATTCAAACACATTCATTCGCATCTTAGCCCCAAAGGAGAGAACGGACAGATCCTCACCGCACCACGCCGCACAAGGGTCAACTGCGCAATGCAATCAGTGTCATCCGCAGCAGGGCCCGACAGCAGAACTGGTTTACCCCTGCCACATCATAACAGACCCATCCCCTTACCCGCACCTGACCTGACTAGCTGATCAGACCAAATGCGGGAGAACATCCCCTCAGGGCTGCGTCATCACTTATTCATTCACAATTTCTCTCCATTTATCTCTGTCACGCACAGCCACTCTTCCTTGCTCAACAGACATCCCTCTCGCATCCAGCGCTCTCTTCACACTGTCCATCTATACATATATATATATATATATATATATATATATATATATATATATATATATATATATATATATATATATATATATATATATATATATATATATATATATATATATATATATATATATATATATATATATATATCACACTCCCAATTTAAAATTGCTAGAAATCATGCAAAAGCTGTATTAAGTCTATCTAAATCAAACTTTCTTCAAAAGCAAAAACTACTTAACAACCCTAATGACAATAGAATATTCTGGTCAACTGTTAATTCTTTCAATAATAACTTTAACAAGTCATCTTCCATTCCCCCACTAAAATCTTCAGATGGCAATATTACAAATGACCCACGTGGGAAAGCAGATATCTTTGCTAGTACCTTTGCAAGAAACTCTACCATAGATGATACCAGCCAGAATGTCTCAGTACTGGAACTTGATTCTCCCGAAATTGCCCCACTTAAAATACAGACAAGATTCGTAAAATCCATCCTAGACAATTTACCTACCAACAAAGCTCCAGGCCCAGATGGAATTCCGCCAATTGTTTTGAAAAAGTGTTCCCCTGAACTTGCCTCTGTCCTAGCCAAATTATTCAGACTATGCATACGTACTTCTTTATTCCCAAATTCATGGAAAGAAGCCAATATCCTCCCAGTTCCGAAGAAAGGAAGTTCGTCTGACCCCTCCAATTACAGACCAATAGCTGTCACATCTTCTCTTGGTAAGGTATTTGAAATTTTAATTAATAAGCATATTGTTAAACATCTTGAATCCAACAACTTAATTAGTGATAGACAATACGGTTTTCGCCACGAAAGATCCACCATTGACATACTCAATCTCTTAACTCATACCATCCATTAATCAATTGATCTTTTTGGAGAAACTCATGCAGTTCCTCTTGATATCTCTAAAGCTTTCAACAGAGTATGGCACCATTCCCTGCTGTCCAAACTCCCTTGCTATGGACTAACGTCTTTTGTTCCTTTGATTTCTTCTTATCTTAGTGACAGGAAAATAAGAGTAAAAGTAGATGATGTATATTCGAATTTCCCCTCAATTAACGCCGGCGTGCCGCAGGGATCAGTTCTGGCTCCAACCCTATTTCTGGTTCATATTAATGATCTCTTATCTGTCACTCACAATCGCATTCACTCATATGCAGATGACTCAACACTACATAGTTCATTCACACTCAGACATCCATTTACAAAGTCTAATATCTCTACCTCTCAACTCAGTACAGCCATCTCCATAAATCAAGATCTAGCTACAATCAGTGAATGGGGACAAAACAACCTTGTCTCTTTTAATGCTAATAAAACTAAATATATACAGTTTACTAATAGACAGATATTGCCAGATTCGTACATTACCTTCAGTGCTACTAATATTCCCATCTCCAAAAGTATTGAAATTCTTGGTATCTCACTTAACAGTGCCCCCAGCTGGACCTCTCATGTCAGATCACTTGCTAAAACCGCCTCAAAGAAACTTGGATTATTGTACAGAGTCCGTAACTTCTTTGCCGATGAGCATTTAGCTATAATTTATAAGAGTCATGTGCGCTCTCAGCTTGAATATTGCTCACCCTTGTGGAATGGTTGTGGAGAGGTTGCATTAAGACAACTAGACAAAATTCAGAATAAAGCTGTTCGAATCATTAACAACCCTGCCATTACATATAAACTACCTCCCCTGCAAGTAAGAAGGAATGTTGCCTCCCTTGCATTATTTTACAGATATTTTTTTGGCAAATGCTCAGACGAAGTTGCGTCCATGGTGCCACCTCTCCATGCCTTCCCTCGTGCTACACGGGCATCTGGTAGCGCTCATGACTGGAATGTCACTCAACCATATCGCAGAACTTCTGCCTATCAGAATCCTTTCATTCCCCGAACTGCATCTCTCTGGAACTCGCTTCCCCAGAGTTGTTTTCCTCCAAATTTCAACCCACTACTGTTCAAGTCTAACTGTTACAGACATTTTATGAACAGAGGACACCAGCAATCTGGTGTATGGATTTTTTTTTTTTTCCCATTTGTTTTTCCTTCCTCCGTTCTATTATTATAATATATATATATATATATATATATATATATATATATATATATATATATATATATATATATATATAGATAGATAGATATTACATAAATATACCTACTTTATACCTCTTTCTCTCTATCTACATGTGTGTGTGTGTGTGTGTGTGTAATTCACCGGGTAATTCACTGTGTAGGTCAGGATCACTTGATGGTAGTGATCGTCAGCTTGTACCCACCCGGAAGGGAGCTGAGAGCTCATATAGTCCGATCTAGGGGCAAGGCTGTGACCTTCACACATGCACACCCCCGTTCCCTTACTCAAGGGGGACAGTAACCACCCACTTCGTCCGTGAAACTTTTCGCAACCTGGGCGAGGCGCGAACTTCCATCTACGAGACGGCAAGCGAGAATGCTACCACTGAGCCAGCGAGCGGTGTGTGTGTGTGTGTGTGTGTGTGTGTGTGTGTGTGTGTGTGTGTGTGTGTGTGTGTGTACTACATCTTTCTCTTCATCATCAGTACCAAATCTATCAGTGGTTGTTGTTGTTGTTGTTGTTGTTCAGTTGGTCAACCCCAGTCAGTCTGGCTGTGCAGACCCATCAATCGCAGGCAAGCAGCCACCCCTGGAAGGTAATCCCATGCACTGAATTAACGATCCCTTATGGCTGGCAGCGCGTCACCATAGCTAAGCGCAGGGAAATGTGAATCTTTGGTTCCTGGACGGACGCTGCATTTGCGTCCCTCCACCTGCTTAACAGGGACACCATAGCAGGCTCCATTTTACCCCGCAAATTGGCAGTATGTTTACCACCCGGCGTTGTAAATGGCTTCCTAGGTTACAGGAAACCATTAGGAGTTTCACTCACTATAAAGCCCCCTGAAATGGGGAGAATAGTGATATATAAACGTGACAAAGGAAAAGTAAAATTATCAAGAGAAGAGGCCAAACACCAAGATGAAATTAGAATGGGTAAGGAAGAAGTAAGCAGCACTACATCAAGTAAGTGGGTAGTGGTCGCCACCAGGTACCAACTACAAATTTTTTAGTAATATATATGAAATAGATGTATGTCTGTCGACTGCACAAGTGATTAGATTATTAAAAAGAGATAACTACAAGGAGTTGGAGATTTGATGGGAGGGGGGGAGGAGGTTCCACGCCTATTCCTTCACCAATCGTCACCCATTCAGCACTTCTTTATGTACGCTGGAGATATAGAAATCGCATGGTCCTGACTGTAAGAAGAATGTGGCAGGATCTCTAACCTGAGGTTCTGAATCGACTCCAATCTCAGCCACTGCATAGGTGCGAACACTGTCATGATGCAGGAAAATAGTCTTGAGACCCATCTAGCAAAAAATTCTCAGTATCCTAAGTCTTCATGCAGTGCTGAATAGGGAGAACAAGTGTTCATGTCTTGCATCACAGCACATGGAAACACAGTGCGTCGTCGACAGCCCTAGCACAGTCGATGAGACCTTGACACCTCGACGTTGATGTGCACTCTGAACAGGATCGTCAGACTCACATGTATATCAATAGATAAAGATTCTACCTATTCTCTGGCTCATGCAGTTAACAGTGCCATACAGTGCTACTGTTCTACAGTGAAATTAAACAGGTTTGACAGTCTCCACAGGAAACTCTAATCGCGACACGTTTTTCAAGGATTTTACAATCATGAAGTGGACCGTCCGCACTGACATAATCACTGTCTGATCCACATTGACAGTACACTGCACGAAATCAGATACAGCTAATTACACCTGGTTAGACTGCAGTGAAATGTGCATGTGTTTTAATTCACATTATGCCTTTACTTTTTATTTACCCTAATTTATACAGAGAGAGAGAGAGAGAGAGAGAGACAGACAGACAGACAGACAGAATTCCCCTTTCCTTCTGTTTCTCTCCTTTTTTCATGTTTCATGGTTGTTCGTCATTACACATAATGTTGGCGCGATTTTCATATTAGTTTTCGTTCTTTCTCCGATCTTTTGATTAATATTCCTCACACAAAATTCTTTTTTTCATTTTCCTCAAGCTCGTCAATGTATCTTCATGCAAATTTCCTTTCCATTTCCTCTCTGGGACCGACCAGATGAGGGGGAAGGAGAACGCATAACAATTGGCTTTGATAATATTTTTACTCTTGCTAATTCCACCCTTCACCAGGCACTGCTCTCTCTCTCTCTCTCTCTCTCTCTCTCTGTCTCCTTGTCACAAGATCTCATTTGTGTGACAGCATACTTCATTCGTCTTTCCTCGTACTAAAGGTCTTTAATTTTACCTTTTTTTCATTAACCTCTCCAGTAAGATGACTTCTTTGACTTTTTTTTTTTCTTGCTATCAACAGACGTTTTCATTCTGCTCAGTAGATATATATATACGGAGTGGGCAGCTTCGGCTATAGGCTTCGTTCTATTCATTATTTTTTTGTTTATTCCGTTTCATCATAATTTGACAGTATTTGCCAACACCAACTGGACTAAGTTACTACACGTGGGTAACTTCGAGGAAAGTTGGGAAACACTTGCCAATAGACTGATGTCTAATGAACGAAAAAATATTCCGAGAATTGTCCGAAGAAATAATCACACTAATAAACTAACCTGGATGTCGAAGAATATTGAAAACATCATCGGTTGCAAAAGATGAGCTTATAAATAACATACAGTAAACGAACAGAAACTGACGGTGACAGTACCGAATATTATAAATTACAGCGGCATTGTTCAAAAATAACTCGGAAAACGAAACAATACTATGAGGCACAAGTACCGTGTTCTTTTCGTGAAGCAAAGCTAAACCCAAAGAGAATTTTTCATTCCTTAACAAGTAAGAAAAATTTAAAGGATATCATAGGCCCTCTACTCGTGTTACACTTGGAAGGTAATCTTTTCATGAAAATGAAACTACTGTATAGCAACATTACTGAACGACTTCTCTCATCATGTTTTCACAAAATGAGTCAAAGTAAATATTCCTGCTCAGGACCAGAAGATGACAAATTATCAGTCGACGGAGTGACAGGACATAATATATTAAACTGTCTTCAGAAAATCGACCCTAACATTTCAACCGACCCAGACCACATATTTCCTTGCATACTTCATGAAGTACGTCAGACAGTTAGCCTTTCCTCGAACTTAAGTGCCCAATAAATAATTACCTGAAAGTACAGTAACGTATCAATAGACGCTTGCAATTATATAACTTGTCTTTCAAAAAACGATTAAAATGTGCCACAAATTGCCGGCCAAGTAGTCTAACATCTGTATCAATCAAAAGCTTGGGCAAAAAATGTTAGTGATACAATTACCTTATTCCTTAACAGGCATAGTTTTATTTTAGGTAATCAGCGCGGGCTTACTAAAATTAGACCATGTCTTACAGATTTGCTTAAATTTTTACCAACATTATTATACGATAACTGAGACATAAAAATAATTTGGACGTCAAGTAGCTAAATATTTGATAAGGTATCCCATCTTAGACTAACAGGAGAACTAAATGCCCACGGCCTGTCTAATAATTATGTTCATGGATTGGTGATTGGTCAACGGATTGCAAGATGCGTTAAGTGATTAATGGCGAATCATCAGGTCGTCTAGAAGTAACAAATGAAGTTCTTCAAGGGTCATTTCTTGGGACCAGTTCATTTCACCCTAGAAAATAGACTTGTTTCTAAGGTAGCAAAATTTGTAGATGACAAAAAAATTGGAGGCAAAGTAATTATGAAAGCGAAGCCTGAAACTATACAAAATAACCTGGAAAAGTTAATAAATTTGAGTGGAAAATGTCAGATGAAATTTAACGTAGATGAATTTAAGGCGACAAAAATACTGAAGATTTCGGAGCTTCTATCACCACCGACATCAAAAACTCCTAACACTGCATAATATCAACCAGTAACAAGGGAAAAAAAATGCTAGGCTGTATCGCAAGGAACTTTGATAATAAATGGCCAAATATAACCTCTAGACTTATACGTCATTAGTTGAATCATACAGGGCTCCGAACTTTAGTATGGACGAAGACAGACTCGAGAGTGTGCAACGCAGAAACTCATAAATGATCCCATCGCTTAAATATTTACCGTACAATGAGCAACTGACGAAAGAAGATATGCTCTCTCTAAAAAAGTGACGATTCAGCACAGGATGGTATCGTCACTAGAAGTAATGGAAAGAAACTCAAAAGCAAGAGATGCAACACAAATGTAAAGAGAAAATTACTTCAATATTCACGGAGTGGAACAATTGAACAGACCACCAGCAACAGTAGTTAGCGTAAAAGTCGTTAATACATTTAAAATTTGGTTAGACAAAAATAATATTTTAGACTTTAAGCTATAAGTTACTGAGTCTTATTTCCTGATAAAGTAGCCTATATGCTGACAATAGTGACGTTTACTTAATAATGAGTACATTCGGCGGCTGTATGCTTTAACTTTACACATCTGTAGACTACAGATTACTTACTGCATCGTTATCCCTTTTCTGTCTCTCCTGTAAAACAAAATTCATATTTGTCCGTTCTGACAAGAATGGTGTTTTTCTATCATTTTCCTGCCATTTTTACTGACTGGTGTGGTGGGTGGGAGAGAGCCTACCTCTGTTTTATCTTTATCTCTTACACATTGGATAGATCTTAGTAGATTTCTTTTTTTTTTTTTTTTTTAAACAGATAACCAAGTCTTGAGCCAATAGGCCTCTGTTATCTGTACTTGCTGTGTACTTGCTGATTTTAACCTACCTTTACATTCGACATTTCCTTCGTGCTTTAAAATCATTACAGTAAGCGTCCCAGTTTCAATATCTTTACTCTTCAGCATTCATCCTTTGCCAATAGTTTCTATTACTTTACTGAACTTTTCCGTATTATACGTCATACATTTCCCTCAAATATCTATTTTGAAAGTGCCAAGCCCTGATTAATAACAAATTTTACCCCCACAGTTATTTTATTATACATAATAATGTTTTAGTACGATTAGGAACCCTGAGCACATGAGGTTCATTAATTCTCAGTTCTTCTATAACAAAAAACGCTTTGATATATATTGCTTTTACTGATGGTATTATGCCCGAAATTTTTTTTTTTTTTCCCCTGTGTAGGTAATTAGTTTTTTTTTTTCTCTCTCTCTCTCTCTCTCTCTACCTTACAGAGCTCAACCTCCGATCTCTATTTCCAAGTTGAGTGAGACCTTTGCCTCGGCAAGGTTTTATACTGCCCACCTGGGGATTCGAACTCTAGTCAAGAAAGCTGACAACTGGCCTATGTTGTTATTCTTCCACACGAGAGTGAATGTTCCAAGAAAAGTGTTTTACATCATATACACCTCACTACTATTCTCGTGATTCTGTGTTCAGCACCCACAAAGTGTTCAGATGAATGTATTGTTCCATTGCGTATTAAGACAGTTACGAAATTCAAACCAAATATTCTGAAAAGTTTGTTGGGCTCGAAGATCGAATTCCTGAGTTTCGATAACAATTGTTTACCGTTTCTTAAGATATCGTAATGAAGTGAATCAGCGTTTTTATCTACAACAGTGCAGTGAGGCGACCATATTGGAAGGAAATCCTTTTACTGCCACTGAGCGCTTCAACACAAGGAGATCGGATTTGTTTCTGTCACTTCCAAAAGATTTCATTCAAAATAGGCCCTCACTTACTGATGAGGTTGTTAACGGTCCTATTCATCCCGTCTGATTCGTAAAATCTATTCTGAGCCGAGATAAATCATCATAAGATAGAAGGGAATAAAGAAAAATTATGTCGCTGTGGTGAATGGATGACTTCATCATCAGTCCGGTTGTACTGTATGTGCCTTAATGTATATCTAGCACTACTTGAGCAGTCACTGCTTCTCTGAACTGTCTGCTTACATCCCTCCATGAATACAGGGGCGCAAAGCACCCGTCTGTCAACAAACACTCATCCCTTTTCTGTCCAGCTCATTAATGCAATAGTTAACCGTTACTTCCAGTTCTTCATGTATGCAACAGGTCAACTCTGGAACTGTCTTCCTTTGTCTGTATTTCCTACTACCTATGACCTCCAGTCTTTCATATGCATCTTGAAATGAACAGATCTTGAATTTGGCTCTCTGTTCTCTTGTTTTTTTTTTTTTTTTTTTTTTTTTTTTTTTTCATGGAGGGAGCAATCTTGTGAGCTTCTGGCCTTCTTAATGCATGAAAAAATCTACTCAATTGATGAAGTGGTAGGAATGCGGTGTAGTTGTTAGGAATTCTGTTGCGACTAGATCAGAGTATTTGCAAGCTCAGCAAAATCAAAGCAACTCGGGGCTGCTATCCCTCTCTCAAACAGTATCAGACAGAACCTCATACAACACGCGCAGCTGTATCATTCAGCTCAGTAAATTGATAAACCACAGCCTACTGAGTTTTGTTTCAGCACTTGCACTTATTCGATCTTTCGATCTTCCTGTTAACACCATGATGTATTCCTTATTTTCTCGCTACATTCAGTTTTCTAAACGTTAGGAGATACTACTCGAACCCGAAGGTTTATACATAATTTTCGCCGACATTTTAATTACAAAAAGTATCTACTAAAGCGAATAAATTTGTTTTTGTGCCCCGAGAATGAACCAATAGATAAATCACCTGATTCAAAAGGTTAGAGGATGCTGAAAGGTCATCTGTCACTCCTGGAAGTAATGGGGAGAAGTGCTTCTGTAAATGAAGGATGTTTTTTTTATTTGTAAATTTATTGTGAACATGTCTATAAGTTATTTATGATATTCATTTCTTTAGAAAAACCATACGGTAAGGTAAACAGAATGGGATGACAGACGATGTTGTGTATGTATGGTTTGAGAGAACAGCTGTTCAATGCTGAATTTGTATTATATTAGAGAAGGTTGCAAATGAGTAGGTAGTTGTCTAAGTAATTAAGTTTAACAATAGTTTTGGAGTACGACAGTGATGTGTGATATTCCCATTGTTGCTCAGTATGTATATGGAAGAGGTTATGACAGAGAGAATGATCGTGTAATACAGAGAGAGAGAGAGGGAGGGGGGGGGGAATCTTGAAGATTAATGAAGAAGGGGGGATTTCAGATCTGATGTATGCAGATGATGCCGAGCTCCTAGATACTTTACTGCGCCTGCTCTAACTTGGACAAGACTTTCGTCCTTCTGCAACTTATTTCACGTAGCCATATGACAGAAAAGGACAATTCTGCAGCTCTACCTAATTTCCATAGCACTTCTTTGTGGCTAGCATTGTAGTCTGGTGTCAACCTATTCTTGGAACTCAGCATTCAGGACTGAAAGATAGGAATCTTAGCCCAAGTTAGAGCAAAAATAGCACAGTAAACAGAAACTCTGCAGACTGGTACAGAGTTTCTTGATGTCTGTAAACATCGTATTGAGAGCAAATGAAGATAAAAGTGATGGTTGTTCAACGAAAAGATAACGCTGAATGTGAGGTTCTTGTGAGTTAGGAGGGAATTCATTAGGTAAATAGGTTTAAGAAGGCGCATGCAGTGACGGAAGAGAGAGGCTACTGTGCAAAAGAAGTTGAAAGTAGTGTGACTCAGGGAAGAAACTTGGATGGTGCTTTGGAGGTCTTGACACGATGCAAAGGTCTGAGGGTAGCAGCTTCAAGAAAATTGAATGAAGCTGATTTAGCAACCACATTTTTGTTGGTGTGTGACTGTAGTGGGGCAACAAAACAAGAAGTCAGGAGTTAGAGTGGTAGAAATAGATTATTTGAGAAATGTGCGTGGAGTTCAGAAAGTGGATGTGATAAAAAATAATGTTACGTGTGAAAGCTGTGGAGTTAAGAAATTCTTGGACAACAGAGCTGAGCAGCGAACCAGTAGATGGTATGGTTATACGGAAAGAATGGACATAAAAAAGTGGTGAAAAGGGAATATCTGAAGAGTTAATAGGTCGGATGAGGCTTGGTAGATATGGTACACAAGTGTGTGAGAAAGAGAGGTATGGAGGCTGGCGAGGCTAAAGAACTGATAAGAGACTGAGCTGATTGGATTAATTTTGTATGGAGGAGTCATGACTAGGGTCGGAAAACTCCCCCATCCCCGTATTTTACTTGATTATCCTTGGACTGACTATGTGTGGCAGGTAATAATGGTGCTATATATGAAAAGGTGTACATATCAGGGGGAACCAGGATTCCAGAGACTCGAACGGATAATAAATGGTTGTATAGCTCATTTTAGTGCCTGTGCTGTTCATTAGATTTCCCACTGTCATATTTTTTTCCCTTGTTTCTGGACCTTACCTCACCCCACTTTGCAGGTGGGAAAATAAGACAGGATGATGATGATTATGTAAATTTCTTGTTCAAGATGTCATTTTTACCGGTTTGCATTCTTTAAATATTCTCATACACCTATGACTCACTTTCAGTCAAATAAATACTTCTGGTGCTAGTATGAATAGAATACTAGAACTGGCATGGCCAAAAGAGGGTTATGGTGCGAAATAAAACACGCAGACTCCAATGACTGATTCTCGATTGAATAAAGTCTTTTGGGACAAGGTGAAATAAATTACTATGGTTGTCTCCACCATGTGAAGATTGACAATACTTGAGCTAAGTTTCATCATAATTTCTTGCTGCTTGTCTCTTTATCCGGCTTTAAGATATCTATCGACTTGAGAAATATAATGAAAGCTATTAATTGTCTCGTCCAGAGATGACGAAAAACAAAACAAAACGTTTATATCAATTATTGATGTCTTAATGCCAAATTGTCCTGAACTGTTCAGGAAGCAGAATTTTAATTACATTTGGAAAAGTTGTTGATTCAAAAGCTACAGCAATTTCAGCCTAACATGGACCCTTTGCAAGTACGAATGGAAACAGGATATATGGACCTCTCTCTCTCTCCCTCTCTCTCTCTCTCTCTCAGTATATAGGCTTATATTATTCAACTCTGTCTGATGAATGGAAAGGGTCTAAGTCACCTAAAGTCCGTTCCATCTTCTGAGTAAAAAGTTTTCCATATGTCGCGATATTTCTATCATACGTCATCTAAGTCAAGGTGATTTAAAACTGATGGAAGGTTATATAATTATGCTGCTGTTTCTCATCTGTAAATGAAAGTGAACTAATGTTGGTATTTGTCCTCTCCCCAGTTCGTTCCCGCTTTAGCTACGGTAGGCTGTGCAGCGTGATCAGCACATCTCAGTATACCACTGAGGGGTATACAAAAACTATCGAGTGTACTGATATTCCCGCTTTTCGTCTATTTCAGTGCCGATATTACTTCTGCTCCAAGGAATTTAATGCTTCTGTAGTACTGTGAGGCGGTGTGATCGGCACATCCTTACCACTGAGGTGTACTCTGTACATAAAATATATCATGTATTGATACTACTGCTTTTGATCTATATTCATGCTGGTATTCCCTCTGCTCCAAGGTAGGCCATTCCAGCTGCTGCAGTATTGAGGCTGCGGCGGCGTGACTGGCACATCCTTTCCTCCGAGGCGTACACATGAAATACATCTAACTGACTGTTGTTTGTTGATGCTACTGCAATTCATCTACTATAATGGCGGTATTGTTTTTGTCCCCAGTCGTTCCTGCTGCTGCAAGTGTCTTGGTTGCGGCGACGCGACTGGCACATCCTCACCACTGGGGTGTACACATACACCAGTGACATGCGGTTCAGTGTGTTGCACAAGGACACCTCAGACGACTGGACCCTGCAGATCAAGTATGCCAGGGCCAGGGACACAGGCACCTACGAGTGTCAGGTACGCTCTCCCTCTCCCTCCCTCTCTCTCACTCTCTCTCTCTCTCTCTGGTACCATTATTTTAGCACAGGAATTCTTGAGATCTTCATACGTCTCTTTCCCGAGATTGTTAGAGATGGAGAAAAAGTGCAGGGTGGCATCCAGGCGACCGGCAGAGGGAAGGAAACGTACTCAGTCACAAAGACACAAAGGAAAACATGCTTTGATGGTTGGAGAACAGTGTAAAATGTGAACACAAGTTCATAGTCATTGCACTCAGATACTTGCACAAGCCATATCTTACCCAGTGTTTACCTGCCCTCCCCTCCCCCGTGTTCACTTGCACTTCTAAGGATGAGAAGCAGTGACCTAAAGCGTACAAAGGAATTATTGTTGAAAACAGGAAATTATGAGTATTTACCTTATTTTTTGCATGTGTAACTTTGGAGTTAGGTTTGCAGTCTGCTGCCGTGGGCCAACTGTCCAGCTACTGTAAACCTAGACGCCAGCACTCGACTGTCACCACTTGTGCACTAATATCCACCATCACAATTGTGATAAGGTTAATAAAAATCACATTTATATATGGGGTTGTATTTGTTAAGAATGGTATTCCAGACAAGAAGTCTCCATAACTCTTTCTTATAATCAGAAGTAATTTTGATTAAAATATATATATATATATATATATATATATATATATATATATATATATATATATATATATATATATATATATATATATATATATATTAGGGCCACACGGAGAGCAACAATATTAGTCCAGCGCTAGCGTTCCTATCCGTCAAGGCGTTATCCGAGGGGCAAACTTCTTACCTAAATAAGTCAGACTAGAAGCTGTGGCAAGGAACACCAAACCTGTTCCCTGCAGTCATATTAGTGCTGACGTATAAACACAACAGGATATCTAGTCAATGATGCCACATGTCAAATTTGGAGTAAATTAGATGAAAATTGACGATTTTATGCTCATTTGAAAATTTAGGAGTGGAGAGGTATCTGAGAGAGGGGGGTGTGAGTTGGGAGCAGGGCAGCGAAATGGCGGGGGACAGGGCGACGTGGAGGCGATTTGTTTGTGGCCACCCCATATGGGATTAAAGCGTCTGGCAGTGGACAAATATCTATTTATCTATTGCTAGACACCTCAATCCCATTTGGGGTGGCCACAAACAAATCGCCTCCACGTCGCCCTGTCCCCCGCCCTTTCACTGCCCTGCGCCCAACGCACGCCCCCCGCTCTCATATACCTCTCCACCCCATCCCTCTATCTCATCCTCGGCCTTCCCCTCCCTCTCCCCCCCTCCATCTCACTCACATACTCTCCTTGTCAGTCTTTCACCCTCCATCCTCTCCACATGGCCAAACCACCTCAGTGTATTCCTCATTACGCTTCCTATCACATCCACATCCACACCACAACGCTCCTTTATATCCTCATTCGTCAGCCTGTCTCTCCATGTGACTCCACATGCTTCTTTCAAATAACTCATTTCCATAGCTCTCCAACAACATCCAAACTTCACTTCCATACGTTAGAGTTGGTATCACAATACTGTAATGTAACTTTTTCACTTCCATGCTCACTTCCCTGTTTCTTATCATTGCTTTCAAAGAACCAGCAACCTTTCTTCCCTGCTGTACCCGTTCAAGCACTTCACCTTCTAGACTTCCATCCTTACTCGTCACACGACCCAAATACTTAAACGGAATCAAATTTTCCATTTCCTCATCCAACCTCACTGTACATTCACTGGTTTCACTTCTCTCGAAGACCATAACTTTACTCTTCCCTACATTCACCTTTAGATTCCGTTTCTTACACACTCTCCCAGACTCATCCACCAAGCCTTGCAGCTCCCTTTCGTCTTCACTTAAGAACACAGTATCATCTGCAAACAATAGTACAGGGAGTTTCCAAACACTGCCCTCTCTCACCAGGGCCACTCCAACATCCACTCCCCGGCCTTGCATCTCTTTTCTAACCCCATCCATGTACAAACTGAACAACCATGGAAACATGACACATCGCGGATTCAACCCATCCTTCAAATAGAAAAAGTCACTCTGTTTTCTATCCACATGCATTGCAGCCTTAGCAGCCTCATACATACTCTTTGCAGCATTCAAGAACTTTCCATGTACTCCATATATACTTAATACTTTCCACAGTCCTTGTCTATTCACCCTGTCATATGCTTTCTCCAAATCCATGAAGGCCACATACAATTTCTTTCCCTTCTCTAGAAACTTTTCCACTAAAGATCTAAGAATGAATATCTGATCTACACAACCTCTTCCCTTCCTAAAACCTCCCTGTTCTTCTCGAACTAATTCCTCTGTTATTTCCCTAATTCTGTCTATAAGTATCCCACTATATACTTTTCCTATTGCACTAAGAAGGCTAATGCCGTATGATTACCACATACTTCTTTTTCCCTTTTCCCTTTGTACAAGGGAATAATTATACCTGACTTCCAATCCCTCAGGACTCTACCTTCCTCCCAGGCCAATCTGCACGTCTTCCACATCCATTCTACTACTACCTCTCCCCCATGCTTCAGCATTTCACCACACACTCCATGAATTCCTGGGGGCTTTCCCCATTTTGACTTTCTTCATTGTTTCCACAACTACCATTCTACTGATTTCTTCCTGTCTTCTCACCTCCGTCCTTCTCCCAGCCATTCCCCAGCCACTTATACTCGCATTACTTTCATGCTCTATGTTCAACAATTCCTTTAAGTGTTCTCTCCATCTGCTCACTTTTTCTTCCTTCTCCACCAGTAATATTCCATTTTTATCTTTCACTCCCCTACTAACGTCATTGGCACCCTGTTAAACTCTCTTTACTTCTTTCCAGAACATTTTCTTACAGTCCCTCCACTGCAGGGACACCCTCCAAGCGCGCCTTAGCACTGCAACTGCCCTGCCATTTTATACCCACTGATAGGGCAGCCACCTGGGGTGCTACTCCCAGGGTTGGGCCCCTTTCTATTGGGCAGAAGCAGCAGCCTTGGAACCGCAATACCTTGTACCCTCTAGCACATGTTTGAGCCCCATCTTGCCCCAGACCCATGATCTATGCCAGCGGAACCCCCGTCACTTCCCCCTCCTCCCCCGCCCAAAAGTCCGCCACTAGGTAGCGGGGGCAAAGATTTCTGGCTGCATGCCCTTGCGAGAGTCAACCATTGTAACATGGTGGGATACGTTGTGTGTAATGTAAAGCTTATGTGATGTAGTGCATAAGATACTTAGAGGAACTGTTTGGGAGAGTATACTGGTCTACTGCCGCGCGTGCCTTGGACAGTCCCGAGCTGGTAGACCGTCTTGGGTACGGTTTAATTTATTCAGTTGAATATATATATATATATATATATATATATATATATATATATATATATATATATATATATATATATATATAGTATCTGTTTCATTATGGAAAATTAAATCTTTACATATCAGGACAGCAGAGCGAGGAGGGGGATCGGCGGGAGGTGGGGGAGGGCTGTAGGGTGAGGAGGGACAGCAGCAGACGACGAGTGATGCGTTGTTGAGGTGATGTTGTGTGTGTTGTTAGTGTTTGTGACCTACTTACCGTAATGAAAATGTTGCTGTTACTGTATTGTCTCTATGACCTACTAATGCATTAATAATGTTGAACTTTCACAATGCCGTGAAAGAAAGAAAATTGAAAGAAAATCCACGGAAAAAACGAAAACAGTACTGTATGTATTTGGGGAGAATAAACAACGCTTCAGCCCAACTAGGACTCAAACGTTGTTTGCTTCCCCCCAATTATACTGTTTTTGTTTTTTACGTGGATTTTCTTTCAAATTAACATTGTTGTTTTTAAGTTTAGAGTAGGATAACTCCCGAGGTGGGTAGACTTTCCCACAATCCAGGAACGTAACCCTCAATAATATCATTGTTTCTTAACGGAAAAATATGTTTAAATAACGCGTTTTTGGATAACGCGACCTCTCCAGGAACAAAGCCCTCTCGTTATTTGAGAATTTATATATATATATATATATATATTTATATATATATATATATATATATATATACGCTTCAATTATCTATATATCTCCCGACCTATATCTATCTATCTGTCTCTATCCCTCACACATGATATCTGTGAACCAATGGGATAATATATATATATATATATATATATATATATATATATATATATATATATATATATATATATATCCCACTGGCTCCCAGATTTCCTCTGTGAGGGATTTTGCTGGAAGCATGCTAGGCGCACCGCCCTCCGCCTGTCGGCTTATAGTTGCAAAGCTCCTAGGTCCCTACCCTGTGGTTCTCTTCTTTATTAAGCCTTGAAAATGCCCAGTTCCGTCCTGTATTGAGGACCCTGGGCACAGTATATATATATATATATATATATATATATATATATATATATATATATATATATATATATATATATATATAATCATCAGCAGCAGCAGCAGCCATTATAAGTCCACTGATGAACAAAGGCCTCCCCCAACCTTCTCCACGAATTCCTTGGCTGAGCCAATCTTTGCCACGTTTTCCCTGCAAATTTCTCTATCTCATCCCTTCACCTCCTGTCTGGCCTTTTTCTGCTACGCTTACATTCTCTTGGTGTCCAGTCAGTCAACCTCTTACTCCATCGATTATCCCATGTTCTTGCTACATGGCCTGCCCACCTCCATTTCTGTTCTTTTATAACGTCTTTAATATCTTTGACTTTAGTCTGCTCTCTCACCCAAGTTGATCTTTTCCTGTCTCTTAAAGATATTCCCAACATTGACCTTTCCATTGCTCTCTGAGAACGAATTAATTTATTTTCCATCGATTTTGTCAGTTTCCAAGTCTCACAACCATACGTCATAGCTGGAATTATACATTCGTTATATACTTTTCGTTTCATACAAACTGGCAAGCTACTTTTCGTAATGTCTCTATGTTTACCGAAAGCTCTTCATCCAATTGTAATGCGTCTTTTTATTTCGCTATCATTATCTTTAGTTAATTTTAGTATTTGTCCCAGGTAATTGTACTCCTCAACTTCTTCAAGAATTTCTTCACTTATGACGCTCTTTGGTGTTTGAGGATTAAACTTTAGTTTTACTCCGGTTCATCTTTAGCCCTACTTTGAGACTTTCTCTGTTCAGGTCATTTAACATTTCTTGCAACGTCTCTGCTTTTCTGAGATTAGGACAATGTCATCTGCAAATCTTAAATGGTTTAGCTTTCCTCCATCTATGTTTACTCCTTTGTTTTCCCGGTCTAGCTTTCTGAAAATACTTTCTAGGCATGCTGTAAATAACTTTGGTGAAATTGTATCTCCCTGAAGCACGCCCTTCTCAATCTTAATTTTCTCTGAGTCCTTATGTAATTTAACTGTAGCAGTTCCCTCTTTATATATGTTTTCGAGCAGTTTTACAATGTTCTCATTCACTCCTTGTTCTCGCAATGAATTTATAATTGCTATGTGCTCCACTGAGTCGAAAGCCTTTTCGTAATCAACAAAACCTAAGCACAGTGGTTTATTATATTATGTAGTTTTCTCAATTAGCTGATTCATTGTGTGCAGATGATCAGTGGTCGAATATATGGAAGAGGAAAAGACCACCTATACTATACTCATGGGAGACTTCAATGCAAAAGTAGGAAAATCAAAATATGGAGAAGCATGTATGGGAAAATTTGGAGTGGGAGAAAGGAACAAAAGTGGAGAAATGCTAGTAAACTTTGGAGAAATGTTTAACATGAGAATAATAAACACATTCTTTCACAAAAGAACAGGGAGAAAGTAAACCTGGAGAAGCCCAAATGGAGAAACAAAGAATGAAATCGACTACTTTATAGTAAACAAGAATAACACGATCACAAATGTCACAGTTATCAACAACGTAAATATCGGAAGTGACCATAGAGTGGTGGGTTGCACAGCCAGATTCAGTTTCAAAAGTGAAAGAATGAAGATAATTAAAAGTAAAAAGATATACTTATTGAAAGTAAACAAAAACAAAGCAACCTTTCAGTTGGAATTAAGGAACAGATTTCAGGCTCTCAGTAATGCTGAAAATGACATTGATGAGCAGAATGACAGACTAACAAAAGTGCTAAAAGAATCAGCAGAGGCAGTAGGAAAACCTAATACAACCAAAGCCAAGAAATATTCAGAAAAGACACTTGAGCTTAGGAGAAAAAGAAATTAAATGAAAGTAAAAACAAAGATGAAATAGAACGAGCGGAATTAAATCTTATCAACAAAAGACAAAGAGAAGAAAAAAGAAAGAGAAACATGGATCAAATAAAAGAAACCATCAAAAAAGGAAAAAGTCTGAAACAGGCCCGAAGTAAAGTGGCACTAGGAAAGCAACAAATTACATCACTAAAAGACAAAAACGGTGAAGACATTAAATGCAGAGATAAGATGTTGAAGAGAGTTGAAGAATTTTACAAAGAACTGTATACATCAAAGATAATAGTACCAATAGCTAACTTTTCAGCTGACACAAGTGAAATACCTGAGGTAACACCAGATGAAGCAATTATCTAAAAAATATGAAAAGAGCGAAAGCTCCAGGAGAAGATGGAATAGTAGCAGATTTACTGTTGGATGCAGGAGTAGAAGTACAAACTAGGCTTGCTCACTTATTTACTCAATGTATAAAAAGGAAGAAAATTCCCAAAACATAGTGAAATGCAATAGTTATTTTACTTTACAAAAGAGATGACTCAAAAGACCTTAGTAACTATCGACACATTAGCTTGCTATCAGCCATTTTTTTTTTAATAACAGAACGGAGGAAGGAAAAACAAATGGGGAAAAAAAAAAATAATCCATACACCAGACTACTGGTGTCCTCCATTCATAAAATATCTGTAACAGTTAGACTTGATCAGTTGTGGGTTGAAATTTGGAGGAAAACAACTCTGGGGAAGCGAGTTCCAGAGAGATGCAGTTCGGGGAATGAAAGAATTCTGATAGGCAGAAGTTCTGCAATATGGTTGAGTGACATTCCAGTCATGAGCGCTACCAGATGCCCGTGTAGCACGAGGGAAGGCATGGAGAGGCGGCACCATGGACGCAACCTCGTCTGAGCACTTGCCAAAAAAATATCTGTAAAATAATGCAAGGGAGGCAACATTCCTTCTTACTTGCAGGGGAGGTAGTTTATATGTAATGGCAGGGTTGTTAATGATTCTAACAGCTTTATTCTGAATTTTGTCTAGTTGTCTCAATGCAACCTCTCCACAACCATTCCACAAGGGTGAGCAATATTCAAGCTGAGAGCGCACATGACTCTTATAAATTATAGCTAAATGCTCATCGGCGAAGAAGTTACGGACTCTGTACAATAATCCAAGTTTCTCTGAGGCGGCTTTAGCAAGTGACCTGACATGAGAGGTCCAGCTGAGGGCACTGTTAAGTGAGACACCAAGAATTTCAATACTTTTGGAGATGGGAATATTAGTAGCACTGAAGGTAATGTACGAATCTGGCAATATCTGTCTATTAGTAAACTGTATATATTTAGTTTTACTAGCATTAAAAGAGACAAGGTTGTTTTGTCCCCATTCACTGATTGTAGCTAGATCTTGATTTATGGAGATGGCTGTACTGAGTTGAGAGGTAGAGATATTAGACTTTGTAAATGGATGTCCGAGTGTGAATGAACTATGTAGTGTTGAGTCATCTGCATATGAGTGAACGAGATTGTGAGTGACAGATAAGAGATCATTAATATGAACCAGAAATAGGGTTGGCGCCAGAACTGATCCCTGCGGCACGCCGGCGTTAATTGAGTGGAAATTCGAATATACATCATCTACTTTTACTCTTATTTTCCTGTCACTAAGATAAGAAGAAATCAAAGGAACAAAAGACTTTAGTCCATAGCAAGGGAGTTTGGACAGCAGGGAACGGTGCCATACTCTGTCGAAAGCTTTAGAGATATCAAGAGCTACTGCATGAGTTTCTCCAAAAAGATCAATTGATTGATGGATGGTATGAGTTAAGAGATTGAGTATGTCAATGGTGGATCTTTCGTGGCGAAAACCATATTGTCTATCACTAATTAAGTTGTTGGATCAAGATGTTTAACAATATGCTTATTAATTAAAGTTTCAAATACCTTACCAAGAGAAGATGTGACAGCTATTGGTCTGTAATTGGAGGGGTCAGACGAACTTCCTTTCTTCGGAACTGGGTGGATATTGGCTTCTTTCCATGAATTTGGGAATAAAGAAGTATGTATGCATAGTCTGAATAATTTGGCTACGACAGAGACAAGTTCAGGGGAACACTTTTTCAAAACAATTGGAGGAATTCCATCTGGGCCTGGAGCTTTGTTGGTAGGTAAATTGTCTAGGATGGATTTTACGAATCTTGTCTGTATTTTAAGTGGGGCAATTTCGGGAGAATCAAGTTTCAGTACAAACTCTTCACTAAAGTCCTTACAGAATAACTACAAATTTGGAGAAAAACCAACCTCGTGAATAGGCAGGATTCCGAAGCGGGTACTCGACTACTGATCATCTACACACAATGAATCAACTAATTGAAAAAACTACAGAATAAAATAAACCACTGTGCTTAGGTTTTGTTGATTACGAAAAGGCTTTCGACTCAGTGGAGCACATAGCATTTATACATTCATTGCGAGAGCGAGGAGTGAATGAAAACATTGTAAAACTGCTCGAAAACACGTATAAAGAGGGAACTGCTACAGTTAAATTACATAAGGACTCAGAAAAAATTAAGATTGAGATAGGCGTGCGTCAAGGAGATACAATTTCACCAAAATTATTTACAGCATGCATAGAAAGTATTTTCAGAAAGCTAGACTGGGAAAACAAATGAGTGAACATAGATGGAGAAAAGTTAAACCATTTGCAGATGACACTGTCCTAATCTCAGAAACAGCAGAGACAATGCAAGAAATATTAAATGACCTGAACAAAGAAAGTCTCAAAGTAGGGCTAAAGATGAACCTGAGTAAAACTAATGTTTAATCCCCAAACACTAAAGAGCGTTATCAGAAAAAGTGGAGAAATCCTTGAAGAAGTCCAGGAGTACAATTACCTGGGACAAATACTAAAATTAACGATAGATAATGATAGCGATATAAAAAGACTCATTAGCCTACAATTGGACTGAAAGCTTTCGGTAAACATAGGGACATTGTGAAAAGTAGCTTGCCAGTTTGTATGAAACGAAAAGTATATAACGAATGTATAATTCCAGCTATGACGTATATGTTGTGAGACTTGGAAACTGACCAAATCGGTGGAAAATAAATTAATTCGTTCTCAGAGAGCAATGGAAAGGTCAATGTTGGGAATATCTTTAAGAGACAGGAAAAGATCAACTTGGGTGAGAGAGCAGACTAAAGTCAAAGATATTAAAGACGTTATAAAAGAACAGAAATGGAGGTGGGCAGGCCATATAGCAAGAATAAGGGATAATCGATGGAGTAAGAGGTTGACTGACTGGACACCAAGAGATGGTAAGCGTAGCAGAAAAAGGCCAGACAGGAGGTGGAGGGATGAGATAGAGAAATTTGCAGGGAAAACGTGGCAAAGATTGGCTCAGTTAAGGAATTCTTGGGAAGGCTGGGGGAGGCCTTTGTTCAGCAGTGGACTTGTAATGGCTGATGATATATATATATATATATATATATATATATATATATATATATATATATATATAATCTCATCAGCCGTTGGAGTGTCCACTATAGGACGGGCCTATCTCAACTGAAGTGGGGACGATACAGCCAACGTAATTCCCACCGTCGCTAACTGAAGAGTTGCCATTGATCGCCAGCTAGTTCAATATAGAAGTCGGGCTACTCATGCAGAGACCACAAAAGTCGCATATCTTTAAAAATCTCTCCCGTGATATTTACTGATATACCGTACGTAAGTTCTTCATGATACTATTCTTTAGTAGTATACTAATTTCCTAGATATGCTTTAGTGCGATAAATGCAGGAAAACGTTACTATAGAAGCCGTGAAAGCACACCGGGTGTGACAGCATTCATCACATATTTACAAGTCTCTAGCTGCACATTTTGTTTGAAACCCATATAATTTAGCTTTCTAAAAGAACAATGCTGCATCTCCAAAATGCTGAAGAATATCTGCAGAGTTTTTCATATGAAAATTGTACAATGTTTGAAGCCGAAATCGTGCAGGAACGAGACCGCCAGCCGAAATCCGACGTCGCCGAGGGCTCCAAAATACCGTACAAAAAGTCAAAACAACACGCCAGTGGTGTAACCTGAACAGGGTATTCCTCTAGACTTCAGGAAATAATTCAGTCTAGGCACTGTCCATTTCTCTCTGCAACGGTTTTCCATGATCTTTGTACAGTAGGTCCAGCAGGACAGTAGGCACACGGGAGTTCGTTATTGTTTATAATCCTAACGTACGATCTTCAGCCGTGTGGTGCTAATGTTTCTTAATGAAGAATCGTTACATGTTTCTCATAACACTGTTCATTTTTGTTTTGATTGACAAATATACGAAATGGACGTAGAATAAAGCTTAGCGATATTTAAGGAAGGAAAGATTAATAATCGTCCCCAAACCGAGATGGTAGACTCAGCCCACCATTTATTTTCTTTGACTATAATACGGCCTCTCTTCCTTATAGCAGTGACCAAAATAATGTTGTTATAATTCCTCCCTTCCTTTTAGTGACACATAGGGCACAGAAAATGAACGGAGTTCAGCGGACCGACTTTGATGTCGAAAATTAAATAATCAGGTGAAAATGGCAGTTTTTCCTTGGTTAGTGACATCGGGAATTTGCTTAGGCTTGAGAGACTGTATGTAGGGTGAGAAGTGCTTGTAAGTGTAATTGTGGTGTTGGAGTGGCTTTGGATGTAGTGTAATCGTCCCACACAAGCCGACTGGGTGCAAGCATACTTTATAGTATGCGACACTGGTTTGACCACAGCACCCCTTCTGTCCGCCAATGCAGTAAAAGGTCGGAAGAACGCTCTCAAAGTTTATTACCCTGGCAGGGCGCGAACTCTTGTTCTTCAGTGTATGAAAATGCGCACTCTGCCACTGTACCACAGAGGCTTCATATATATATATATATATATATATATATATATATATATATATATATATATATATATATATATATATATATATATATATGTAGGTGGCTCATTGATGACTCAGTGGTCACTCAGTCACTTAGTGGATGACTATCCACACAGTAGTACGTACATTGGTGTGCTCTTGATTAGCGTGTCATGACATCGAGCAGTGAATTACTCTGATCTGGCAAGTAAAATATATATCATCATTATAACTACCACTAATGACACTTATCGAAAAGTTACTTCGATATATTAGGTTTTTACATTCCGCATACCAAGTACTTGATGAATATTTCATTCATTAATAATGGAATATTTTTAATACCAAACACAATGTTTAATAATCATTGTATCCAGCATATGATCATAAGTATCCAGGTATGCGGAGTGAATTGAAGCTAATATATAAAAATGATGTTCTGATACGTATTATTATTGATAGTTATAATAAAGCCTTGCTTATCAGTGTGTTCCATTCACTGGTCATGCCTATGACATGAAGTAGTTCAAAAGTACGGCTTCTGGGCAAGTCCGAGAAAGATATACTGGGTGCTCGCCTGCCATTTAATGTCGATGTCCTTAGGAACTTCATGTTCCAACATCAGAACGGTGTTACAATCAGTTGCAGAGCTAAGAGTACCACTGAGAAGGTAATGGTGATCTGGGGTAAAGCGCACATCCCATAGCGGGTATTTGCAAGTTCCAGAAGCTTCACAAAGAGTAGTGTGTACTGAAGAACAACGGCTCATTACCAAAATCAGGGTACCAGGTCAAAGTGAAAACTTCAAGAAAACACTCACAAAACTGTTTGACGTTTCTCGAAATAATGCTCTGCTCACGATGACAATCGAAAAGATTAAGCAGTTCCTGAGATTACAGCAACAGAATCCCTTCAGTAGGAGTATGTCCAGGATGAACAGAATATTGGCTAACAAGGAGGCCCGTAAGCAGCATAGAAATGATCAAACCAACGCTCGAAAAGAAAATAATTCAAGCTTATTGCACAGCAGATGGAAATGACTGTACCATCTAGTTCTATTGATGTTGAAGGTGTAGCGCTTCCTCATCAGCAGAGTCTGAAGATGAATTTCAAGGGCCATCAACGTCCAAGCAACTTAGAGAGCAAAGTAAAGCTAAGATAACCATTGTAACTAAGGAAGTAGCTGCCGATCTTGATCGTGTCAAACTGCCTAATTGTTCAGCCATGTTCATCGTGGGCACTGTTGTACATGTGCTTGGTCATAACCTGGAGTCTGCAGTACTTGCTCGAAATACTATGCTGCAAGCATGAGCTACCACTCGTGAAGAAGAAGCAACTAATTGACAGGCTACTTTCACATCAGATATTCCACTTCTCCTACACTGGGATGGTATATTACTTCCAGATATCGCTGGAAACAGTAAACCGGCAGTGGACCGAGTTGCCATTTCGGTGACTGACAGTGAGACAGAGCAACTTCTCGGTGTTCCCAAGATAAACCGCAGCACTGGGAATGCGCAGTGCAATGCATAAATCAAAACATTCGATGAATGGAATCTAAAACCAATGATTCAGGGGCTTGGTTTTGATACAACAGCAGATAACAGAGGCATGAAGATGGGAGCATGTTGTCTAAGCGAAAAAGCTTTGGACAAAGAGCTCATCTTTATTGCCTGCCATCATCATGTGTCTGAGTTGATGCTGTCTGCTGTCTTCAATGTTTCTCTAGGGCCAAGCAGTGGACCTGAAGTGGGAATCTTCAAGCATTTCCAAAAACTTTGGCCAGGTATGGATAAAACTGGTTTATATCCTATTGAAGGCGAGTTGTTTGTTGGGATGGCTGATGGCCTATGCAAAGAAATCATTTTGTTCTGCACTGGTGCCATGAACAGCCAGCTCCCAAGAGATGATTATAGAGTTACTACAGCTCTCTTTTATGTACTTAAGATATTCTCCAGGTGATAAGCAGACAGTTCATGTTCCAGGCACTGTGCACAATATGCACTGGATGACAAAAGCAATATACTTGCTGAAGATTTTTCTATTCAGGAAGCTAATGAGCTTGATAGTGTGGGAGACAGTTGGTGCCACAAGAGTAAATCTGTTTGTCTCTCTCGTATACACGCGCTACTTGCATGTGTCATCATATCCAGAGAAGGCCTCCTTCAGTGACAAGAAGATGATTTCTCAGCTCCAAGAGTACCCCGATCGTATCGTGGCAAAGGCAGCTGCCAAGTTGTTATGCCACCATTTGTGGTACTTCTCTGACCATCTGGCGTCACTCACTTTTTTTTTTTTATCATCGTGTTCACGACGCCACTAAAGCAGCTATGGTGGAAAACTTTGACCATCCTGCTTCTCGGAAACTGGCATGACGTTTCGATGGTGATGCATCTGACCACCGCGCTTCATTGGCAACTTACATCACCAGACGTCCATTGAAGTTCTTCAACCTACTCTCTGTGACAGGACAAGATGATGCCAGGACGTTCATGGCAAAATCACCCAACCTTTGGATGAAAAACCCCAGGTATATGTCGCTTCTGGCCAAGTGCAAACATTTGAAGGTTGTCAACGACTGTGCTGACAAAGATGTAGCTCTCATCCAGTTGTACACTCATGATTACTAATCTCTGACCAGAGACACGTGGCGGGCAGTGTTAGGATCACACACGAGCCACGCATTCGAACATAGCCTCTGCACTACTGGGAGGGGCAAAGAACTTTAACCAGGTGATCTGAAGCGTTCTGCTCCTCATATCTTTGATATTACCATATTCTTATGATTTGTCCTTCATAATATAATAATCTGTGTTTATTGACAGGAGCCGACATTTCTTCAATCATTCTGCAATTTAGCAATTTCCAAGAAGTAAAAAAACATGTGCCACTATATGTGGGTATTGTCCTCATATATACCGTAATAATTATTTATGAATTAACGGCATTAACTGGCACACATTTTGACCAGAGGGGGCATGCAGCTAAGATGTCGGGTAGTAATAGGGCAACCATTCCCACTGGATGGCAACGGCATCGATACAAATAAGACTAGATGCTGCATCGCCCATTGTGGCTATGCATCTGCTCGGCCGCCATCTTGGAGTGGTCAAGCATGTAATAGTGGGGCTTGTTTTAGAGTGAATTCAGACTATGAAAATGAATGTTGTGGTGGATGTGGTGATGGTGGTTATTGTAGTGGTAATGGTGGTTGTTGCATTGGTGGTGGTGATGGTTGTTGTTTTGGTGGTGGTTGTGGTGGTGTTATTGTTGTGGTGATTGTTGTTGTGGTTGTTGCTGTGGTGGTTATTGTGGTTGTTGTTGTGATGGTGGTTGTTGTGGTGGTGGTTGTTGTAGTGTTGGTGGTTTTTGTGATGGTGGTGGCTGTTTTTGTGGTTGTTGGCGGGTGGTGGTTACTGTTGTGGTGGTGGTTATTGTTGTGGTGGTGGTTATTGTTGTGGTGGTAGTTATTGTTGTGGTTGTGGTTATTGTTGTGATGGTGGTGGTTGATGTGCTGGTGGTTGTGGTGATAATGGTGGTTGTTGTTGTGATGGTTGTTGTTATTGTTGTGATGGTGATTGTGTTGTGGTGGTGATTGTTGTTGTGGTGATGGGTGTGGTTGTTGTTGCTGTTGTGGTGGTGGTGGTGGTTGTGGTGGTGGATGTGGTGCTGGTTGTTGTTGTTGTTGTTGTGTTGTTTGTGGTGGTGGTTGTTGTGGTGGTGGTTGTTATGGTGGTGGCTGTTGTTGTGGTGGTAATGGTTGTGGTTCCTGGTTCATCTGAAACGTGAACTCGGTGGAAAGCAGGCTTCAATTTCCCTTCTGCAACTCACCATCCTCCTTTCGGATGATAGGGAAGCAGCTGAGGGACGTTTGCATAACCAGACAGTTAAGCCGCTCAAGCTATCGGTGTCAAACAATCAATCAATCAATCATTTCCTGTGACACCCCACAGGATGCATAGGGCCTCGATGAACTCTCTCCACCAATATTTGTCTCTTGCCATCTCCTCGGTGTCACCATAGATATATTCCGACGCTTTCTACATCCAAAAGCAGCACAGTGCTGCTGCATTTCTAGGTAAATAGTGGTTAGCTTTGACCATAGTCAGAAACACGACATCGTCTTCCTCGACCGTTCCAAGATGGCGGCCGCGCAGACGCATCTAAAGTAGTGTCATGTGGCATCTAGGCTTATTTATATCAATGGGCAACGAGGCCTGTTATCACTAGAGAAAAACATTTAGTTCCAAGCACTAATGATGGTAAATTTTTGTCAATGATATAAGTATTATTATAAGCATTCTTACTTAGAATATGTCGTGTGAATGCCGGCTGCTGTGGCAATCGTGGATATCACCTACCAATAGCTCGGTTAAAGGCTCGCCTCAAGAAATAGTCAGTGAAATAATAAACAGATTAATAAAACACAGTATGAAATTTAAATATCATTACGTACTCATTATACACTAAAAATAACTTACCAAATTCGTCTATTTCTTACCATGTCTATAGTGCTTGAGAAAGTAATATACCGTAATATGTGAAACAAAAGTGTTTCAGTGATGCTTAGAAAATTGTTCATTGAAGCACTAAACCTTTCTGGAACGATGGTTGTGTGTCTGACTGTGTAGCCTACGCCTGGCCACGACTATGGCTAACTCTCTGGTCAGAGATTAGTGATCATGAGTGTACCTGACGAGAGATGAGACTCAAAAGTAGTACATACTGCAGCTTGTCACTCACCACCAGAAAAGGCCGCCAGTTCCGAAGAAAGCTGCTTTGATGAAAAAGTAATGCATTTTTCCTATACACTGTGGTTTAAGTGTGTTCTTTTAGCACTCAAATAAAGAACGTCCATGTTTGGAAACGTTTAAAATAAGTATTTCGTTTTTTGTAGAAAATCCGTTGAAGTTGAGTTTTCATTTTTTTTTTTTTTTCTGAATTACGGCTTCGGGAGTGACCTCTAAAAATTGTGCATTTCATCATATTCTTTACACAGTGCCTTCAGTGATAAGGAGTATCAGGGAATAGACTGTAGCACCGGTCGAGCAAGACAGTACACTCGAGATGGATGGAAAGCTGATGACATGGAGATCTGGAGCTCCCGTTTCATCAGACCTCGGGACTAGTTCCTGACCAACCTCCTTTGCTGAACTTTTTCAGTGTTTCAATAACACAGAGAGTAGGCCAGCATGCTCTTCAACACGTTTTTTTTTTCTGTCAACACCAAACTACATGCATTTTACACACTACACTTCCTTTTCAAAAAAAAAAAAAAAAAAAAAAGGCATCTAATAACCAAGCCGTAGAGTCCCGAGGGGAGGGGGGACCATAAATGCCCCCACCATCCACCCCTCTCCCGGTGACGACTCAACAAGCTACCTGGAAACACTCCCTGTCTCACTTCTTCATTTCTGCAGTATTTGCCACCTTTCCTCTAACTTTTTCTCTGTTGAGCACCACCTCTCCTCTAAACCTCATTTTCTCATCTAAACTGAGACTCAACTGTTTGAGGCAATTGATAGCAAACCCTTTTCTGTATCCCCCGACTTTCTCTATACTCTTTTCAAAGCCAAAGGTGGCAGTTGAGTATATGTACGCAACGACTTAGCTTGCTCTCGTGTTCCTGAACTTGATTCTTCTGGCTTTGGCTTTACTGTCATTCTTTGACTAAACATATCTGTGCTGTTTACGTATTCCCTAATTCGACTGACTATGAACTTTTTGTGACTCTTACTTCTACTATGGAACACATCATCTCCGTTTCTTCTTTCTTTTATATCTCCATTCTAGGAGATTTCAATGTTCACCACCACCTTTGGCTCTCCTCTCGTTTCATAGATCCACGTGATGAACAAGCCGATATTTTTTCTATCTATCCTTAATGACCTAGTACAGCTTGTACACCACCCTATCTGTGTCCCTGACTATATTTCTCGGAAGGAGTTCCAACATACTAGAACTCTTCCTTACAACTGCTTGCACTGTTAATCTTTCCTCTCCATTGGGCTTCTCCAATCACAACCATATTACCTTAACCTGTCCTATCGCTGCAATATGGCCTGTGGACCCTCCAATGAAATTTCAGTTATGGCACTCTGGAGCTGCTCACTGGGAGGCCCTTAGGCAGTACGTCTTTGATTTTCCCTGGAATGATTATCACTTCCATGGCCGTGAGCCATCTCAGTGTGCCTCGCACATTACGAAGGTTATTCTCTCAGGCATGGAAGAATACATTACTTTCTCATATCCTTTGTTTAATGCAAGAAAGCCTTGGTTTAATCATGCTTGTTCTAATGCTGTCCGGAACAAGGATTGGGCCAATAAAAAGTACTGGAAACAACCACCCCTGAATCATATATATATATATATACATTTTTTTTTTTTTTCATGGTTTGGCCCGGAATCGTGGTAAGTCTGTTCTTCGCTCTGCAAAAAATAATTTCATCCATACTAAATGCTCTCAACTTTCCAGCTCGAATTCTTCCCACTTCTTCTTGCATCTTGCCAAAAACCTTTCTAACAACTTTACTTCATCATTTTTCTCTCCTCTTTTCTACCCTGATGGCTCTGTAGCTACTGTATTTCTTCTACTGATAAAGGAGATCTCTTCGCTCAGACTTTCTCCTCCAATTCCACCTTAGATGATTCCAGTGTTGTTCCTCCATCACTTTCCCCCCTCTGAGTACCTTATGGCTGACATTAAAATTTCTTCAGCTGATGTATTATCTGTCATCACTGGCCTCATTATTAACAAGACACATGGGCCTGATGGGGTCTGTCCTGTTCTCCTCAAGAACTGTGCTTTTGTTCTTGCACCCTGCCTAAGTAAATTCTTTCGCCTTTGTGTATCAACTTGTACCTTTCATTCTTGCTTGAAGTTTGCTCCCATTCAGCCAATCCCAAAGAAGGATAACCATTCCCAACCCTCTATTGCCCAATAGCTTTATTATCCTGTGTCTCAAAAGTTCTCGTATCTATTCTTAAGAGAAAAATATTAAAGCGTCTATCCTATCACAACCTTTCTGATTGTCAGTATGGGTTCTGTCAGGGATGCTCACCTACCTTTCAGACTCCTGGTCATCCTCCTTTCGGGACTTTGGCGAAAGCTTTGCCATTGCACTTGACATCTCAAAGGCTTGCAGTCATGTCTGGCATAAATCTTTCATTTCCAAACTACCATTTACGGTTTCTATCCTTCTATCTGTTCATTCATCTATAGCCTCCCTTCTGGTCATTCTGTAGCTGTTGTTGTAGACGGCCACAGTTCTCCTAGATCTATCATCATTGGTGTTCCTCAGGGCTCTGGCCTGTCACCAACTCTCTTCCTTTTATTCACCAATGACTTTCTAAGCTGTACATCTAATCCTGTCCACTCACACACTGATGACTTCATCTTTCACCTTTCCATTCAGTTCTCGCAACGTCCAACTCAGTAGTTACTTCAACAAACAAGGGATGAGGCTATGGCACACCTAATGTCTGACCTGGCTCGTATCTCTGACTGGGGTAAAAATAATCTTGTTGTTTTTAATGCGCCAAAGATTCTGTTCTTACACATAACAACCTGACAAAATCTTCCATAGGAGTACCCACTAATTTTTAACAGTATCTAACTCAATCCTGCATCATTCTTAAACATACCTGGGGTTTCATTCTCTAGGGACTTATCTTGGAAAGATCATATTACATCTCTCCTAAAATCTGCTTCCAAGAGATTAGGTGTGCTACGCAAACTCCATACCTTCCTTACCCCTGCACAGTTGTTGAATTTATAAACGGGGTTTTATTCGCCACTGTGTAGATTACAACTCTCATGTGTGGGGAGGCTCCCCACATACACCTCTTCTCAGTAGGGTGCAGTCAAAAGCTTTTGACTCGTTAACTCTCCTCCTCTTACTGGGTCCCTTCATCCTTTGTCTCTTCACAGCACTGTTGCATCCTTATCTCTTTTCTGTTGCTGCTTCAATGGTCACTGCTCCTGTGAACTGTCTGCTTGTATCCCTCCACATCTACAACGGGTGTGTAGCACCTGACTAGCAACAAACTCTTATCCCACTTCTGTCCAACTCTCTAATGCAAGAGTTAACCGTTACTCCCGGTCCTTCATTTATGCAACAGGTCAGCCCTAGAAATGTCTCATTTTGTCAATATTTCCTACTTCCTATGATCTCCTGTCTTTCAAACGCAGTGTGTCCAGGCATCTCCAAATGAACGGATCTTGAATTTGGCTCTCTTTTGTATTGTTTTTTTTTTTTTTTCTTGGATGGAACTGTTTGCGGGTTCCTGGCTATATCTATCTATCTATCTATACAGTATATATATATATATATATATATATATATATATATATATATATATATATATATATATATATATATAATCATTTTCTTTTGCAGCCTGTAACATTCCATTGCGGGGCATAAGCCTTTTTCATACATTTCCACATGGTTTTGTTTGAGAGGGAAACAGCCAATATTACCCATTTTGGCTGGCCTTATACACAGATAGAGTGAGAGCTTTTAATCTGTTTGGTGATAGTAGTGTGACTCCTAGTTTATCTGGTTGCTATTAGTCTGGCTGTTACTAGATCGAAGAAATACTGAAGCCTATTTACCATCATTATGCGGCACTCCACGAGCAGGCTTACCTCCACCCACGAATGGCCACCATTACTTTTTGAATTGAATCTTTGGCTTAACAGGGTATCAGGAGATATGGGAAGATGAGATGACTTGGCCGACCTCCTCCACGCCCTCCTAGTCCCTACCCTTCAAGTACCTTCACCACCCTCAATGTCTTGGCTCTAACCCATGAAGGTGTTGGGAGATGTGGGGAATGGGTTGGGACGGCCACTATCCTCTGCACTATCTTCATACACTTCTCCGAAGGGTTACCATCCTTCCGGCTGCGGATGTGGCTCAAGAGGATATCAGGAAAGATTGGAGACAAGTTGGCCTTGCCGTCCTTCACGCTCTCCTCGACCCCCTCCTCCTCAGTGGGAGTGGGAGGAGTGATTTTAATCTGACCGCAACTAGCAGTGTGACTGCTACTAGATTTGGCCACTAGTAGTGTGACTGCAACTAGATCTGGCCACCAGTAGTGTGACTGCTACTAGATCTGGCCTCTAGTAGTCTGACTGCTACTAGATCTGGCCACTAGTAGTGTGGCTGCTACTAAATCTGGCCACTAGTAGTGTGACTGCTACTAGATCTGGCCACTAGTAGTGTGACTGGTACTAGATCTGGCAGCTAGTAGTCTGACTGCTGCTAGATCTGGCTGCTAGTAGTCTGACTGCTACAAGATCTGGCTGCTAGTAGTCTGATTGCTACAAGATCTGGCTGCTAGTAGTCTGACTGCTACTAGATCTGGCTGCTAGTAGTCTGAATGTTACTAGATCTGGCTGTTAGCAGTCTGACTGCTACAAGGTTGATGCTGTACTCAATACTCAAGCCTAGTCACCACTGCAAGGCAGCACTCAGTGAATTCTACCTTTCTGTCTGTCTGTCTTATATATATATATATATATATGGAGCCTTTGTGGTACAGTGCTAAAGTGTGCTTTTTCGTACACTTAAGAACGAGGGTTCGCCCCCCGCCAGGGTAATAAACTTTGGGAGCATTTTTCTGGCCACGTACTGCTTTGGCGGACATCAAGGATGCTGTGGTTGAACCAGTAGTGCCTACTATAAAGTATGCTTGCACCTAGTTGGCTTGCGAGGGCCGATTACACTAGGTTCACAGACTACACACACATCCAAAGCCACCCCAACACTACAGTTACAGTTACAAGCACTTCTTACCCTACATACAGTCTCTACCAGACAGCCTAAGCCACTTGGTAGAGATACATTGGCTGTATCGTCCCGACTTCGGTAGGGATAGGCCGGTCCTGCAGTGGATACTCAAACAGCTGGTGCTGAATATATATATATATATATATATATATATATATATATATATATATATGTGTGTGTGTGTGTGTGTATTCAGCCATTTGAGTATCCAATGCAGGACCGGCTATTCAATACTGCAGTGGGGACGATACAGCAAACGTAACTCTTCCAAGTGGCTTAGGCTGCCTAGTAGAGATTGTACGTTGGGTGGGAAGTGCTTGTAAGTGTAACTGTTGTGTTGGAGTGGCTTTGGATGTGTGTGTAGTCTGTGAACCAAGTGTAATCGGCCCGTGCAAGCCGACTGGGTGCAAGCATACTTTATAATAAGCGACACTGGTTCAACCACAGCACCCCTTGTGTTCACCAATGCAGTACATGGCCAGGTGAACACTCACAAAGTTTATGATTCTGGCGAGACGCGAACCCTGGCTCACCCATGTACGAAATGCACACTCTACCACTATACCACAGAGGCTTTATATACAGTAATCCCCGTACTTTCCAGATGCCCACTTTCCAGACATCCCCACTTACAGAATATTTTGGTCCCGGGATCCAGTATTCCCAAAATGGGCCATAAATCGCAAAAAATTCGAAAAAAATCCGACTTTTTTCCCACCCGTAATTTAAAATTGCCTCGCAGCACTGAACAGCTGTTACACCATGGTCCCTTTACCCCTACCTTCCTCCCCCATCCCCCCTCCCCTGTCAGGGTTGCCATTTGGTATTTTTCATTACCAAATGTGGGCCAATTTGGTAATGAAAAATTCGTTTGGTAATGAATCCGAATAATACAATACCAAGCGGATTTTTTACATGTATGAGGATACACAGGATGGAGAGGGTGGATTGTTTGCTCTCTCTGATTAATTTGGTAGCCTATATAGCGTGATAATAATCAACATGCTGTTAATTATAAGAAGAGTGATTACATGTATTTCCACTTCTATATATAATTAGTGAAGAATAGATGCTGGCTTTACAATTTGGTAATGAAAAGTTGAAAATGGTAATGAAAATTGAGGAGTTTGGTAAAGTGGCTGTTGCGATCTGGCAACTCTGTTACCCCATCATCAACAGTCACAGCCTAACTCCGATCGAGAGCAGATGCTTATCGCAATGCAAGCCACATGTGCTCGTTTTTTGTGAATAAACAGTGAATAAACTGCAATACCTCGCTACTAGAACACACGGGAATTAACAGTGTTGTACAGTGTTAAGAAATTAGAATTTAGAGTGCAAAGGATTAACTGTAGAGTTCAAACTGGCGGTTCAAACCAGTCCAAGAGCCAGGGACTTGTTGTAAGTACCCAGAATTTTTAATATTGTATAAACTCACCTCTAAAACCTCATTTGCTGGTTCTTTTGCATTTACTTTAGTCTTTTATGTCCCTTATTGATGTGATTTAGGTCTAAAATAGGTGCTATGCATGCCCAGAGGGAGTTGTATGGTGTTTTTCTGAGATAGGGTCCATAAGAACCAGTCCAGGAGCCAGGGACTTGTTGTAAGTACCCAGAATGTTTAATATTGCATAAACTCACCTCTAAAAACTCATTCTCTGGTTCTTATGCATTTATTTCAGTCTTTTAGGTCCCTTATTAATGTGATTTGGGTCTAAAATAGGTGTTACGAATGTCCAGAGGGAGATGTATAGGTGTTTTTCTGAGTTAGGGTCCAAAAGTACAAGTCCAGGAGGCTGGGGCCCACTATCCGGACGGGACCACTTTCCGGACATGCCTTTGGCTCTATTACATCGGATAGTGGGGGGATTACTTATATATATGTATATATATATATATATATATATATATATATATATCTATATATATATATATATATACACATATATATATACATACATATATATATATATATATATATATATATATATATATATATATATATATATGTGGACCCTCTGTGGTACAGTGGTAAAGTGTGCGTTTTCGTACACTTAAGAATGAGGGTTCACTCCCTGCCAGGATAATAAACTCTGGGGGCGTTCTTCAGGCCATGTACTGCTTTGGCGGACACAAGGGATGCTGTGGCTGAACCAATGTTGCATACTATAAAGTATGCTTGCACCCGGTCAGCTTGCGCGGGCCGATTACACTTGGTTCACAGACTACACACACATCCAAAGTCACTCCAACACTACAATTACACTTACAAGCACTTCTCACCCTACATACAATCTCTACTAGACAGCCTAAGCCACTTGGTAGAGATTCATTGGCAGGATCGTCCCCACTTAGGTTGGGATAGGCCGGTCTTGCAGTGGACACTCAAACGGCTGATGAGTATATATATATATATATATATATATATATATATATATATATATATATATATTGCCAGACGCCTCAATCCCTTTGGGGTGGCCACAAACAAATCGCCTCCAAGTCGCCCTGTCCCCCGCCATTTCACTGCCCTGCTCCCAACTCACCCCCCCTCTCTCTCATACACCTCTCCACCCCATGCCTCCATCTCATCCTCGGCCTTCCCCTCCCTCTTCCCCCCTCCACCTCACTCACATACACTCTCTTCGTCAGTCTTTCATCCTCCATCCTCTCCAGATGGCCAAACCACCTCAGTGTGTTCCTCATAACGCTTCCTATCACATCCACATCCACACCACAACGCTTCTTTATATCCTCATTCGTCAGCCTGTCTCTCCATGTGAATCCACAGGCTCCTTTTAAATAACTCATTTCCACTGCCCTCACTCTTGACTTGTGTCCTTCCAACAACGTCCAAGCTTCACTTCCGTACATTAGAGTTGGTATCACAATACTGTCATGTAGTAACTTTTTCACTTCCATGCTCACTTCCCTGTTTCTTATCACTGCTTTCAAAGAACCAGCAACCTTTCTTCCCTGCTGTATCCTTTCAAGCACTTCACCCTCCAAACCTCCATCCTTACACATCACACTACCCAAGTACTTAAACGTACTCACATTTTCCAATTCCTCACCATCCAACCTCGCTGTACATTCACTGATTTCACCTCTCTCAAAGACCATCACTTTACTCTTCCCTACATTCACCTTTAGATTCCGTTTCTTACACACTCTCCCAAACTAATCCACCAAGCCTTGCAGCTCCCCGTCATCTTCATTCAACAACACAGTATCATCTGCAAACAACAGTACAGGGAGTTTCCAAACACTATCCTCTCTCACCAGGGCCACTCCAACATCCACTACCCTACCTTGTACCTCTTTTATTACCCCATCCATGTACAGATTGAACAACCATGAAGACATGACACATCCCTGTTTCAACCCAACTTTCAAAGAGAAAAATTCACTTAGTTCACCATCCACACGCACTGCAGCCTTCGCACCATCGTACATACTCTTCACAGCATTCAACAACTTCCCATCTACTCCATATATTCTTAACACTTTCCACAATCTTTGTCTATCCACCCTGTCATATGCTTTCTCCAAATCCATGAAAGCCGCCTACAACTTCTTTCCCTTCTCTAGAAACTTTTCCACTAAAGATCTAAGAATGATTATCTGATCTACACAACTTCTTCCCTTCCTAAAGCCTCCCTATTCTTCTCCAACTAATTTCTCTGTTCTTTCTCTAACTCTGTCAATAAGTATCCTACCATACACTTTTCCTATTATACTAAGAAGACAAATGCCCCTATGATTACCACACACTTCTTTTTCCCCTTTTCCCTTGTACAGGGGAATAATTATACCTGACTTCCAATCCTCCGGGACTCTACCTTCCTCCCAGGCCAATCTGCACATCTTCCACACCCATTCTACTACTATCTCTCCCCCATGCTTCAACATTTCACCACACACTCCATCAATTCCTGGGGCTTTCCCCGACTTAACTTTCTTCATTGCTTCCACAACTTCTATCCTACTGATTTCTTCCTGTCTTCTCACCTCCCTCCTTCTCCCAGCCATTCCCCAGCCACTTATATTCACATTACTTCCATCCTCTATGTTCAACAATTCCTTAAAGTGTTCTCTCCATCTGCTCACTTTTTCTCCCTACTCAACTAGTAATCTACCATTTTTATCTTTCACTCCCCTGCTAACTTCACTTCCACCCTGTCATACTCTTTTCACCTCTTTCCAGAACATTTTCTTACAGTCCCTCCACTTTTCACTCAGATTCCTTCCAAATTCGTCATCCACTCTCTTCTTACTCTCTCTTACTACTCTTTTCACCTCTCTGCATATATATATATATATATATATATATATATACAGTAGAACCTCGGTCCTCGAACACAATCCGTCCTGGAAGGCTGTTCCAGGACCGAATTGGTGGAGGACCGAACTAATTTTCCCCATAAGAAATAATGTAAATCATTTTAATCCGTTCCAAGACCCCAGATGCTTACCTATTTAAGTTTCAGCACTGGTACCAGTGCTTTCCTTTACGAGGTGACTGTATATTTCTCTTGCCTTTTCACAAATTATATACTCACTAACACTGTCTCCAGCTAACTGTTTCTCATTGATGAAGATAAGCAATAATTTTTCCACTTCTTCAATTATTTTCCACACTACTTTTCTCTTTTCACTGCCAGTAGCCGTACTGGATGAACTTGCTTTCTTTGGAGCCATTATTAGGGGCTAATACTGCACTGAATCAAGAAAAATGTGAAGCACAGCAGGACAACCACGTTGTCGAACAACAAAGGTGGGCGCGTGACTGTCAGTCGGCCAGCTTCCCTTTGTTTGGCTACGTTCAGGTTGGTCGAGGTCCGATATTTTGGTCGACCTCTGGAGCAAAAATTTCTTGAATTTTTTGGTCGAGGTCCGATATTTTGGTCGACCTCTGGAGCAAAAATTTCTTGAATTTTTTGGTCGAGGTCCGATTTGTTCGACATGTGAGACGTTCGAGGACCGAGGTTCCACTGTATAGATATATATATATATATATATATATATATATATATATATATATATATATATATATATGCAGAGACTTCACTTCACCGTGAAGATATGTATGCAAACTAATCACAGGAGAAATGAAAGGAGCGACAGTGAGTACTTTCGTATATACATCTTCAGACAAAAACGTAAAGGGTAGAGGTCTTATATGCACACCCGCAGCAGGTAGTGGCACACAGAACAATGGATGACCTGATTTTTTACCTGCGGCTTAACTTATGGTCACCTGCAGCAGGGAGTGGAACACAACAAAGGATGACCTGAATCTAAAAATGCACGTGACAAAGAAGAAGGGAGTAGGAAGGGAGGAAAGGGGAGTGGGAGGGAGGGGGAAGGGGGAGGGGAGGAGGGGAAGGGGGAAGGGGAGAGGGGGGAGGGAGGAGGGGATAAATACTGCTGCTTAACTTTAGACCTAGAGGATTAATGCTTGGTGTGTCCCACACAGGTGTGACTACACCACCAGGAGATGACATGGAACAATCACTTGTTAGTCTGGGGGATACTGCTTTAAAATTAATTCAGTTAACAATTTATCACACTTAAAATGACCATAGCTCATGTTTACATTCTTTTCATATGTGCCAGAAATTAGACAAGATTCTGTTACATTTCTTTCACCTAAGCTTTTTGATCTTGCTAGAATCTTGGAGCCTGTCCAGTCAATATGGTGATCACTGGATGCTTTGTGCTGAAATAAACCACTACTCTGTTGGGCTGTCCTTACACTGCATTTATGTTGTGAGATTCTAGTTTCCAAATCTTTTACAGATTGTCCTAAGTAAAATTTGTTACAGCTTTTACACGGGATTTTGTAAACAACGCCTGAATTACTGAAAGGGCTCTTCTTGATGAGTTTTTTTTTTATGGTGTTCTTATATTTGAATACTGCTTGTACACTGAGTTTCCTCAGTATGTGAACATCAAGAAAATTTTCATGGAAGGGGAGGACAAGGGTTCTTTGAATGTTCTGGCGATCTGGCTTATTAGTTTTCCCTTCAAGGAATCGTTTCTTGGCTGTATTGTGGCACTGAGTTAGTATACTCTGTGGATATTTTAGCTTATTTCCAATACTCTGAATCATTTTTAGTTCATCATCTAAAAATTCTAGGTCTGAAATTCTATATGCTCTTAGCTACATGGATATGAACACAGATCTTTTTACATTAATATGATGGTTTGAATAGTAATGAACATATGACATAATATTTGTAGGTTTTCTGTATATCTTAGTCTTCAAAACATTTTGGTCCCTGATAACTTTTACATCCAAAAATGGCAATTCATTATCCATTTCCATCTCATGAGTAAATTAATCGATGGAACTAACGAATTTAATTGCAGGAGAAATTCATCAATAGGAGGACTGTTAGGCCAGAAGCACAGGATATCATCCACGTATCGGAGCCAAACTATGTTTTGCTCCTTTATGGAGGTCAGTAAATGTTTCTCAAAGTATTCCACGTAAATATTTGCCAGAACTGGGGAGAGGGGATTACCCATGGCCATACCAAATTGGATATGGTGTATATATATATATATATATATATATATATATATATATATATATATATATATATATATATATATATATATATATATCCATCCATCATCCAATCCTACATTGCCCGATGAGGAGCGTAGGAGCCCGGGGCTAGGTAGTTGGTCCCGACATTTAAGATGAGAGTGACCAGCCTCGCTCATCCCTGAGTAGCATTACATGAGCAGTGAACCCAAACTACCCCTTGGATGTAAACCTTCACCAGCTCAATCCGATTGGAGCTCAATAATTACCCACTACACCACCATGTACCACCCAGCCTAGTAAATGGTTTCCTGGTGCACAGGAAGCCATTTGGTCTGTCACTCAATGTAGAGTCACTCACAGGCTGAAGGAAGTGGAAAGAATGAAGGAAAGAAAGACAGAATAGGGAAGTCTCCCATAGGCAGAAGGACAAGGAAAGAATGAAGGAAAGACAGACAGAAGAGAATGGAAGGAAAGAAGGATGGAGAGGAAAGGGCTGACACCCGAGAGCAGCACTACAGCGAGTGAGTGGATGGTGAGCGCTCCCACCTACCTCAATATATATATATATATATATATATATATATATATATATATATATATATATATATATATATATATATATACTGTAAGCACATGCTAACACTCACACACACACACACACACACACACACCGCTCACTGGCTCAGTGGTAGCGTTCTCGCTTGCCATCTGGCAGACGGGAGTTCGCGCCTCGCTCAGGCTGCGAAAAGTTTCACTGACGAAGTGGTCGGTTGCTGTCCCCCTTGAGCAAGGGGACGGGTGTGTGAGTATGTGCAGGTCACAGCCTTGCCCTTAGATCGAACTATATGAGCTCTCAGCTCCCTTCCGGGAGGGTAAAAGCTGACGATCACGACCATCAATGATTCTGACGTACCCGGTGAATTACACACACACACATACATACACACACACGTGCCCATTTGCGATCTCATCCACATGCACAAACATTGACACAAAATCACTTGCATGAAAACAGACACATTCTCACATGAGCACACTGAAGCATTCAGACCCACCCACACCATATGCCTAAACACACTCTGGCGCAAATACATACTCTCTCTCTCTCTCTCTCTCTCTCTCTCACACACACACACACACACTCGGCTCACTGGATCAGCGGTAATGCTCTCGCCTGCCATCTGGTAGACGGGGGTTCATGCCTTGCTCAGGTTGCGAAAAGTTTCACTGACGAACCGAGTTGTTAGTCTCCTCCTTGAACAAGGGGGAAGGTGCGTACATGTGTGAAGGTCACAGCCTTGCCCTTAGATCAGACTATATGCCTCTCCCTTAGATCAGACTATTTATGTGCTCTCAGCTGTCTTCTGTGTGGGTAAAAAAACTGACGATTTTATGACCATCACGTGATCCTACTGACCGACTCAGTGAACTGCGCACACACACACACACACACACACACACACACACACACACACACACACACATTAACAAGCACATACACTACCACCTACAGACCTAGTAATCCACCACCCTTCTCCTGGTGAAGGACAACAGAGATGATAGGAACCACTGTCCGACTCGATTGTGTTAATATCAGCACCATTCGTGGCCTCTCCTCTAATTTTCTCTTTGTTGAACACCACCTCTCTTCCTCTAAACCTCACCATCTCTTCCTTGCCGGGACTCAGCTGTCCAAATCGACTGATAGCAAACCTTTTTCTTTATCCTCCTACTTTCTCTACACTGACTTCAAAGCCAAAGGTGTCTGTTGTGTACGAGGTGCTACCGAAAAGTTCCAGTGATTTGAACAGAGGGAGCCAACTGTTTGGAGTTTTGCCTTTTGCTGCTAGGAGGAGTCAGCAGCACCCCTTGTACGTTAGTATGGCCCCAACCGTGTCTGTGAATAGACGAGACTAGTTGTTGAGCAATGTCTACTATTGTAACATGGTGTGTTGGTAGTCTGGCGGTTTTGCGATGGCGGACCTCATGGAACAAAGAACCTGCATCAAGTTCTGCTTCAAGATCAACAAGACGGCTGCAGAAATTCACCAGTTACTTCAGCAAGCCTTTGGTGACAATACCATGTCCCAAAGCAGAACATTTTTATGGTACAAACGGTCCAAGGAAGGACAAACGTCCGTCAAAGACAATGACTGTTCTGGACGACTGTCAACGGCAACAACACCAGAAAACGTTGGAAATGTTCATTACGTTATCCTTGCAGATCGTAGACGAACTATCCATGATGTTTGTGATATCGTTGGACCGTCATACGGGAGTATGCAATGCATTTTGTCGGACGTGTTGGGCATGAGATGCATCACCGCAAAATTTGTGCGAAGACTGTTGAGTGACGAGCAGAAGCCACATTCCGTTGCAGTTTGCAGGGAGCTCAAGAATCAGGTCAGAGATGATGTATCTTCATCTCCAAGGTCATAACTGGTGATGAATCATGGGTTTATGGTTATGACCGAGAGACAAAGCAGCAGTCATCACAATGGAAGTCTCCCAATTCACCAAGGCTGAAAAAAGCGCATCAGGTTCGCAGCAATGTCAAGTCGATGTTAATCATTGTCTTCAATATCCAAGGGATTGTTCACAAGGAATTCTTCCCACCCGGTCACTCTGTCAGTGGAAAGTTTTACTGTCAAGTTTTGCAGCATCTGAGGGAGAACATCCACTGCAAACGTCCGGGACATGGGAAGAACAAGGACTGGGTCCTGCATCGTGGCAAGCCCCGGCCCACACATCAAATGTTGTCCGACAGTTTCTGGCTTCCACTAACATGGTAGTCATTTCCCACCCACCCTATTTACCTGACCTTGCCCCCTGTGACTCTTTCCTGTTTCCCGAGCTGAAATTACGACTGAAAGGGTGTCGATTTGACTCAATTGAGGAGACCCAGACAGAATCGCAGGAGGTGCTCAAGACCATCATGCCTGAAGCCTTGCAGGGATGCATAGACTCGTGGAAAAAACGCTGGGACCATTGTATACACGCCCAAGGGGACCTCTTACAAAGGCGACAGTGAGAACTAAGAGGTAAGGTAACTTATTTTCCTACAATATTCAAATTACTGGAACTTTTGGGTAGTACCTCGTATATGTACACAATATCATATCTTGGTCTCTTCTTCCTAAACTTGGATAATCTGAATTCTCTTCTCTCTGGCTTCTGCTATGCTGTCATTCTTTTACTAAATTATGTCTGTGCTGTGTAATTATCCTCTAATGCTACTGACGATGAAAAATCCTTTGATTATTTGTCTTCTAAGATGGAATACATCCTACCAATTTTTTGTTTGTCTGAAATCTCCATTCTAGAAGATTTCAATGTTTACCACCACTGTGGCCCTCCTCTCCTCTCATTGGGCCACCTTGTGAAGAAGACGTTCTTTTTCCTAATTATTGACCAAGAGCAGCTTCTTCAGCACCCTACCCATACCCCTGACCACCCTATAGAAAGTTCCATTATTCTTGACCATTTCATTACAACTTATGCAGTTAATCTTTTCTCACTTTCTGGTTCCTCCAATGGCAACCTTATCACCTCAAGTATGTCATGTGGACCCTCCTAAGAAGCAGCAGATTTGGCACTTCGGAGTGTCTGATTTGGAGGTCCTCGGGCCTTTCTCCTTTAAGTACCCATTCTCTCCTCGGAGGGGTTCGGGGACGGGTCTTGTTTTCACTCGGTTTGTCTGTTTGTTTGTCTGTCTGTCTGTCTTACTGTTAACAACTTTACATTAAAACTACTGGTGCGACTTTGACTAAAATTACAGGGGTAATGGGCTATAACCTTCTGATCACGTGATTAAATATTGGCCCAATTTGGGCCAAGGCCCAGACTGTCAGCCCAAAAAAATTGAAAAAAAAAGAGAAAGAAATACAGGTAAATAATTGCTTTTTCACCATAACACTTTTGAGATTCGTCCTATCGACATGAAACTAAAACCTAAAGGTGCATCATTCAAGTCTGCATCCTGTAACATGCCTCATTACATCAGGAGGGTCACTCCCAGTTAGTGGTAGGGGGTTCAGTGTCAGGAAGGTCAGGCCTGATTTACTCCAAATTTGAAATGTGATATCTTTGACTAGATATCCTGTTGTGTTCATATGTCAGCATTAAACTGACTGTCAGAGACGGGTTTGCTGTGCTTTGGCACCGCTTCTTTTTTTTCCCTATAATAATTATTGCTTCCATGGACGAAAGCCATTTGATTGTGCCTAGCAGATTATGGAGGTTATTTTCTTAGGCATAAATGTATACATACCATTCTTTTCTCCTGTAGCTAATGAAAAAAAAAAAAAGTTTAGTTAAATCATGCTTGTCCAAATGCTGTTCACAACAAGAAGGCCTACAAAAGGTATTGGAACCAACCCATCCCTGAATCTCACCTCTTTTATGTCTGCATGGAACTGTGTTCAGTCTGTCCTCTGCTCTGCTTAAAATAATTTCATTTCAAATAAATGCTCTGAACCCTCTGACTCAAATTCTTCCTTCTTGTTTAGGCAATTTGGCAAAAAACTTTCTAACAACTTTATATCATCATCATTACCTCCTATTTTCTACTCTCATGGTTCTGTAGCTGTTTCTTCCGCAGGTGAAGCAGAAATCTTCACTCAGATTTCCTCCTCCAGTTCCACCTAAGACAATTCTGGTGGTGTTCCTCCCCCTCCCCCCTCTGACATCCTCAAGACTGACATTATAATGTCTTCAGCTGATGTATTTTCTATCATCACTGGTCTCAATACTAACAAGGCTTATGGAACTGACGGAGTCTCCCCTACTGTCCCCAAGAACTGTGATTCTCTGCTTGCACCTCGACCAGGTATACCCTTTCGCCTTTATCTTTCACCTTGTACATCTCCTTCTTGCTGGAATTTGCACTCATTCAGCCTGTCCCAAAGAAGGGTGACCTTTCACAACCCTCGAATTATCGTCCAAAGGAGTAACATCCAGTATTTCTAAAGTGTTTTACTCTCTTCTTAAAAACTTTTAAAGCCTTTTTTCTAATCATAACTTTCTCCACTAGCGATCTTGTAACCTTCCTTTCTGGCTCCTGGTCATCCATCTTTCAGAACTTTGGGGAAAGCTTTGCCATTACACTTAACATATCAACGGCTTTCGATCGAGTCTGGCATATATCTTTGATTTTCAAACTGCCCTCTCACGGTTTCTATCCTTCTGTCTGTCTTTATCTCTTCCTTCCTTTCTGGTCCTTCTCTAGCTGCTGTTGTAGACTGCCACCGTTCCTCTCCTAGGGCTATCGATAGTGGTATTTCTCTGGGTTCTGTCCTATCATCAACTCTCCTTCTATTCTTTAATGACCCTCTAAGCTGTACCTCAAACCCTATCATATTCAAATGACTCCACCATTCACCTTTCCATTCGTTTCTTGCAGCGTCCATTTGTGTAGTTTCCTCAGCAAACAAATGATGAGGCAGTGGCACACTTAATGACTGTCTTGAGACTTATTTCTGATTGGAGTTAAAGTAATCTTGTTTTTTATGGATCAAAATCTCAGTCCTTACATCATTCACCCAGTCAGAATCTAACACAGGAATATCCTCTTTTGTTTCCTTCACAATATCCAACTCGATCGTGCTTCATCTTTGAGCATATTTGGGGTTTCACTCTTTCACACCACACCGCCCAAGGGTGACTGCTCAGTGCAATCAGCGACGTCTGCAGCAGGTCCTGACACCAGAGCTGGTTTACCCTTGCCACATCATAATGGACCCATCCCATTACCTGCACCTGACCTGATCAGCTGATCAGACCAAATGCAGAAGAATATGCCCTCGGGGCATCATGATCATTTATTAATTCACAATTTCTCTTCAGTCATCCCCATCATGTTCAGCCACTTTTCCTTGCTCTACAGGCATCTCTCTCGCATCTAACGCTCTGTTCACATTGTCCATCCAACCCATTCGTGTTCTTCCTCTCATCCTTACACCCCTCAAAACCAATCCAGTTATCTTTTTCACCAATCGCTTTTCTTCCAATCTCTCCATATGCCCAGACCATGACAACAGTTTCTGCTCACCTCAACCAGCCACCTGCCTCATAACTCAAGTTCTCCTTCTCACTTCATCATTTCTCACTCGATCCATACACGTCACTCCACACATATTCCTCAGACATTACATTCAAATTCTTCCTCTCTGCTACACCCATATTCCATGTTTCAGCCCCATATAATGCAGTTGGTACCACTGTTCCCTCATGCAGCCTTCTTTTTACATCCATTCTAAGCAAACTTTTTTCATTCCTACCAGCACTTTTCCTGCTTCATTCATCCTAGACTTCACCTCCACCCTAAACATTTGAACACTTAAAACACTCGTCAAGCCAGTCCTACCTGACCTAGGTTCAAATCCCCACTGGGGCAGGGAAGTGTTTAAGGATTAGAATTTCAAGAAATCAGACTTTACTGATCTACCAGAAGACCCGCCGACATGTCATATAACTACCCTCGCTAATGCCAATACACCAGTCCTGTATGAGACAGCCCTAGCACGTATTCAATATGGACGGTGGGTGTTAGCGCCGAAGTGGTGACATGTAGAGTGGTGTATGGTATGTAGGAGGACTACTGGGCCTTGAGAGCAGGCTGTGAAGCCTATGCCCAGAGTTGGACACATAAAAAAAAAAAAAAAAAGCAACTCACCATCCAAAACTACATTCATCCTCCTACCATCTACCAACCTCGTACACTTAATCACTTTACTCTTATTCTCATTTACTCTTAATTTCCTCCTTTCACACAGCCTTCCAAACTCCTCTGCCTTCTGTCTTAATCTCTCATCTGAATCAGCCACCAGTGCAGTATCATCCACAAAAGGCAGCTGATCCTGATTCCTCTCTTTACCATCAGCATCCACCACTCTCAAACCTTCACCTAACACTCTCGTATTCACTTCCTTTATAACACCATCCATATCAATATTAAACAATCAAGGCGACATCACACATCCCTGCTGCAGCCCCACTCTCACGGGAAACCAGTCACTTATGATATTTCCCACTCTTACACACGGTCTACTATTTACATAAAAATTTTTTCACTCCTTTTAACAACCTACCATGTACTCCATACATTCTCAAAACAGTCCACAAAGCCCCCCTATCAGTTCTATCATATGCTTTCTCTAATTACATGAACGCCCAAAACATCCTTACCTGTCGCCAAATATTTTCACACGCCTGTCTTATAACAAACACCTGATCCACGCTCCTAAAACCACACTCTTCATCACCAGTAAGTCCCTCTGTATCCTTTCTAACTCTGTTAATCAACACTCTGCCATACACCTTACCTACAACACTCAATGGACTTATACCCCTATAACTAGTGCATTCATACAGGAACAATAATTCCACTTGCCTCATTCGATTTAAATCCTTTGGGTGGCCACATCAGGTCTGACTACCATAGCCCACTAGACCCCCAGGCATAGATAATCTACAGAAGAATTAAATCCATTACCATGAGCAGCGGTATACAGAGAAAGGATTGGTGACAAACAGCCATATTAACCCCACAAGGATATTGCTTTTAGACTTGCCTTGTATATAAGGAGAATGTTTAATACCAAAAACTGAAACACTTGGTTGTAGTAAGTCACTAGTGCAATATAGAATTTCACATTAATTTTAAAATATGCTGCAATTAATTTTCCTAAATGATATAGTCGAATATTCGGTCTGATGCAATAATGTACTGGTATTGTTTGCCTTGTTTCATTGGTTATATATCTATATAATTAAAGTTGCTGAGCTTCTCTCGGCATCCGACTTGTTGAGTAATCCTAATGCTAGAACACTGAGGAATGAAGTCATGTGTTTCTCAATCTCCCACTGGCTGACTGTAGAATAAAAGGAGACAAGGGATACTATCATGCCTCCTGACAAGCCCATTGATTGATTATAATAATGGGCCGAGCCTCTGGGAATGATGTCACAAGTTACGGCACCTCCCATTAGCTAAGACTGGAGCGGATGGGTGGGTGGGAGTGTGGATTATCTTGAGGTCAAGACAGTTTCTGTCATCAGGAGTGCAGACAAAATTAAATCTAACAAATGTAAGTACTAGGCTGTGATCTGCACAGACAATTGGTCATCCATCATGGGTATATTGTTGCTTTAGAAAGGCTAGACTGACACAGAATGCTTAGACAACCTAGTGGTGTTCATCCTTGTAGGGTAGGGTAGACCCCCAGGGAGTTGTAGACCACTATTCTGTAGGGGTCAGTCTCATAATGGAGGTTTAGACCCTTTAGCAGTGGTAATCAGTCTAGGGAAGGGTAGATCACCCAGAACTGTAGAATAATCCTCACAAATGATGTTTAGACCCTCTAATGATGTTAATCATTCTCGGAAAGAGTGAATCCGCAGGGAGTGTAGACCATTCCTTCAGAGGTGTTAGCCCCATAGGGGAGTATTATACTCAACAGTGGGGTCAATCCTTCTAGCAGAGCCCCACTGAGTGTAGACCATTCAAGAGGATACTCCCTGGTTGGGACATAACTCCCTGGAGGCATAAGAATGATGTATCTACCCACATGCTTTCTCGAATATTAGAATGAGATATGATAATTTATTCAGGTGTGCACTTTTGTATCAAATCCACATCAAATCTAGGCCTGAATATGATCACATGTTGCTAGTAGTTTCCCTTTGTGCCATTCATTAAAATGTAATGATAAGGCATAAACCTGAATATTGGAAAGCTATAAAGTACCATACACATCAAAACATTAAAAGTTCCAGTTCCTTGAACGCTTAAATAGTGAACTACTTTTGGTGATAGTAGAGTCAAAATCATATGTTCTTGCACTTTCCCTTCTTGCTGAATGTTTGCTCTCGTTTAGCTTGTCATGAAGTTATATGACTACTTCCAGTCCGGTGCTTATCTCTCAGTTGTAATATCTTTATCTTATATATCTGAGGTCTCACAGTCAATCATGAAGAGAAAGATTTTGAAGAACCATAATTCTTACAACTTTATTTCTAACCATCCGTGTGACCTCTGGCAGGGGAGTCTCATTACTGATCTAATATTCATTTGAAACATCTGGTTATTCACTTTTTGTTTCTCCAGTATTATATTTACTGTTGCACTGGACATATCCAAGGAGTAAATCCAACCACCCAAAGTAGGCATTATGCAGCTTGGAACACTGTTGTGTAGCCACTAGAGGCAGAATGGGACTCCTTGAGACCGTTACTTCATTTTGCACAGGGTAGACTTCCTCTCTTACCAACAGTTAGGCGGGATGTGATCTGTGAAAATCGGTATCTCACCTTTACCAGGGAGGTGAGCCTTGTCCCCATCCGCACTTTATCCAAGTTTACTAAAAACAAAGCACAAAAAATGCAAATTTATAGAGATATGGGGATGGCTTAATAAAAGAAATATCGAGGTATTATAAGCAAATGGAACCACATCCCTTCATTTTTCATACCCATCGCTACATTAACTGTGTACCGTCACTCTGATGACAAAGTTTACAAAAGTGGGTAGTGTGGGTGGGTGGGCAATGTTTAGTATCTCAAACTCATCATTTCTTTTTAAGGCACTCAGTAACGCTCGAAAAAACGTATGCACCTTCACAGTTACAAGAATTGTGTCTAAACTCATATAACTCCACTTAAGATGCATACTAGATACGTGAAATCAATCCACAACAATTTACCAACCAGCAAAGCTCCAGGACCAGATGGAATTCCTCCAGTTGTTTTGAAAAAAAGTGTTCCCCAGAACATGTTCCTTGTCTTGCTAAATTATTAAGACTATGCTCCATTCCCTAGTTCTTCGAATGGAGCCAATATCCACCTAATTCCGAAGAAAGGAAGTTCCTCTGACCCCTCTGATGACAGACCAATTGTTATCAAATCTTCTCTTGTTAAAAAAAAAAAAATGTGATTATAATTACTAACCACACAGTTAAAAATCTTGAATTCAACAACTCGGTTAGTGATAGACAGCATGGTTTTCGCCACAAAAGATCCACTGTTGACTCATACCATCCGTCATCCAACTGACCAACATGGAGAAACTCATGCAGTAGCCCTTCATATTTCTAAAGCTTTTGACACAGTGTGGCACCGTTCCCTACTATCCAAACTCCCTTACTGTGGCATTTTTCTTTTATTCCACTGACTTCCCCATATCTCAGCAACAGAAAGATAAGAGTAGATGACATATATTCCAATTTTCCCTCAATTAATGCCGGTATGCCAGCCCTATTCCTAATTCATATTAATCCTCTCTTGTTTGTCACCTATAATCCCATCCGTTCATATGCAGATGACTCAAAACTTCACAGTTCATTCACACTTGAAAATCCATCCACAAAGTTTAATATCTCTAACAACTCAGTACATGAATCTCCATAAATCAAGTCATATTTAAGTTCACTGAATGAGGACAAAATAACATTGTCTTATTTAACGCTAGGAAAAACCAAATTTACTAGTAGACAGATATTGCCTGATTTCTATATTACCTGCAGTGTTACTAGTATTCCTATCTCTAAAAGTATTAAAATTCTCGGTGTTTCACTTAACAGTGCCATCAGCTGGACCTCTCATGTTAGATCACTATCTAAAACCCCTTCAGAGAAACATGGATTATTGTACAGAGTCCGTAACTTCGTCATTGAAGAGCAGTTAGCTATAATTTATGAGTTATGTGCACTCTCAGCTGGAGGATTGCTCATCCTTGAGGAATGGATGTATAGAGGTTGCACTAAAACGAACAGTAATCAGAACAAAACTGCTAGTGTTTCAAATGAACTACCTCCCCTACAAGTAACAAGGAATGGTGCCCACCTTGCATTATTTTAGAAATAATTTAATGGAAAATGCTCAGACGAAGTTGCATCCATTGTGCCATCTCCCTATGCCTTCCTCCGCACTTCACGGGGATCTCTTAGTACTCATGGCCGGATTGTCACACTGCCATGTTGAAGAACTGCCTATTAGTATTCTTTTACTCACTGAACTGCATCTCTATGGAACTCGCTTCCCCAGAGTGATTTTCCCCCAAATTTCAACCTACAGCTGTTCAGGTCCAACTGTTACAGATTTATGAATGGAGGACACTCACAATCTGGTGAAATGATTATATTTTTTATTCATTTGTTTTTCCTTCCTTTGTTCTCTTAAAAAAAAAAAAAAAAAAAAAAAAAAAGCCAGACAGTCACCCGTGCATAACGTCTTCATACATTACAACTACAGGACTCAAAGATTCATTCCACGTACAGTACAAACAAACCACAAAAGTCACTCACCCGATGGCACTTAAAAACTCATCCTGCCTAAGAACAAGACTGGAAAAGAAAAAAAATCCTTCTAACGAATATTATGCAAACCACAAAGTTCATTCACGTAAGAGCACTCAGAAATTCTTCCAGCCTAAGAACAAGTCTGAAAAAGAATCTCGCTTAAGAATGCTCCTAAATAATAATAATAATAATAATAAATAATAATAATAATAATAATAATAATAATAATAATAATATAATAATAATAATAATAATAATAATAATAATAATAATAATAATAATAAAAATAATAATAATGATAATAATAATAATAATAATAATAATGATGATAATAATAACAATAATAATAATAATAATGATGATAATAATAATAATAATAATAATAAAAATCGGGGCTAAAAAATAAACCAAATATAGCTAAGGCCATTAAAAAAAAAAAAAAATCTATATATTAGTATACCTCTATAATTATCACTCATAATGTCAAACTTCATATAAAATCGCACTTTCTAGACGACTACGAATAAAGACTTATGTATAAACAAAACTGGAGGAAGACCGGATCATGAGAGATATCATGGAAAATTAAAAAAAAAAAATTAAGTTCCTGTAACATACATAAAATAGGAACATGAATCACCTTACAGAACACACACACACACACACACACACACACACACACACACACACACACACACACACACACACACACACACACACACACACACACACACCGCTCGCTGGTGCAGTGGTAACGCTCTCGTTTGCCAACTGGTGGACGGGAGTTCGCGCCTCGCTCAGGTTGCGAAAAGTTTCACTGACGAAGTGGGTGGTTACTGTCCCCCTTGAGCAAGGGGACTATATGAGCTCTCAGCTCCCTTCCGGGAGGGTAAAAAGCTGACGATCACGACCATCAAGTGATCCTGACCGACCCGGTGAATTACATACACACACACACACACACACACACACACAGTGATACGTAAAAGCAAACCGATATTTAGCTGGTATTTACTCCGCTGGATTTCTTCTCCCTTGGCATAGACCTTACCAAATGGAACTATGCTGGACTCTGTCACTTTCACTACAGCGGCACTCTCCCAGAATGAGTAAAATTTTGGAGGCAGCAAGAGCAAACTAAAGTTTTGTCATCGGACTGAAGAGGTTAACAAAAAGTAGACCCAAAATGGACTCAGTATTTATCGCAGGCAAGGACTGAATTTTCTATCTTTAAACCTTTTAATTTAGCGTCGTCATTTTCAGTTTACTCTGGCACGGGCCCATTTACCAGACCCTAAGGAGTATTCTCCAAACAGAAGAGGACCGGTACAGTTTCATTAACCTCTTAATTATGAGAGTTATCTTTACAGCTGTATAAAATCATCTGGTGGTAACAAGATTATCAGGAAGAGTAAAACTATTGTTTAAACGTAGAACCATTGGGGAATACGCAAGTGATGCATCATATGGGGATTCACTAAAGCACAGCAGCTTGCGTGTGAAAATTTTTAGGGAGTTTCTGTGTATCATCATATTTAGCCTCGCTAGAATGAAAGCCGTGAGCGTGAAAATCCTTCCTGGGTTTTAATGAATCACCATGTGTATATTCACCATAGCGAAGCACTTTGTGTGAGAAAATCTTGAGGATGTGATGGCCTGACTGACTGGGTCGCTCTTGGCTATGACTGTGCAGCTGATATGAATTGACTCAAGTGAAGAGGTTTTGACCAGAAAAAAAAAAATGACTCCTGGTAAGAAAAATACTTATAAAAGTCTCATACGTAACCAAAGGCATTATATAGGTTTATGAATATATATATGCAACCGAATACTGGGAAGACCCTCAAATATAATATATATAAAGGCGTAAAACGTTTCACAAGTAAAAATGAAAGAACAAAAATAGCCATACCCGCTAGCGCAAAATTACTTCCTCATACTTTAAAGCAGATCACATAAACAATATAAATAACGACAGCCCCCCCCAGAAAAAAAAAAAAAAAAATCTGTCATTGATCACAGTAGACCAAGAGAAAATAAAACTATTCAGAATAGTAATTCGCAGGGAAATCTCATAATAAGAAAAACAATGTAGGAAAGTTACTAGGCATAACAATATCATTTAAAAGCCTTCGTAAATAACAGGAGACCATAAAAAAAAAAAAAAATCACGCATTACAGCAAATCATTAAAAATCTCTTAAACGCAGGCATTAACACCATCGAGCTCCCACTATTCATTCTCAGCTGATTAAGATCGTTTGACATCACGAGACACAGTACGTCTGTATTATTCTTCCATCAACGAGTAGGTTAATGGTAGCAGTATCAACTCTCACAGACTACTACAGCTGATTCAGTTGTACAAACCCGTCTGGTTTTAGCTGGACTCATTCAGTAGACTACTACCGGCACTGACGGAGTATTATAACCCTACTTCATAACACCATGCTACAAAATTCTAACCTTGCTATAAATCAAATCGATAATATAGTCGTGAATAGCAACATATCGTAATGAATCTCACTCGTAAAAGAAGACAAAGTTAAACTTGACTGAATAACAGCGAACCATTGCAACCGAATAGAAGACAATTATTAATCCCTTCAGTCCGGTAACGTATTTACTGCTTACTTATTGTTGCTGCCTTGACACGACTCTTTATATGTTAAGAGAGACCTCATGAACCATTAGGGTTAGATGTAGCCTTATTCAGCTCGTTTACTGATAGATGAAAGTCGATGAATCAAATCATATATAGGTAGGAAGAAAAGTTAAATGCCAGTATTGCAAAGAATTAAATCCTTGATGCATAGCAGAAGAAGCAACCCCCCCGAAACACACACACACACACACACGACGGTAGATCACAACAGGCAAGTCAGCTCAGGCAGGAGTTTGCACGTGCGCCTACCTATTAATTTCAATCTTGACACTAACTGCCGACCTCCACATTACCGTATTACCTTGAGATATTCTCGAGCCTCCTAATAGCCAGCAAGTTGGCATTACGGTACGGCACGGTACGGTACGGAGTGCGGTACCTTACGGAGTACAGGACGGTACGGTTAGAATTAACTGTAGTCGAAATGTATGGTACGGAATTACGGTACGATATTTTCCTCGAAGTACGGTATGGTATAATTCAGATTAGGAAAAAATGGGCAAAATTCCGTACCGTACCGTACCTCAGGCTTCAAAAATTACCAGGCAATTATTAATGCCTTTGTGGCTTCTATCTATCTATCTATCTATCTGTCTGTCTATCTATCTATCTATAGATGTGTGTGTGTGTGTGTGTGTGTGTGTGTGTGTGTGTGTGTGTGTGTGTGTGTGTGTGTGTGTGTGTGTGTGCGTGCACATAGATCAGCCTATGCCTATTATCGCTGAACTGAGTGGTTCTCAACCTTTAACGGGTCGCGCCTCCTTAGACTTGGTCTACAAACCCATGCCTCCCTCCCTGCATCCTATCATCATTTGACTCGTTAATATATATATATAACCCAGATTATTGTTATTATTGCTGCCGCAGGTTCAAGTGGACGTTAACCCAGGTGACTAACAGCTGAATTATCCCTTCTCCTGCATTCCAGTATCCCATTTTCTAGGGATAGAGAGGAGTTGGGGACGATTATAATTTAAGCGGGGTGCGGTCCATCTTGCAATGTAGGACTTCGTGGTACCTTTAATTTTCTCTCGAAACGACCAGATGAGAGAGAGAGAGAGAGAGAGAGAGAGAGAGAGGGAGAGCGTGACCAGGTGGCAGACAGAAAAGTAAAAGAAAAAAAAAAACTTATTATACGAGTACAGAGGAAAATCTGCTTAGAAGATTAGAGAAAGACACTGAACACAATATAAATCAATGGTTTATCGTGATGTACACACACACACACACACACACACACACACACACACACACACACACACACACACTTGTTCGAACCACTTTAATTTTCCTCTGAGTCCTTGCATGCTACTTTGAAACTGTTTACGTGCCTCTAACTAGGCGCCCCCTTCCCCCCGATTGAGTACCAGCGGTAGAAGAGAGTCAAATACATTTTACATAATCTCGTATGACCTGGCAAAAACTGGTTTTCTGGTTTGTGTTCCTCATTATACCCAGCGTATGCACACCCACTAAAATAATTATCGGCACCCCATGCTTTGATACTCTTTGCGGCCACCACTGGCACAGAAGCCGTGAATACGCGGTGAGAGTTGGTACACCTGATCTCCCCCCCCACCCCCCACCACCACCGTCAATCTGTCCGCCCCTCCATGCTACCACCCCAGTCTCTCTCTCTCTCTCTCTCTCTCTCTCTCTCTCTCTCTCTCTCTCTCTCTCTCTCTCTCTCCAGATGTAGCATAATTCCCGTAGCTTCGTGTCTTGTATAACGAATATTTAATAGCAATGGACATAATGGTCGAAGGAAGGTCTCAAAATAGCTAAGCATTATGCACTAGACAATATACAAATCAAAGTGCTATGTGCTATTTGTCTGCTTGGCACCCAACGTATCCGGTGTTACCACCTTAGGATTTTCTTACACGTAAAGTCACGGTGGCAACACCATTAGCATTTTAAGAATGGATTGATGACACTTTATATAAGCCTAACTATTCAGTTTATACAGCACCCTGTGAACAGAACATGTTAAGTATAGACAGTATGCATCCTAGTACTGCTCTAATATGAACCCCATCAATAGCGCTTGAATGTAGTATTACATGGATTATGACACTGAGAATTTTATGTCACCAGTTTTACGAAGATTATAACAGCATTGCGGAGGGGGTAACGGTGGACATATTCGTTAATTTAGAATAGGCTTTTACTTCTGACCGTTCTCGATTTGCATATGATTTGAGGGATGTGTTGCCTACGAAACTGCTTGGACAATTCGAGCATTGAATGAGCTGTAGGAGCTGTAATGTTGATTCTGAATCTGATCTACATTACACATCAACATCCTCGTTTGTAATTTTAATGAAAACTATGTTGATACTCAAACTCTCGAAGTAACATAAAATACAGTGATAATTAGCAAAACAAACTGCTTAGTAAGCGGTGCCGCGAAGCCTCCGATGCCTCTATGAATACGGACCTAAGGCTCAGCAGATCAGCGATACCAACCAGGCACATTAACCCGGGAATACAGATTTTTCGTCCGGTGTGTCAAATTTTTTACACGCCAATATTTTTTTTTTTAGTATGTGTGCAACTAGAAAGAAATCAAAGGGAGCATGCCTCCACCAATGGCAGTCATTAAAAATGATCTGGATCCTAATCCGGATCCGGCCCAAAATTTAAAAAGTTCTGTCTTGGTCCATGGCCCACCTTTCCACAAAACTTCATTGAAATTCATTGAGAACTTTTGGAGATATTGTGCAGGATACTCTGGACCCGGATCCAGATCCGCCCCAGATTTCTTCCTTGGCCCATAGCCCACGCTTCCACAAAATTTCATTAAAATCCGTTCTTAACTTTTTGAGCAATCCTGGATCCGGTTCTGCCCCCAAATTTAATCAATTCTTTCTTGGTCCATGGTCCACCTTTCAACAAAATTTCATTGAAATTCACCAAGAACTTTTGGAGATATTGTGAAGGATGCTCCGGATCCGGATCCGCCCCCAAATTTAATCTTGTCTGCCTTGGCTCATGGCTTACCCTACGACAAAATTTCATCAATATCCGTTTATAACGTTTTGAGTAATCCTGGTAACAGACAGACAGACAAGCAAACAAACAGACAGACAAAGAAACAAACGAACTGACGCCGGTAAAAACATAACCTCCTTGGCCAAGGTAAGAATGTCTCATTTTATACCGAACTAAGTGTCATTAAAGTTCACTTCCATACCAGACTGGATTTTTCGGTGATACCGGCTACTTGTTTGAAGACTCCGAACGCACACCTGCATACGCAAAAATATGCCTTAAACATTGTTTGGCTTATATTCAGAGTATGGTGTTGAGTTATTCTAGGCCATATCAAACCCCTCCTATTTCAAGTCTCCTCTAAGTTGAAAAACAAAAAAAATTGTTTGAAGGTAGCCAGAATAAAATAAAATTTACATCACCGGATTACAGAAGGCAATATTTTAATTTACAACCCTTAAATGTTGCCAGGATGTCACTGTCGTCTATGAGTGTCCATGTGTTGAGAATTGTAGTTATGAAGTTTGCAGTGCTAATAGTGATAATGATGGCAGTGATATCAATACTAATGGAAGCCGTGATGGCAGTGAATATAGTAGAAAATTATGAAAACATGTAAGTTTTGTCCTATATTTCAGTCAGCGCTGGGTTTGTCTCCTGCTGTTTAATATAAGGAAATGTTCACCACGATGCCCTCTGGTGGCCGGAATTCATGTGTGCTCAGATTTATAGATTCCAATACATTATTGACTTGTATACTCGAAGGAAACATTTTCATTTACTTCTCTGGAGAAAGCGAAAGCCTCATTAATAATATATCTCTCTAGACGCAATCTCGGAGCTTTGAGCCTTGATTCATGAGTTTGAAACCCAAGATATGTATGAATTTTAATTAAGCGTGACTGTACACCGGATAAATGATTTCTAATTTTAGAGCAGTTACAAGGAAAAAGGAAACCTGATAAGTTCTTTGGCAGCAGAAGGAATACGAGTGATTACGTCGTGAGTTTTCATTGGGGGATATGTATCCGTTTTGAGCTTAGTCGTCATCAAAATGATTATCATCATCACCCTATTGTACTTTCCCTAATAGAGCGAATTCAGATCCCCTACAGAGAAAATACGGAAGTAAACGGAACTGTCATTAGACATACTGTATACCACAGTTCCATTTACTGCCCAGTCAAGTAATAATAAGGTGCTTTCCATCAACCCTTTCTCGGGCCTGGCTGTATTTAGACATTTTATTTTGGCTACCGCTAGATGAGATACGGGTCTTTCTCTAAGGCGTTAGAACAGCGGTTCTCAACTGGTGGTCCATGGACCACTGGTTGTCCACGGTGACTTTTTGGGTGGTCCACAGGACGTTCACTATATCTGGTAATAAACTGGAGAGTGGTGCATATATTTTTAAATTTCTTGAAATTTCAGTACGAAAAATTTTATCAAAGTAAATAATTGGCCATTTATTTTATTGTATTATTCCTACTGATTATTCCGGTATGATTGGTACTTACCGAAATCTGTCAACACATGCAGTCAAATGTCTTCTGCCATTTGCATCAACTTCCATGTGTGAGAGCAGATTTTCATGTTTGTTGCACATTAAGTCCAAACAGAAGGATCGGCTTGCAGTGGAAAGCGATATTCATTGTGCATTATCAAGTACCACTCCAAACATTGAAAAGCTTGTCAGTGAGAAGAGAATCCAAAAGTCTGGTTGCAAAGAAAAATGTTAGTTGTATACTCCTACATAATTTCATAGTTCTGTTTGTTATAAATAAATTTCACAGCAAAATGTTTGAGAACTATTCATATATTTCCTGAAAATTATGCTTGGAAGAAATATATTTCAAACCAAAATGTCAACTGTCTACTATTTTATATCATTTCTCGAAATTCTGTTTGCAAGATATATATTTCTAACCAAAATGTTTGTGCATTATTTATAATTACTGAAAAATGAAATGGTCCACGATATCTTTTTTAACTGGTCTGGTGGTCCATGGCCCGAAATGAGTTGAGAACCACTGCGTTAGAACATACCGTATTTCAGTTAACCTTTTAGAGGGTTGAGACTCACATGGAATAGCTCTGTGTCACATTATTACTATAATACACAGCTTTCACCAGACATCTGCAACATATATATGCATACACGTACGCTTTGATGTACACATAAGGCATTTTACGTAGCACACACACACACACACACACACACACACACACACACACACACACACACACACACACACACACACACATTGCCGTACATCCACTGTATCTCTTTTTAAAAAATGAAGATCACGGCATGACTAGACTTCCAGAAACTACAATAATTAACACATACATACTCCTTGTTATTAATTAGATGAATTCTCACGAGTATTTTCTAATTATTATTGTGTTACAAAAATTATCTCTCAATTTACTGTTGTGGTAAACAGCTTCTTCACATACTTCAATCCAGTTTTAACGAGGTCTTGTTAACAATACCGAACATGTGTTTTGGAATGTTTACCCTACGAGTATATAACTTCTGATCCTCAGACATATAACGGAACTGTTGGCTGCGGGTATACTTACTGTTTCTCGTGACATATTGTGCAAAATAACGAACGTATTCTCTCTAGTTCAGCCGGAGAAGCCATCACCCTGTTAATAATTATTATATGATATTCTTGCTACATCGTCAGTTTTTGACCTTAAGATAGATTTCTCTGACTGCAACGGTTAGATATATCCTGTATTAAAGTTCTTCTTTACTAGGAGGCTCTCATAATTTAAATATAAATTATCAGGTACAAAAAAAGAAAAAAACTAAAGCATCCAACTGTAGTGAAGACGTCGGTATCATGCTCACCTGAAAGATTGGACTAACTCCATAAAAATATCCCAGTTTCAAATGTACATATAAATAATTGTGCAAACTCTATGTGCAGCACGTCTCCTTGCTTCCGATGTACACATGAACGAATATACTAACTCCCTTTCATTCTTTGATGTACACATGAGGAACTGTACACTAGCTCCCTGTACAAATCATGTCCTGCCACAGATGTACCCACAAACAACTTTACTAAGCGCATGTATGTTTTCCTGTCACAGAAGTGCACACAGACAGCTATACTAACCCATGTGTACGTCTCCCTGTGACAGATGTACACTGGAACGGGCGTGCTATCGCAGTTCGTAAACCTGCATGTCAGTACGCCTCGTGCAGCCATCCTAGGGCCACGGGAGTTGCACGTGCAGGAGGGAGACACCGTGACGCTCGTGTGTGTCATCCAGCAGGTGAGACAGACAGGCAGGTGAAGTAGCAGGCAGGTTAGGCAGGCAAGCGAGGAAGGCAGGCAGGCAGGGAAGGTAGGCAGGCGAATCAGGCAGGCAGGTGTGCCAGGAGGGCAGGTGTGGCAGGCAAGCATGTAAGGGAAGAGCTTGAATGACTGCTGTGGACGTGTGGAGCGTGAGGAGGTGAGGGAATTGGCTGGTGAGGTAGCGAGGTAACGGGCCAGTAAAGCTGAGTAAGCATCGACAGGCAGGATGAGTGACAGACTGGGAGACAGGTATGCAGCGTTGACAAGTATGTTTGTAAATAAGTGAACGTGTAAAGCTATAGACAGGTAAATTTGTAGAGTGGTAGCCAGAGGGAATGAGTGGTAGGCGGATGGACATGGAAAGTAGAAGGCAGGTAATCAGTGCCAAGGTGGGAGTGGAAAACATGTAGATGGAGGCAGATTGATTGAATATTAGGGAATTGACACAACGAGTGTAGGTAGATTGACAGAGAAAGAGGCAGGTGGACAGGTAGAGTGGTAGGCGGGTTTACAAAGTGGCTGTAGGCAGAATGGCTGATACTAGAAATAGTGGAAGGACAAGTATAGCAGTGCCTAGATACACCGGTAGAATGGCAAACAGTTAGACAGTGGTAGACAGGTGTGAGAAGCGCGTAGATGTGAAGACAGGTGAAACTGAATAAGGCAAGGCATCATCACTCCCATGTGATTAATACAAATGATACAAGGACAGACAAGCCGAGGGACAGAGAATAAACTGTAGGGTCAGGGAACAGGAAGCGTGAAGAGAGGACCATTCTTTCGTGAACTGGTGAGTCTTCCAAGATCCTTTTGCTAATTGATTTGTTTTACATAATACACTATAATATCCTTTGCACCTCAGTTTTATATCCATTTATTTCATTTACTACATATGATTCCATAACCAATTTAAAACAGTGTGACAACAGCACCAACATTAAAGTATGAGAGGTCATTGCAATTGTTTAGATATTAAATGTGACTATCTATCTGTCTATCTGTCTATCTATCTATCTATCTACTTATTTTTTTAATAACAAAACAGAGGAAGGAAAAACGAATGAATATAAAAAAAAAAAACAATCCATACACCAGAAGACTGGTGTCCTCTGTTCATAAAACATCTGTAACAGCTGGACTTGAACAGTTGTGGGTTGAAATTTGGAGGGAAACATCTCTGGGGAAGTGAGTTCCAGAGAGATGCAGTTCGGGGAATGAAAGAATTCTGACAGGCAAAAGTTCTGCAATATGGCTGAATGACATTCCAGTCATGAGCGCTACCAGATGCCCGTGTAGCATGAGGGAAGGCAATGGGAGGTGGCACAATGGACGCAACTTCGTCTCAGCATTAGCCATAGAAATATCTGCAAAATAATGCAAGGGAAGCAACATTCCTTCTTACTTGTAGGGGAGGTAGTTTATTTATAATAGCAGGGTTATTAATAATTCCAACAGCTTTGTTCCTAATTTTGTCCAGCTCTTTTAGTGCAACCTCTCTGCATCCATTCCACAAGGGTGAGCAATATTCAAGCTGAGAGCGCACATGACTCTTATAAATTATAGCTAACTGCTTGTCAGTGAAGAAGTTATGGACTCTGAACAATAATCCAAGTTTCTTTGAGGCGGTTATCTGACATGAAAGGTCCAGCTGAGGGCACTGTTAAGTAAGACGCCGAGAATTTCAATACTTTCGGAGATGGGAAGATTAGTAGCAATGAATTTTAGAGATCGGAATATTAGTAGCGTTGAAGGTAATATACGAATCTGGCAATATGTCTCTATTAGTAAATTGTATATAATTAGTTTTTCATTCATTCATTGCCAGACGCCATGTATCCCAAACGGGGTGGCCAAAGGCTTAGAGTTAATTGTTTTAAAGGGAGGGGCACTAATCCTCCACCAACCCCACTTGACACGTAGGGATGCCAACAGCATCTAGTGTTCCCAGGCGGTCACCCATCCAAGTACTAACCAGACCCAACGTTGCTTAACTTCGCTGATCGGACGAGAAGCGGTGTACTCAACGTGGTATGGCCGCTGGCAAAAGGTAATGCCGTTTTAATGGCATTAAATAAGACAAGGTTGTTTTGGCCCCATTCGTTGATTATAGATAGGTCTTGGTTTATAGAGATGGCTGTACTGAGTTGAGAGTTAGAGATATTAGAGTTTGTAAATGGGTGTCTGAGTGTGAGTGAACTATGAAGTGTTGAGTCATCTTCATATGAATGGATGGGGTTGCTGGTGACAGATAAGAGATCATTAATATGAACCAGGATCAGGGTTGGTGCCAGAATTGATCCCTGTGGCACGCCGGCGTTGAGTGGAAACTGGAATATTCAAATTTGTTTTTAAAGTGAACGTAAGTGTTCATCTGCTACACGTACAAATAGGATGACAATAATCAGATGTTTGTGGAACCTCCTCAGTCAAGAAAATACGGCCCAGTTCCCCATTGAGTTCCTCCATTTGACGTTTAGAACATATTGATAGTCAGACAGGACTTTAGGCGTTCACACAAAAAGAACCACGAGAGCATATTAAACAAAGGCTTTTGAAGACATAGAATGAGCATGTCAAGTAAACGTTTTCCCACCCCTTTTATGTCAGTATGATCCAATTGGAGAGACTTCATATATCACGAGATTACCCAGGGTTCACATCCAGAGAGGTGTATACTTCCCCCCGTATACTGAGATGGTTCTTCATATTTTGTATTTGCTATCTCCAGACGAGTTTGTTTAGTTTGGGGGAGATTTTCGAACTGATACCATTGATATAATCCAAAAATCCCCATTTTTACACAAGATCTTTTCCAAGTTGAATGCAATCATCTGGAAATAACAAATTCAGAATTATGTACCTAGACTGAGGATGGTATATAATTAGCTGCTCACTAGCACCTGTGTCGTGCAACTGCCATTCCAGGTTTGAAAAAGTAGATGATATTTGCAACACAACCATATTCATAACCACTTCTTTACAATATATCGAATTTTTGCTGTTGGTGCAATGTGATATTTTATTTTTCCCTATTTCGGCTGCTTGTTGAACCTATACATTCATATAATCAGTCTTTATTATTTGCCTGTTTTACATGCCCACAGAAAATATTAATATCTGGACATTATCGAGTTGTTCATTATGAATCAGTGTACTAATTATATATTAAGATAACATAAGCTCAGTGTTCGGCGAATACATTGTATTCATCTTTTAAGTTTGAATTATGTAATGTAATTATTAACACATCTATCCATCTGTATATCTCTGTCAATACAGAGATATACAGATGGATAGATGTAAACAGGGAGTGAGTATGTTTTGGCTCTACTGTCGATCTCTTGACTCATTATGATAGAGAGTGTCAAGCTGTTCCAGGCTGCCTTTTTCACTTAGCCTAGGGCATTCTCCAGGTATCAGGGAGGGACGACCTTGCCTTGTTTGTGTTTCAGCATGTGTCATAACTTCCCCCTTCACTCCTGCCCCATTGATACAAGCTTGTTTATATAGTCTATGTGAGAGTGTGAGAGGGAAGATCTGGTGCTCAAGACAATGGTGAATAGTAATGTGTTTCCCCAACAGGCACAAAAACATGTTTACAAATAAATGAAATAAAGTAAGGTGCTGCATTATAATATACTGGCTTGCAGCTTTATTCAGCTTAGGAAAATCTTTTCGAACTGAAGTGGTTTGTTATAGCCACCATGAATTCCACACTCGTAAACTGATTAAAGTCGACTATACTGCGTTTGTTCTAGATTAGCTTGACAAAGAATACCCCCTTCAGCTTATAGCCAGGTTTAGCCAGCTTGGAGTTCAGTTTCAAGAGTAACCAAGAAGAATTATTCCTACCTCATAGCTTAAAGTCAATGAATTTCGTATAACCACAACATAGTATTCAAGCTACGGGAGTGACCCATTTCCGCAGTTTGATAACATGTTGACTGTAGCAATACGAATAACTACGAAAATATGCCACCGTACTGAAGGGGTTTAAACATAGATCTTGAAAGTCTACACAGTGTCACGGGGGGATGTGGATTTAAGAATTAAAAATGCTCGATGTTACATGAAAATGGAGACAAGAAATTAACTTGGGAAAAACTAGCAGTAAGTTTTACTTTATGCCGGCTTACTTCGCTGATTCTCTAAAGACAAGAATTTTATAAACTTTCTCAACAGTACACAGCAGAGATTAATTACTCACGAGTGCTGTTTGTAGTACTGTTAGCCTCTCGAGAAAGTGACTCCATCCCTGACAATCAATAACTAATGCTAATGATAATAAACAGGTTCTTGCCGGTGCTTAACTCCTGGCTGGCACAACGGATTTAAGTTTGACACAAAAGAACTGGCCTAAGTTATGAATATTGTAAAGAGTTTGTGCAAACTAGGAGCGGCAACTAAAATAAGCTTAACGTGGAGAAATAAAACACGAGTCTAATTACATTAAGCTCAAAGAAAAGAACTGTAAATTTATTTATTACAATAAAAAAAATTTATGTAAAATGAATCACAAAATGAATTCAAAAGAGGAATTTCATGGTCACTAGGGGACTCATGAATTCAAATAACAAGAGAATACACTCACTCGCTCATTCAAAAACTAATTAAACTGAAGCCTAGAAAAAGGAACAGAAATACTGGTCAGTGGAAGGGAGCCAAAACGAAAGTCTGGGCGCCTGTGATGAACACCAACGCTGCTATTTGCTCCAAGCCAGCTTTGCCAATCACCCTCTAGGTCAGGGGTCAGCAACCTTTTCAGTGTGAGGGCCAGAGAAAGCTTCTAGGAGTATACTGCAGGTCAGAGTGCCAAAGAGAACCCAAAAGTGACAGTGTATAAAAATTTTATAGAAAAGCAGGCAAACCAGTGACTAGATTACAAGAAATTTATTGAAAAACATGCAAATCATTGCCGAAAACAGTTTGTGACAATATACCAAAAAAATATATATATAGAAAAGCAGGCAAACCAGTGACTAGATTACAAGAAATTTATTGAAATACATGCAAATCAGTGACTGCAGAAAACAGTTTGTTACAATATACAAAATTTTTATAGAAAAGCAGGCAAACCATGACTAGATTACAAGAAATTTATTGAAAAACATGCAAATCATTGACTGCCGAAAACAGTTTGTGGCAATATATATATATATATATATATATATATATATATATATATATATATATATATATATATATATATAGAAAAGCAGGCAAACCAGTGACTAGATTACAAGAAATTTATTGAAAAACATGCAAATCATTGACTGCTAAATACAGTTTGTGACAATATAATCATTTAGTTGGCTAGGCTGTTGCGGGCTGGATTGTTATATGAATATCAAGCAGGGTGATGGGCCATGAGTTCGGACTCTGCGGGCCAAATCTGGCCCGCGGGCCGGAGGTTACCGACCCCTGCTCTAGGTGGTGATTCAGGAATTCGCTGTACAACAGAGACGCTGCTCTACGCTGGGCACAAAACGATCCTATTCTCGCGACGATCCCGAGCTGACTGACTTCAAACTAGCAAAGGGGGCGAAAGATGGCCGTGTTCGCCGAAAGTAGGCGTGGCCTAACTTCAACGGTCAACGAGAGGAAGGTGAACGATATAGGCTCACAACAAATCCCTCAGTGAAAGCACTAATGTCATGGATAAGAATGGTCACTTGTGAAACAGTGACAAATGTTCTGAAACCCATCCTGATCGAATTGAACACGAGGACGGTTGAACTGAGTGATGCCCAGTGGGAATTCCACTAGAGTTCATGGTTTTCTCATCTATGTACAATGTCACGAATTTATAGAAATATGCTCACGCAAATTCGTGACATTACGCCCCATCAAAATCACATTTTTCTTCAGAAAAATTTTCGATATACGTGCATATAAATCCTAACTCAGTCACACAAGATTCACACTGTGGTGTGTATACTCTCCTCCTACAGGAGAAAATCACAGTCGCCCATGAGCGTAAAAACCTCTCATTTACATTAATTGAAGCAAGCTTGAGAAAAAAAACTCTGTGACAACGGTGAAAAATCCTGTACTCAGGTCGAACTGAACGAAAAGTTCGCTACATTTACATTAACGACTGATTGTTATGTAGTGTGATGTATGTAATACACGGTGTAGGTGTGACAGTTGTGTTGTAACTGTACGTACATGTAAAATGATATAATAAAAATCAGTAGTAAATAGAAACGATGAGGCAAAAGAGAAGAGGCGGCAGCCTGCGGCAGAGATGATCAGCTGCTCTGCACAACAAATTGCAACACCCTCAAGCTGCACCTGTGAAAGCAATCAAGGTGGAACATCAAAAGTGTCAGTGCAACAATTTTTATTAAATTACAATTTCCCTCTCTGCCTAGTAGTCAGTACTTATGTTACATAAAGTACACTATTATTTTGTTAATGGATACATTATTAACCAGGAAACGTAGTGCTTGGATTGCTCAAATCTCTGAGGACCCCTGTAGTTTACTGGTTAAACCTAGATTCTTAACCAGGAAACATACTAGTCTTTGAATTGCATAAATCTCTGAGGATAGCCAGTAGTTTACTGGTTAAGCCTACATTATTAAGCAGGAAACATGCTAGTCCTTGGATTGCTCAAATCTCTGAGAATGGACAGTTTACTGGTTAAACCTACATTATTAACCAGGAAACGTGTTAGTCCTTGGATTGCTCAAATCTCTGAGAAGGGGCAGTTTACTGGATAACCAGTAACGTTCCGCCGACCGATTTCGCACCTCCAATACCTCCCAATCCCGAGGTATTTTGGAATTTTTTGGGGGGCAGGCTAAAACCTCCACTTTTGATGAGAAACATCGAAAATTCATAGAGAAATCGCTCACCTGAGGTTTAAAATACTCGATACAGGTAGCAGTACCTCCTTACCTTACCGGGTTTTCTATCAGGCTGGCTCCAAAGAAAACGAGTTCTATGGGAGGGTAACTATTCCACACCACTCATAAACGGTATTTATTTATTTATTTGGTATGAATTTATATGTAGTACAAGAGTATATTGGTTTTCAAACAGTAACATAGGCATTATAAGCATTGTTTCACTCACTAACTCATGAACATACCTGACCTTTTTTGGCGACATTACCTGATCATCATTTCTGACTGTTTCTTCCTCTAGTGCTATGTAAACTTTGTCCTCCACATTGTCATCGATTGGGGAATCACTCTGGCCCTGAATGTCTTTATTTGCCAGGTCACTTGTAACAGGTGAAATGCCGAGACAATAGCATGCAGGGGGGAGGAGGTTATGCGGTGTAAGGCATTGTTCTTGCCTGGCATCTTGTAGAGGAATAGAGGAAGGAGTCCTGAGTATACGTACCAAAAATCATGCGCGAAAATTGAAAATTGTGCAAATTATGAACCTTGCAATTGCGCGACGTACCAGTACGTCATTGGGACTGGGAGTTACATAATGTAGCAACATACCCATACGTCGATGGGACGCCTCGGGTTAAACCTACATTATTAACCAGGAAACATGATAGTCCTTGGATTGCTCAAATCTCTGAGAACCAGCAGTTTACTGGTTAACCTAACTCTACACTTACGATTAATATTGAGAAGCTGAGAATCCCTACGCAGTCTCGGGCAGGTCACATTTTAACACCCAATGTGGGCGTGAACACTCATGTGGATAATGTGCATTCTCAGGGAATCCTAAGAGAGGTCCACAGCTCAAGACACCACAAGGTAATTCAAACACAGCCTCGGATTGCCTCTGCGGGGTTCTCGAAATTCCCCCTTAACCTACGGCATACATGTATATACAGGTCCTGGACGTAATGTATCCTGTGGGACCAACGGGTGAGGCTTCAGGTCTTACTGGTACACTAATAACTGGGAACCAAGCTAGTCCTTGGGTTGCATAAATCTCTGAGGACGCACGTCTTATGGAACCCGGTGTACAACAGTTGCTCGTGTTAGTCATCAGTTAGCAGGCAAGACATCAAGTCTGCACCCACATTACCACTGCCCTCTCTTTCAACTGACACAGAGATTATGGGCATGGATTCAAACAGCACAGGAAGGACACATCCCTGACTCATGGTACGTTGCCACACATTGCAGGAATGCACGAAGCTATCTATTTCTTGTCCCATTCCTGGCCAGAAAAAATCAGAACGGATACGGCCCTGCATTTTTCTTTTACCCTGGTGGCCTCCTGATCCTGAACAATGACCCCATTCTAACACTTCTTGGCGATACTTTGCGGGAATGACAAACTGCAGTCGAACCTTTCCCTGGGGTGTTCGTGATTCACGGTAGAGCCATCCTTGTTTATGAAGGAACCTAGCTTGGCCTCCCCATGAATGCTTAATCACTCTACTCTATTGTTTTTTCCGCATGGCAGCAAGTGTCGGGTCAGAGTGTTGTTCTTGGACAACATCTTGGCTACAAATTAGATCTTACAACAATGCAATGGTCACTTGGGCGACACAATTCAGAGCCTTGGCCATGGCTTGTGTTACTGAAGCCGAACTCTGAGTAGAGTCATCTACGGTGCAACTATACTTGGCACCTGCTATGTTGCCCATAATAAGGTCAAATAAAGGTTCTGGCATGACAACAGCAAGTGTCGTACCAGTGTAAAACTGAGATGCCACCTGGATACGTGCCTCAGGGAACAAGCTCACTGATCCGACAATAAGCTGAACTTGGATCTGTCGACCTGTGTATTCCTCAGGCCGAACTAGACTCTGCCTGACAGAGAAACCTGAGGAACCATTATCTCTCAGAACATATACGGAAACACCTCCCACAAACCCTGGCTGAACAAGAAAGGCACTGTCACCTGTGGGAGGGGCGGTAGAGGAAGCAGCCAGCTATGAGGCTGCTGAATAAATGATGTGGCAAACATGGTGCCCTGAGAATATGGTACCTGAGGAGTTGTACTCACCGTCTGGGGAGCTGGAGCGTTGACCATCTGTGGCGGAGGGTTCACTGTTGCTGGGAGACTAGTGAACTGTGGGGAAGTACCCGTACTGCTAGGGACAACACCACCGTGCTGCTGTTGAGGAATGAATGCTGCGTTTGCCTCCTGCCTCCGATACACTGGGGCTGGTGCTGAAAAGGTTAGTCCCGACAGTCGATTGCGTGGCTGATACTGCAGCTGATTAGGATACTTGTCGTACCGCTTCCACTCAGGTTTCTGGTTGTTTTGCCCCTGGTCCTTCTTCTGTGGTTTGTTTGGACCTTGGCCATTATTCTGAGAACGCCTTGATGCTGGAGTTCAGTCTGAGATGGTTTCCTAGATTTGTCAGCTTTCCTGTTCGAGGTGTGTTGCTTACGATTTTGATACCCGTATGCAGTGAAGAATGCATCAGCCTTCTCCACCATTTGGCTGGCATTCCTTACCTGGCAGATCTTAAGCTGAGCCATAAGCTCAGCAGGCCACGGCTTTTCTAGCTGCATGCGCAGCATAAGGTCAATAATCCCCTCTCGCGTGGGAGGAGTTTCATCTTTCTCCATCCACTCATCTAAGTAAGCAGTAAGCTGATCAAGAAACTGAACAGCAGTCTCCTTTTCTTGTAGATGCGCCCTTATAAACTGACTCCTGGCATCGTCAACTGTGAGACCCTATGCTTTGATGAGTGCGGCCTTCATCATCTCATACGTGAGATTGTCTCCACGAATTCCGTGGAGAATATCGAGGGCAGGGCCCTCAAACAAGCTAAGGAACTGGAGCTGCTTAGCTGCCTCATCCAGCTGGTAGAGGTGAGCCATGTCTTCAAAATTAGCTATGAATGGCTCGATTCGCTCGCCTTCCTTGTATGGAGGAAGCTTGATGCGTGGGGTCGCCAGAACATGTGCAGGGAGAGCGCTCATGGAGCTTGGGTTAGCTGCACCAGATATGTCTGAAGCCAAGGAGTCTTGCTTGTGCTTCAGCATCTCAAGTTCATGTTTCTCATGTGCCTCGTGCTCGGCACATTTGTGTTCTCGTTCTCTTTCTCGTTGTTCTAGCTCATATTCACGTTCTCTCTCTCGTTCTTCTCGCTCGTGTTCACATTGTTCTTGCTCGCATTCATGTTGAATTCTATGCTCTTTACGGGCATCATTCTCACGCTGCTGTTCGTAACTAAACCATGAGAGCACGTACTCTATAATTTGTCAGGGGTCGGTAAGCCCCTTATCTTTGGCTTCCTGTACATATATATTAGTAGTCATGATGCTAACTCAGTTAAGGCTGAATGGGCTAAAGACTGAGTACTGACTGCTATTTTGCAGAGAAATACTAATAATCAAAAGTAAAGACTATAGGCACCGGTTGGTGGTGACCAGTTTTATCTAGTTAAACTGGTAAAGACAGAAAAAGAAAACGCAACTGACTGAGAAAACTATTATGTAAAATTAATAGAAATGAATCAATAACCAACAGTCAGATAGTGCCTATAGACTTTAATGATAAATACCTAGGTGTGAGTGAGTGAGTATTATCCCGTTAATAACTTTAGAGCTAGGAGTTATTATCCTGGAATGAGGTCGCTAGATGTCACGGGGAGAAGATGGATTTATGAATTAAGAATGCTGGATGTTACTTGAAAATAGAGACAAGGAATTTACTTGTGAAAAACTAGCAGTAAGTTTTACTTTATGCCTGCTTACTTCGCCGATTCTCTAAAGAGAATTTATAAACTTTCTCAACAGTACACAGCAGAGACTAATTACTCACGAGTGCTGTTTGTCGTACTGTTAGCCTCTCAAGAAAGTGACTCCACCCCTGACAATCAATAACTAATGCTAATGATAATAAACAGGTTCTTGCCGGTGCTTAACTCCTGGCTGGCACAACGGATTTGTTTGATACAAAAGAACTGGCCTAAGTTATGAATATTGTAAAGAGTTTGTGCAAACTAGGAGCGGCAACTAAAATAAGCTTAATGTGGAGAAATAAAACACGAGTCTAATTACATTAAGCTCAAAGAAAAGAACTGTAAATTTATTGATTACAATAAAATAAATTTACATTATATGAATCTTGAAATGAATTCAAAAGGGGAATTTCATGGTCACTAGGGGACTCATGAATTCAAATAACAAGAGAATACACTCACTCGCTCATTCATAAGCTAATTAAACTTAAGCCTAGAAAAACGAACAGAAATACTGGTCAGTGGAAGGGAGCCAAAACGAAAGTCTGGGAGCCTGTGATGAACACCAACGCTGCTATTTGCTCCAAGCCAGCTTCGCCAATCACCGTCTAGGTGGAGATTCAGGAATTCACTGTACAGCAGAGACGCTGCTCTACTCTGGGCACAAAACGATCCTATTCTCGCGACGATCCCAACCTGATTGACTTCAAACTAGGAATGGGGGCAAGAGATGGCCGTGTTCACTGGAAGTAGGCGTGGCCTGACTTTAACAGTCAACGAGAGGAAGGTGAAAGATGTAGGCTCATAATAAATCACTCAGTGAAAGCACTAATGTCATGGATAAGAATGGTCACTTGTGAAACAGTGACAAATGTTCTGAAAACCATCCCAATCGAAGTGAATACGAGGACGGTTGTACTGCGTGATGCCCAGTGAGAATTCCACTAGAGTTCATGATTTTCTCATCAAAGTACAAGTCACGAATTTATATGAATACGCTCGCACGAATTCGTGACACAGGCTTCCAGTAACTGGCATACATTGGTGAAGCCCATAATGAAAGTAGACGCTCCATTACGTGGCAAGCCCGCTAATCACATCTAATTCTGACACCAGTTCCATAATGTCGGTCACAACTTTAGGGACTGCAGTTTTACCTATTCTTCTCAGTATCATGATGTTTCAATTTTTTCCCTCCATTATCCAGCGAATTTTGTTTGGCTTAGGTAAGAAATAAGGAATCTTGGGAGTTTTTAAGTCTCCATTAACCTACTGAGTAGATGACGTCTTCTTGAATTTGTTCTTACTACCTCCAAATGATCTTATTCAGTGTGAGAGAGGACTTGGCGACTGAAGGGTTTGATGCAATCTCCATTAATCTCTTTAGGACGATATAGTATTTTACAGTTTATGCTTGATATAGCTGAATAGTAATATTCAGGGAAGGAGAGTAATGTTGTGTTGGTATGTCCCTATGGAAATAATTTATACCGTATATCCTAATGCAATTGATTGATGCGTATTGATTTCAGTAACACACACTATCAGATATCCTGGGAAGAAATGGCATTTTCTGAAACCGCTATGACTCATTCGTTCTCAAGTACCAGTATTAGAAACTGTATTGGCGCCAGCTTATATACCGGATTAACCCCTAAAACGCGGGGTGTCGCGTTTGCGATGCTTGCCGAAAAGGACATAACGGCGGATCATCGTGTTTGCGATTCAAGTTAATTTTGAATAACCGTGGGCAAGCAGGTTCAAGCTGGTATTGTCTATCAGTATCGCCACCCTTTAGCTACTATTAGCACACTTGACCTTTGTACCACTGACCTCCGTTGTTGCCAAGTATCTTTTTTTTTTACCCACCCACGCACCGCGGCCCGGCCACCCTCGCCGTGATATATGGCAGCACGCGGACTGCTCAGAAATGTCAATCTGCGCCTTCCTCTCGCAAGCACTTTATGCTAATTGGAAACGCTTGTTTCCCCAGTTGTCACACTAGCTTTTTTTCGCGCGGTTTGCCCCTGTTTAGCGTCAGTTTACCTCAGTCTTTCAAGGTGACATCATGTCCAATTCTAGCTCTTCCGAGTCAGTGCCTTCAATCCCTCCGAAAAAGGGCTTTGTGACCTCTACCCCGTCAAAACCCTTACTAGAGAGTGCAAAGGGCCTGAGTGAGTCTGCTATAGGCCTAGAATTACTGAAAGCCTCTGTGGACTACAGTAGTGACGTTGCGGTGTTATCGAGCCTTGCTGAATCAGACACTTTATTGAGTGCTGAGTCTGAGGAGCAGGAAGAGACAATTCCTGTGCCTAGCACCTCGTCAGGCAAGGCTCCAGTGCAGAAGGGAGTTGCGTATGGCAAGGGGGCCAAGAGGAAGCGAAGTGGTGACCCCGGTTCCCAGCCATTGTTCTCCTCAGACCGGCCATTGTCCCCAACCTCAGGTCACGCCACCGCCATACCGCCTCGCACCCCCAGCCCCATTCTCTTGTCATCTTCGTCTGTTGTGCTTTCTCCTGAGTCTTCGGAGTCTCCTTCACCACCTTGGAAGGGAAGTAGGCAGTCTGGTATTTGTAGAGGTTTCCGTAGGCCCAGTGTTCATGCTGGCATGAGTAGGAAAGTGTCTCCTAGTGGTAAAATTAGTGGTAAGGTTTACCGCACTAGGCAACTCACCACCCAGCCTACTGCGAGTGACCTTGAACCTACTCCCACTCTCCCCACCACCACCAGCACCGCACAGGCCCGACCTAGCTCATCCACTGCTACACAGCCTGCCTCACCCACTGCCTCACTGCCTGCCTCACCCACTGCCACACGGCCTGCCTCACCCCCCGCCGCACCCACCCACTCCCAGCCTAGGCAGGGCACTCTGAATGCCTTCATGTGGTCTGAGGGCTCTGATTTTGTGCCAGAGGATCTGCCCTTTGATTCCACTGGGTGTGGGATCCAGGCTGACTTCCCTGTCCCCGAGGGTGGTGAATGCTTGGACTACCTGTTGGCCTTCCTGGATAACGAAGTCATGGAGCGGATTTGTTCCGAGATGAACAGGTACGAAGGACAATGTGCTGCAGTTCGTCAAGGTGAAGGTGCAACGCCATCCACGTCACGGATGGCAGCATGGGTTCCTGTGACGATCCGGGAACTATTTGTATTCATCGGCTTGATGCTTCTGATGCCACATAGCTGGAAGCACAAGCTCGAGGAGTACTGGAGTGCTGACGATCTTTGCCCCACACCCATCTTCAACAAGTACTGTACATGACTCGGGATAATTTCAGGCAACTCATGATGTACCTTCATTTGCCAGCAACGATGAGCCTTCCCAGACTGACCCCCTATGGAAAGTGAGGGAAATCCTGAACATGATCAAGGACAAGTTTATGACGTTCCTTCGGCCCTTCAAGAAAGTAGTGATCAACGAGTCCTTGGTTTTGTTCAGGGGCCACGGTTCGTGCAGTATATTCCAAGTAAACGCCACTGCTTTGGAATAAAGTTTTTCATGCTGTGCGACTGCAAGACGGGGTTCATCCTAGACTTCGTTATCTACACCGCCAGCAATGTGGACTTGCACAAGACTGACCCCCTTGGATTCTCTGGCTCTGTGGTGAAAGTGCTTCTGGAAAAGTACTTTGGCGGGAATCATATCCTGTATACAGATAATTATTTTACAGCACCCAAACTCGCCAAGTACCTTTCAGAGCACGGCGTTGGATCCTGTGGCACTGTCAGGAGCAATAGGGCACACTACCCTGCCTTCCCCGAGGCTGAAAGATCAAAGCAGGGAGACGTGCACCTGAAGAAATCAGACAAGATGCTGGCGATACGGTGGCACGACAAGAGGATCGTCAATGTGCTCACCACAGTCCACAAGGGGGAAATGCAAGCCACAGGGAAGGTCGACAGAAGGACTGGCAATCCTGTGATGAAGCCTGATGCTGTAATTGACTACAACGTCAATATGCGGCTGGTGGACAAGTCCGATATGATGATCGGAGAGATTGACTGCCTGAGGAGGAACCGTTGCTGGTACAGGAAGGTGTTCTTGCACTTGCTGGATATGTACAGACGTAGGAATAAGTTCGTTTCCCTTTCCGTGGACTAAGGCGTTTGTAACACTGTTCGATGGAGAGAGATCCCCTCCTCCTCCCTTCCTCATAGTCCCACACTCCCACCCAACCCCCCCACTTTTCTCTCCGACCCCATAACCCCACCCGGTACCCTCCATACTCCACTCACAGCCAGCTAGAGGTTTCTGTACTTCAAGCACCTCTCTACGTGTAGTCCGAACAACTAATAAAAGAATAGTGCAGTATATATCATAAACCAAGTTAGGAAAAGGTTTACTTCATTGTGTGTGTGTGTGTGTGTGTGTGTGTGTGTGTGTGTGAGAGAGAGAGAGAGAGAGAGAGAGAGAGAGAGAGAGAGAGAGAGAGAGAGAGAGAGAATAAATCTGCTGTGATTAAATGTTGCGGTAGCAGACACCTCTTTTACACACACACACACACGCACAGATAGAGAGAGAGAGAGAGAGAGAGAGAGAGAGAGAGAGAGAGAGAGAATGAATAAATCTGCTGTGATTAAATGTTGCGGTAGCAGACACCTCTTTTACACACACACACACACACACACACACACAGAAAGAGAGAGAGAGAGAGAGAGAGAGAGAGAGAGAGAGAATAAATCTGCTGTGATCAAAGGTTGCGGTAGGAGACATCTCTTTTACACACACACACACACACACACACACACACACACACACACAGAGTGAGAGAGAGAGACATACAGACAGACAGACAGACAGACAGAGACAGAGAGACATAATCAGAGACAGACCGACAGGGAGAGAGAGAGAGAGAGAGAGAGAGAGAGAGAGAGAGAGAGAGAATAAACCTGCTGTGATTAAATGTTGCGGTAGTAGACACCTCTTTTACACACACACACACACACACACACACACACACACACACACACACACACACACAGAAGAGTTACAAGGAAAAGTTAGAGGCATAATGAATATGCAGACCATACCGTGGAGATAATTCTTGTTTGCCTGGGAATGCAAATCCAATTCACATTTATTCTAGTGTGAGATCCTGCCGATGAATCCCTTAAATTTCTCCACTGTAGTGTTAACAACGTCCATGTTGAGTCAGTTCCATGAGGAACAGATCTTGCACGTGAAAAAGTTTTCACTTAATTCTGCTTGTGAATATTTTCTTTTACAGTTTCCACCCATGATTATGTGCCGAGTCCGTGTTAAGAGTAAGCAACTTTCTATGTAATGATTGTGAAACCCATTCAGATTGTAAACACATTAATGAGCTGACCTCGTAGTCTACGAATTTCTACTAAAAAAGTCCCACAGCATTCAGGCGAAGCTGATACCTTAGTCTCCTGAACTCTTTTTAAGTCGACGTATGTCTTTTTCAAGCGACCAAAATTCGCCAGCAACTCAGGAAGTGGCCGTATTAAGGAGATATAGACTGTGATAACAATCTCTTTATTCAGAGAGAGAGAGAGAGAGAGAGAGAGAGTAAAATGATGTAAGACAGGGAAGAGAAAGAGAGGTGGAAAGAAGAGTGAGAAGGAAAGGAGGGGAAGTCGAGAATACTGCAAGAGAGACAGACAGACAGACAGACAGAGACAGAGATAGAGAGACTTGGAATGGTAAGAACAATCAGGAAAAATACAGATTAAAAAAAAGTGAGTGAGAGAAGAAACTGAAGCAGAAAGAAAGAAAACACGCAGGTGAAAAAATGGAACAGTGTTAAAGGAGTGACACAGGGACGGGAGCACACACACACATACATACACACACACACACACACACACACACACTTTCTGAATATTTGTCGACCTATCTGTCTGTGCCTGTCTCTGTGTACTGCCCCCCCCCCTCTCCCTTCTTCTCGCTCTCTCTCTCTCTCTCTCTCTCTGGATCCTTTGTCTCATCCCCAGTTTCCTTTTCCCTCCTTCCCCTCTCTTTATCGCTATCTGCCCAGTCCCTACCTTCGTCTTTCTTTCCTTTCCTTCGTCTCTCTCCCCCTCTGTCACTCCCTCATTACCTCACTCTTCTTTCTCCCTCCCTGTGTCACTACTTTGTCTTACTATCTTCATCAGTCACATGTCTTACTTTTTTTTTCTCCATTACTCTCTCCGTATTTCTTTACTTGTTCTAAATCCATTTCCTTCACTGCTTTCTTCCCTCAGTAATAACTGCATGCTCTTTTTCTCTCTCCTCTCTCCGTCTCTCCCTGTCACCCGAAATCTCTTCTTTTGTTCCGCTCTTCCCACTGTCTTTCCCTCCTCCCTCCCTCTCCCTCCCCTTGTCTTTCCTTCTTAACATCCCCCTCCTCTTTCTTGCCCTCCAAATTAACCTATTTTCTTCCCACCCTTAATCTCTACTCTCTCCACAAATTTCTAATTTCTCTCTTTCCCTCCCCTTTTACTTGAATGTCATTCGTTCTACTCAGCCTCAATGCTTTCGTCTTATCCTGCTTAGTTCTTTCCCTGTATCCTTGCCAGAATAACACGCTTTCTTCCTCCTCCCTGTTACCTTGCCTCCTTTTCTAATTTTTCTCATTATCGTCCTCAGTATTCCGTTCCGTAGCACTCATTCCCACTTTCTTCTTTTGTATCGCTATTTCTATGCTTGCTCCATTCCCATTTTCTCTCAGCTGTCTCACTTTTTGTCTCTACTTCCCTGCCTCCCGGCCTTTTTACTCACATCTCTCTTTTCTTTTTCCCTTTCACATTGCTTGTATCTCATTTCACCTCTCACTGTCTCCTCTTCTGACTGTCTGTCTCTTTTCTTAGCTCTCGTTGTTCTCTGCTTGCATCGCCCCTTTTTCCTTTCTCCTTAACTGCGCTTTCATTTCTCATTTCTCCATACTCGCTTTCCCTCTCCACCTGTCTCGCTCCCCCCCCTCTCTCTCTCTCTCTCTATCTATCTCTCTCTCTCACACACACACACACAATGAAGTAAACTTTTCCTAACTTGGTCTATGATATATACTGTACTATTCCTTTATTAGCTGTTCGGAATACACGTAATTAGAGAGGTGCGTGAATTACAGAAACCCCTACTTGGCTGTGAGCGGAGTATGGAGGGTACCGGGTGGGGTTATGGGGTTGGAGAGAAAAGTGGGGGGGTTGGGTGGGAGTGTGGGACTATGAGGAAGGGAGGAGGAGGGGATCTCTCTCCATCGAGCAGTGTTACAAACGCCTTAGTCCAAGAAAAAGGAAACGAACTTATTCTGACGTCTGTACATGTTGAACGCCTTCATCCTGTATAAGATCAAGAACAGGAAGCCAGCTAACTACTCTCTCAGGCGGTTTTCTAAGACTTGTGTCTACCAGCTGCTTCAGCGTTTTGGGCAGGTACTGCCATCAGGTCCCAGGCGCCACTCACAGACACCTCCAGACCGCCTACAGTGCCAGGACTACCTTCAGCGACACCGCCTGGAGCCACTGCCTAGCACTGCCAAGAGGGGGAAAGCAGAGGAGGTGCTATGTTTGCAGCCACACAAACCGGCAAGAACGAACTTTTAGACGCACCTCCTTGCAGTGCAAAGAGTGTCAGATTCTCCTGTGCGCTTACCCGTGTTTCTTTGACTACCATAGCCTGAGTAGATATTGAAAATAAGGGTGGAAATATGTAAATAATACTGAGAGTGACAGTGATACTAGTGTTTAGTTTTCTTGTACGTACTGACAGTGACAGTCAGTTGAGTGTAAATTAGTGTATGTAGTTGTAAAAGCACTGACAGTGACAGTGATTTCAGTGTAAATTATTGTACATAGTAATAATATAAGTATTGAGAGTGACAGTCACTCCAGTGTAAGAAGCTGAAAGCATATTTTTCTATTCTATGTTATGACAGTGACAGTTTGGTGTGTAGAAAATATTATTTTTATAAGTAATGACAGTGACACTGATGAATAAGACACTAAACTGACAGCGAGAGTGAAAGTGACCGATAGAAATGAAGTGCGAGCGGCCAACAGGAGCGAGAATAAAGTGACTGGCGTAAGGCAGAATAAAATCGCGCCGCGGTGGTCTTTCTCATTCCCGCTTCACAATACTGGCAGTGACAGTGATTTTTATGGCCGTAATAGTGACATGCGAGCCTTTGGGAAGTACTATGAAGGAAAATAATGTAGTATACGTGTTTTTAGCTGTGAAAAGGGAAATGTTTGTTCAGTGACGGGAAGACCGCCGCCGGGCTGCATGTCGGCCGTACGCTCCGTTGATTGTAGCCTTATTTTCAGTGCTTATTGTACAAATACGGATTCCAAACTACCTGTACGTTGTAGTATAAAGTGTACTGTGACACTGAGGCTGTGGTAGAGGGGAAACCGGGTTGCTGGAGGTGTGAAAGTGAAGATTTTGTTACCCAACTTTGCAAGTCTCCACAAGTCCTTGGGTAGTCCACGAAGGCTCAACGCCTGTCTCAGGAGAAAGCTGAATGTAAGTACTATCTGCCATAAAAATTACAATGTTCTAGGGTTAAACTCTGATTTTTGGCAAGTATTTTCCTACAGGTACTCAGACCGCGATACAACCCCGCCACAGGGGGGGAATCGGCTGTCGATGGCCGCGCCTTAGGGGTTAAGACGCCAGTCAGTTTGGGACCTTGTGTCATAGACTCATAGCTTCGCATCTCTAAGAGGTGTTTTAGATTTGTAGATCATGGAATGTAGCCAGGGTAGGCTAGGCACGAAACTTAATCTTTGGCTGTCAAGGACGAGCTTTGTTATCTTTCACTTTGCTGTGAGAGTTCTTTGGCCGTTCAAAGGTAAAAACTTTATTGTTTACAATTTGACTGACACTAAGTCACGTAGCAATATCAATCAGACCAACACACAATGAGTTAACTTAGCTGAGTTGACAAGTTGAAGTCTGAAGGTTAAGTCTAGGTCGAATGAATACATTATCTGGACACTACCTTGATTGTATGCGATGCTCATTATTCGTGTGAGCACTCACAAGAATAATGAAACACACACGCACTGTATCCTTAGAGAGAGAGAGAGAGAGAGAGAGAGAGAGAGAGAGAGAGAGCATCGGTGTCGCTGTGCAGCATTCATTCATTTCCACACACTTTTATCTCGTTGTACACACAACTAAGCAGTGACGCTACGATTCATCCATTTTATAATTCTCACACATTATGAAATCGGTACAAGTAACTTCCATTCCCATACTAGGCCACCATAACTTAGAACATTTAACTTTCTGGTGCCATGATATAGTTGTTTTATTCACACTAACGCCACTGCTTTACAACTGTATTCCTGGTAGAAGATACCTTTCATACTAATGACTTTCAATAAAAACCATTCATAAAATGACGTCTTACATTTTCCTTTCTGAACCCCCCCCCCCCCCCCGCCACGCCCAGCATTTAACATTTTTCAGGTTAGGGTAGACTTCTCTCAGTAAAGCAGTCAAGAATAGATAACTTGCTTACAGCTCTACCGATATTTCACGAACGAGGAACTTCAATCCCTTCTGTAACACTCCATGCGATGAAGTTTTGAATAGGTTAAAGAGAGAGCTCAAAATTACAGATGATTTTATTTAAGCTTAGAACGATGCCCAGTAATGATGGGCATAAAGGAAGCTATATATACACAACACCTCCACGTCGAAAATTTCCTCCTTAGCTGATTACAATCGTGTGGGGACAGCAAGAACTGAATACTAATTACATGCTGGTGCTAAAAGCGGTTAAGATTACAACTAGTGGCCCGATCATATGGCTCCGCACTGCACTTCATCACTACATTGCGTATTACCAAGGATCGTAACATCCATAGTCTTACAGCTCATTTAGCTGAATAGCATTGTCCTAAATTAGCTGGGGAAAAAATGTGAGAATTGTCCCTTCTGTGACAGAGTTAGAGGTACCTGTATTAAAGTTCAGCCTGCTATCACGAACTTTGCTGGATAAGGCTCCTGAGCAGTTTACTAATGAAACATGATTTTGTGTCCGTAATTATTCTTTTTAATATATTTCTATAGAACTAGACTTTGATGATGAAGAGTATCATAGCTGTACTAGTGAAGACAGAATGTATGACAAACTGGAGTCTTATACACAAATCGAGCTATAAAAAATGTAATTACAGTATCCTCGTGCATCAGCATCGTCCGTTCCAAGATATCCTTCACCTTCTGTATAGTGAAGGCCGGGCCATACATTAGCCAGGTCAGTGGGGTGTGGGCTTATAAACATAGTAAGGAGGAACACATGGCCTGGGGATTGCCCAGCACACACGCACTGTCTTCTGGGTGGCTTTGTAGTGTGTGAGCATCAGTGTTAACTCAAATACCAAATATTCTGCATGTACTGCACACATACCATTGCTAATCACTCCAGTGCAATGACGTCTTCACTTTAATTTTGGTGCTGCCAGACACTTTTATTTACCTTAGGGTACTTTGGAAGTGTAGGGACCCACGAACCCATTCCGTGGGTTATTCTTCTTTTTTATTCCTGTTACCACCAGGCAGTTATTTATTTGAGGTCTGAAGGAGCTTTGTAAGGATCACCATTATTCGCCGCACAAGTGCTGGCACACACACACACACACACACACACACACACACATATATATATATATATATATATATATATATATATATATATATATATATATATATATATATATATGACAACATCCACATGGTTTGAATGAACTTCCAAAAGACGATAGTTAGTGAACGGATAAAAATACATTCCACAAACGCCTTTACTGTGATCTATTTTTTTTTATATTCTTGTTACCAACATACAATCCAAATTCACCTTGGGAAAGACCCTCCGTAGTAAAGGCTCCTATAACTCATAGTCAGTTGAATCAGATCATAGTGCATTAGGTGGATTAAAAAGCAAGAGCTGTGCCAACGTTAAGGGGAATAATAATGATAACCAGTTTTGACACTTCCAGTCTTCGTGACTCACTCCCTGCCAAACTGAACGACCTGGGATTAGATGGAACAGAATAAAAAATTTACATTTTTGCAGTCTTTGGACGCAGATCCATATCCAACCTGAAAGTGTCCCACCAACTGTTTAGATGCGGATCAGCATCCAAAAATAGAAATATTCACCTTATCAGGAACTGCATCTAGCATCATAAAATTTAGTTTGATAGTACACTGAAGTTCCAGTTCTGTTATACAGTACTATTTTCAGTAATGGGAAAATAAAAAAAAAGTGACCAAAAAACTCTTTAAAAAAGTTGTATAAACATTCTTCAGCGCTTTTTCAAATTATCTATCTATCTATAGCCCGACGCCCTAATCCCGCAAAGAGTGGCCGCAGACAAAACGCCTCCAAGTCGCTCTGTCGCCCACCATTTGACTACCCTCCCCCCAACTCATTCCCCCTCCATCATATACCTCTCTACTCCATCCCTCCACCTCATCCTCGGTCTACCCCTCCCTCTCCCTCCCACCACCTCACCTACATACACCCACTTAGTCAGTCTTTCATTCTCCATTCTCTTCACATGTCCAAACCACCTCAGTGTATTTCTACTAAACTTCTCAACCACATCCACATCCACCCCCACAACGTTCCTTCACTTCTTCATTCGTCAACCTGTCCCTCCACATCACTCCACATGCTCCTCTCAAGTAACTCATTTCCACTGCTCTCACTCTTGACTTGTTCCCCTCTTGCAAGGTCCACGCCTCGCTTCCATACGTCAGGGTAGGGATCACAATACTATCATGCAGTGACTTCTTAACTTCCATACTCACCTCCCTATTTCTCATCACTGCTTTCAGTGTACCAACAACCTTCCTTCCCTGCTGTACCCTTTCACGCACTTCATCCCCCAAAGTTCCATCCTTACTCATCACACTACCCAAGTACTTGAATGCACTCACATTCTCCATATCCTCACAATCCAACCTCACTGCACACTCTGTGACTTCATTCCTCTCAAACACCATAACTTTACTTCTGTTTACATTAACTTTCAGATTCTTCCTCCTACACACTGTCCCAAATTCATTCACCAAACCTTGCAACTCCCATTCATCTTCACTCAACAGTACTGTATCATCAGCAAACAGCAACACCGGAATCTTCCAAATCTCACCTTCATTCATTAGAGCCACCCCCACATCCACTGCCCTACCTTGCACCTCCTTTACAACCCCATCCATGTATATATTAAACAGCCATGGAGACATCACACAACCCTGTTTCAGTTACACATTGAGATCAAAGAACTCACTCAGTTCACCATGCACTCGCACCGTAGCCCTAGCTCCTTCGTACATACTCTTCACAGCACTCAACAATTTCCCCTCCACTCCATATATTCTTAATACCTTCCATATACCTTGCCTATCTATTCTGTCATAAGCTTTCTCCAAGTCCATGAAGGCAGCATACACTTTCCTTCCCTTCTCTAGATACTTCTCCACTAAACATCTTAGAACAAATATATGATCTACACACCCTTTTCCCTTCCTAAATCCCCCTTGTTCTTCTCAAACTAGCTTCTCTGTCATATGCCTAACCCTATCAATGAGTATTCTACCATATATTTTACCAGTCACACTAAGAAGGCAAATACCCCTATGGTTACCACATACTTCTCTCTCCCTTTTCCTTTATATAAAGGAACAATTATACCTGATTTTCAGTCCTCTGGAACCCTTCTCTCTTCCCATGCCAATCTACACAACTTCCATATCCACTCCACAACAATCTCAACCCCATACCTAAGCATTTCACCACACACTCCATCAATTCCTGGGGCCTTTCCCAACTTAATCTTCTTCATCGCTTCCACTACCTCCTCCCTACTGATCTCTTCCTCCCTCCTCCCATCTCTTCTTCTCCCAGCCATTCCCCAACCACTTATACTCGCACTGCTCTCACTCTCTACATTCAACAAATCCTCAAAGTGCTCCTTCCATCTCCTCAATTTTTCTCTCTTCTCCACCAACAATCTATTATTCCTATCTTTCACTCCCCTTCTATTTCAAATTATACTTATCATAATTATATTACTTTAACATCGCTTTCTAAACTCTTTCATCTTATTCTACAAAGTCTCAGTTAGCCAACGGTATAAAAACATATCCGCTAATCCCAGTGTTTAAGGGTGAAACAAATGATGAGAAGAGAAAACACTCGAGCACACAAATTGGTATTATCATTCTTAAGCTCTTTCAACTTATACTTGTCACAACTATTTTAATTTATGCCAAATAACTTTCTTTTTTCTTTCATCTTATTCTACAAAGTCTCAGCCTCTGACGGTATAAAAACAAATCTGCTAATCCAAATACTTCAAGGTGAAAAAAATATCGGAAAAGAAAAAACTCGAGCGCGTGCAGGGAAGGAGGGGGAAACAGAAGGGTGGGGGAGGGAAAGCGGGAGGCTTCTGCTGGCTGCAGTGGGGTCGGATCATGAAAGTGTTGATAGCAATAAAAGGATGGTTACTAATGGCTATATCAAACTCCATCAGTTCCAAAAATCTCTCCACAAAAGTAACTAAATTAGTCTGCAGTTAGTTGGACTGAAGTATACAAGATGTCATCTTTCAGAAAAGGAAGATGATGTGTGTTGACTGGTTTATTCTTAGGACTGTTTTATTCATCTTTAGGATTAACTGATCGGGTGGGATATTGGTCTTCATTCACAGTCAGACATTAGCTTTCGTTGATCGCTTTAGTACAAGAGGTCTCTCGATATAGCTGCCTGTAGGTAACATGAATACAATAGGAATCCTGCACTCTGACTAAAAAGGCTACCATTTCTCGTCATGAGTACAGAACTTTGTATTTTGGATAATATTGTACTTGACATTAGAGGCTTCGTATCCATTCCCTAGCGCATTTTACTACTTGAACTTCTGTTTTATGTTATTGTATATTTAGCACTTGAAAGTTGGACTACAAATGTGGGCGATTGTGTACGTGTATGCGCCAACGCAAGATCGTGCAAGCAGAGTGAGAAGAGAGTTCTGGACAAATGTGGAAGTGTTCATGGAAAAGTTTGGAAGGAGTGAGATAGGGTTTTTGACTGGTGATATGAATGGTAAAGTAGGGAATGTGAATGTGGATGGAGTAGTTGGTGAGTGGGGTGTGTCTGCTGAGGTAGATGAGAATGGCAGTGCGTTAGTGGACATTTGTGTCGGGAGGGGGTTGGTGATAGCCAATACCCTCTTCAGGCACAAAATGATCCACAGGTATATATGGGGAATGATGAGAAGGGTGGGTGGTGAACTGAATAAAAGGAAGGCAATGATAGATTATGTGTGTGTAGATGAAAGGATGCGAAGAATGTGTAATGGATGCAAGAGCTTATAGAGGCTGGGGGAGTGGACTTTCTGACCACTACTTGGTGGTGGCCGGAATCAAGATCCTAGTAAGATGGACAAATAGAAGAAGGGAAGGATGGGAGGAAGGAGTAGTTGCGAAGAGAGTGGAAAGATTACAAGAGGATGAGAAAAAGGCAGAATATAAGGGAGAAGTGGAGGAACGATTGCATAAATATGAATTGGAGCAGATGGGGGATGTGGAAGGTGTGTGCAAGATATTCATAGAAGAAGTATGTGCAGCATGTGATGTGGTATGTGGGATGAAGAGAAAATGGAATGGGGTGCAAGGAACAGCATGGTGGAATGAAGAGATGAGACAGAGTGTGGCACAAAAGAAGACAGCATACAATGAATGGATGAGAAATATGGGCATGAAAGAAGTTGAGACGTGGAAGAGAGAGTTATATGTAGAAAGGAAGAGATTAGTAAGAGAGAGTAAGAAGAGAGGATGAGGAATTTGGAAGGAATTTGAGTGTAAAGTGGAGGGACTGTAAGAAAATGTTCTGGAAAGAGGTGAAGAGAGTAAGACAGGGTGGCAGTGAAGTTAGTAGGGGAATGAGACAAAAATGATAGATTACTAGTCAAGAAGGGAGAAAAAGTGAGCAGATGGAGAGAACATTTTAAGAAATTGTTGAACACAGAGAATGGCAGTAATGCGAGTATAAATGGCTGGGGAATGGCTGGGAGAAGCAGGGAGGTGAGAAGACAAGAAGAAATCAGTAGGATAGAAGTTGTTGAAGCAATGAAGAAAGTCAAATTGGAGAAAGCCCCAGGAATTGATGGAGTGTGTGGTGAAATGCTGAAGCATGGTGGAGAGATAGTAGTAGAATGGATGTGGAAGATGTGCAAATTGGCCTGGGAGGAAGGTAGAGTCCAGGAGGATATGAGGTCAGGTATAATTAGTCCATTGTACAAAGGAAAAGGGGAAAAAGAAGCGTGTGGTAATCATAGGGGCATTTTTCTTCTTAGTGTGATAGGAAAAGTGTTTGGTAGGATACTTATTGACAGAGTTAGGGAAATAACAGAGGAATTAGTTGGAGAACAACAGGGAGGCTTTAGGAAGGGAAGAGGCTGTGTAGATCAAATATTCATTCTCAGTTCTTTAGTGGAAAAGTTTCTAGAGAAGGGAAAGAAGTTGTATGCAGCCTTCATGGATTTGGAGAAAGCATATGGCAGGGTGGTTAGACAAGGATTGTGGAAAGTATTAAGAATATAATTTTTGGAGTAGATGGGATGTTGTCGAATGCTGTGAAGAGTATGTATGATGGTGCAAAGGCTGCAGTGCGTATGGATGGTGAACTGAGTGAATTTTTCTCTTTGAAGGTTGAGTTGAAACAGGGATGTATCATGTCTCCATGGTTGTTCAATCTGTACATGGATGGGGTAATAAAAGAGATACAAGGTAGGGCAGTGGATGTTGGAGTGGCCCTAGTGAGAGAGGGTAGTGTTTGGAAACTCCCTGTACTGTTGTTTGCAGATGATATTGTGTTGTTAAGTGAAGACGAAGGGGAGCTGCAAGGCTTGGTGGATGAGTTTGGGAGAGTGTGTAAGAAACGGAATCTAAAGGTAAAGTGATGGTCTTTGAGAGAGGTGAAGGCAGCAAATGTACAGTAAGGTTGGATTGTGAGGAAACAAAAATGTGAGTACATTTAAGTACTTCGGGAGTGTGATCAGTAAGGATGGAAGTTTGGAGGGTGAAGTGCTTGAATGAGCACTACAAGGAAGAAAGGTTGCTGATTCCTTAAAAACAGTGATAAGAAACAGGGAAGTGAGCATGAAAGTGAAAAATTTAGTACATGACAGTATTGTGATACCAACTGTAACGTATGGAAGTGAAACTTGGACATTACTGGAATGACACAAGTCAGGAGTGAGAGCAATGAAAATGAGTTATTTAAGAGGAGCCTGTGGATTCACATGGAGAAACAGGCTGACAAATGAGGATATAAAGGAGCATTGTGGTGTGGATGTGGATGTGATAGGAAGCATTAGGAGGAACACACTGAGATGGTTTGGCCATGTGGAGAGGTTAGAGGGTGAAAGACTGATGAGGAGAGTGTATGTGAGTGAGGTGGAGGGGGGTGAGGGAGGGGGAGGCCGAGGATGAGGTAGAGGGGTGGAGTAGAGAGGTATATGAGAAGGGGGGGTGAGTTGGGAGCAGAGCAGTAAAATGGTGGGGGACAGGGCGACGTGGAGGCGATTTGTGTGTGGCCACCCCGTATGGGATTAAGGCATCTGGCAATAGATAGATAGAAGTTTGCCTTAGCAAAGTACTTGAGGTTATGCAAAATACATCGCTGTAAAATAGAACCATCGATAACTTGTTGAAAATTGGTCGTGCACAGTAGCTAAAGATGGACTGTTTTTATCTCAATGTTTGGTACCACGGTAAGCAGATAATTAACTAGGATGAGACTTCTTATTTCATTGTAGCTAATGTAAGACTTTTATCCTCACAAGGGTCGTCCTCCGTGGGTGTTCTGGTACCACGGTGATCAGATGGTGAACTATGACAACCGCCTTAGTGTGGAGACCCACGCTGAGGGGGCGAGAACACACTCACGCCTAACCATCACCCACGCAAGGTAACTCACTCACCGACTTATGCATGTATTATTTACGTCGTCATTCTGAAGACACGCTCACCAATCGCCATCGCCCACACAAGGTAACTCTTCCACTGACTCACGCCTTGGAAGTGGGTGCTGGTAGTACGAGTACATTGTTTCAAATGAGTGCATCTGTTCATATGCTGTTGGCTTTACCGATGAGATTCATATGTTATAGGCAGTGGGAAACCTGTCATTGTATAGAATGCTTAGGTATTCTATAAAATGCCAAAAACTTCAAGACAAGGTATAAAATGAAATAGTCTGTACTCATTTTCTATGTATTCTGTAGATTCCCGAGTTTGTTTTAGGCAATGTGTCAAATGACCAAACTGTAACAAACAGGCAAACTGTGAAATCAGTCATTTAATTTGTTAGGTTAATTTCGGCTGTGGTTAGGTTAGTCTGGGATAATCTCGGTTAAGTTTAGGTTAGAGTAGGCAAGTTAGTAAGTTTGGTTAGGTTAGATTAATTACGATAAGTGCTTAACATAGCTTAGCGTTCTTCTAAATTAACCTAACCTAACCTAACCAAACCTGCCCTAACCTAGCCTAGCCTAAGATAACTTAAACTTAACCTAGATTATCCTAGCCTAACCCACTTGTTTTCTTTTATATTATACTTTGTCAGAAAAATGCTAGACATTCTGTAGAGTACTTGTGCATTAAATGAGAATCCCTTGATAATGTAATTGCTGAGTGGAATAACCTCTTGTCCACCACAGTGGCCATTTTGGAGTTAAGTACACCAACGTATTCCCCAAACCCTCTTCTACTAGTACAATAATGGATCATGTGAAAAAATGCCCCCAACAAGGGTGAAAATCCCATTTTATAGAGGGTACTGACTGACCGTGCTGGACACGGTGTTTATACTCTGCTAGGTGGACATTAGGTCCATTTTTGCCTGAATAATCCAGTCAGAAAATCGTTGTGGCTTAGTATTGTCTTCCCCAGGTCCTGAACCTTGGAAACCAACATCAGGCTCAGATATTCCACTGGTGTTAAGGTCGATTTTTCTTATGTATTCACGTTCAGATACGCATCTATTGTTAGCTCCATGTGGGAGAAGTTCCAGAATGCTAGTAATAACCACTCTAGCACAACAGGCCACCACGGACAGATTTTCTTAGCTATATTTTTTGTGTGTGTGTGCTGGTTTTGTGCTATGTTAATGGATATTCTGAAAGTACATGCATACATCGTAAAGCTGGCTTGCAACAACACACATTTTTGGGAAAATGCGCTTCATTGTTGTTAGGAAAGAGGAGAAAGATGCTGTTAATATATTGTTCTTTCAAAATGATGTTGATTTACATACTCTAACATGCAAGCAGATGTTTTCAGCTACATTTGAAAAAAAAATCACCAGAATATCTTTAAAGGTTGAAAAGATATGGCATTTTGAAAGTAAACAAATTTTAACAGCGTTTTTCTCCATTTTTTATATTTGGCGCACGAGAGGCTATTCCACTCAGCGCCTCGTATGTAAGGTCAGATTGAAATAAGCTTATTTCATACTATGCCAAATAATGCTAGACATTCTATAGAACACCCAGGCATTCTATACAACACCTTAGTTTCACACAATGTCAGTAACACAAACACTAATACAAGCTTAGGCATAGGAGACTCTAACTTTCTCATGTAATACTCATCCTTCAGACACCCCTTTCCCATTCGTATTTTGGCTATTACTGTCACTCCAACACATTCAAACATTTTACTCTTATATGTTGGATGTGTTGAAATAAAACCTGGAATAGTAAACTACAAAAGCAAAAGCGAATGTTGTCTGATGCCTAGTGAGAAAAGGCATTCATTCATTTTACACAATAGCCTTCATGTACACTATTGATCTTTCTGTCTCACTGTAACCCCCCTCCCCCACTTATGACCTTCAGTAATGTCAGTGCTGTCCAGGTGACCAGAAATGGCATGTATCGATTTGGACTTAATGTTTAACTTTCTTTGGAGAAGCCGAAGGTTCCTAATTTAGGTTCTAATGTCTCTTGTTTACAATACCTGGAATTTCTTTCGTCGTGACTACAGTAAAACATCGCATGGCATTGATCAGGGAATGAAGTTATGATTATTTTTTGATGAGCACTGTAATAGAAGTTTTACTGTATTTGTTTTCCCTTTTGTCGTTTTTAACCCTCTCGTGCACGCATAAGTTTCAGTAAATTTCCCTGCACACGATTTTACTCGACTGGCCGCCCGCCCAGCCTGCCTGCGCACCGCTGAAAAAACGTATTCTCGCCTTATTTTCGCCACCCAAACCTCAATATACTGCCATGAAACCTATCTGATCTTATTCGTCGATGTTTGTTCTAGCTGGTAACCACAGGAAAAAAAAAAAAAAACAGGAAAACACGAATAAAACTACATTAGGCGGCCCTGAATAAATATTTTGCAATGTCAGTTTCATTTCCCAAGATCACCATTCAAATGCTTTCCATCATACAGGAAAATGGTATTAGAACTTTTGATAGAGAATTTCATCACCTTTCTAATGAGAAAAAACCGGTTGTGATACAATTTGTAGTTTTCGAGAAAATAGCCAAAACTGAAAGTCATAAAAAAAAAAAATTGTACAAGGAGCTTTCCTGCAAAAGTTTTCTTGCACACCTTATGTTTTTATTTCATAATATTGTGTAGAATTTCATGAGCTTTCTCATGGCCCAAACAGATTTCGATACACCTCATAATTTCCGAGTAAATCGCAAAAAAAAAAAAAATAAATAAAATAAAAGGTACTCACGGCCGTGCATCACTTTCATGTGCTCACAGAAAACGCTATATTCCCGCCTACATAACAACGACTTTTTATCAGAGATATTACATTGTTATGTCCTGTACATACGTAGAATTTACTGTTCTTTATCATGATTCTCACATGAAATCGATAAGTCCAATACTTTTCGAGTAATTGGCCGACAAAGTGTGATTACTCCGAGCACTTTCGAAATTTACCACATGCGAGAAAAAAAACACTCCGTTCCCCTGCTTTTTCCTACAAAATATGCTCCCAAACGCTTATATTTTGGTAATGAACATAAGTAGAAATTACTGCTCTTTATCATGGTTCTTACAGGAAGTCGATACGTCCAATAGTTTTCGAGTAATAGGACGACAAAGCTAGATTACTCTTGCGATCGCTACCTAGTTTGAACGCAAGAAAAAAAAAAAAAACAGTCTTCTCCCCCTTTTGCCTGAAGACTATGCTCCCAAAGCCTTTTTTCCTTTTTTTTTCCTTTTATGTACAGACTAAAATCTCCAAGGGTTGTTTTTTTAGTGTTATAACCTACTAGACATGAATACTTTTTTCTAGTTACTGCTAATGAAGCTGTACATTCTGTCATTTGTGTAATATGTAGGACGAAAAATAATACTTCCGTCAGTTCTGTCAGTTAATGATGTTTGTTCTACATTACATCAGTAGTTTATTATTATTAATGTGTGATAATTGGACAGGAATTTGCTAGTTATTTATCGATCATTTAAATTGGGTAAAGATAAATAAGGATGTCAGCTAGATGTAGGCAACACACACACACACACACACACACACACACACACACACACACACACACACACACCTAACTATCCCCGTCTCTAACTCCCGCTCTCTCCCCCATTCTCTCTTTCAGACTAATTCTTACTATGTTATTATTTGGTAACAGTATGTTACTTTCAGTTTAAAGTAATGGAAAAAAAAAAACATTGCTATTGTATAAATAACCTTTAAAAGAAAGCCCCAGTTCATTTTTACTTTCGTTTTCTTACATATCTTAAATAGGTTTTACTGAAAATATAATAAATTTATATAATATGTATCAATGGTAGACCACATTTTTTTTGCCTTTTATTAATGTATGTTACTTTCAGTAGGTATACTAGGTAACAGTGTAAAAGAGCATTTGTTACATTATACAGTAAATAGCTTTTTCCTGTACCGTCAGCTCTAAGCTTCATTAAAGTGACACCGACATGTATATGATGTTTTTTTTTTTTCAATATATGTATATACTGACATTACTGGTACACAACAGACTGACTAATGTTATCGAAAACAGTATATAGCGTATTGCTATATCACAGATTTCTGTTAATCTTTCCTTCGTCTACCTTTTTCTTATCCAAAGTAGCATGAGCGCCGCTACATTTCGTATCAAGTAGCAAAATCAGTAACGTCACTACTTTTTCGAGCTAGTAACGGGAATGGCAGCGCCACTACTTTTTATTAGAAGCGTTCCCAGCACTGCAATGTTCCATCGACAAAATCACTTCAAATTATGCTCAGAAATAATATATTATCACACAGTCCATTGAGACATCGACTCGGATGGGAGGGGGAGAATTAGGGTGATTTAAAGGGACAGCACACGCAACGCAGCCTCACAGCTTGGCTCCTTGTGATCGACTGAGGGGTCTTGTTACAGGCAGCCTCCTGGGAAGGTCTACAGTGTTGTCAAGTGTTTACCTGGGAAGAGGAATGGGCCCGCTAGAACGCGTCCAAATTTGATGCAAATTCGCCAAAAACTTTTCTTTTGACGGCTTTTTTTCTGCTTTTTCACGCGATTCTCGTCAACATGCGTTTATGTGCCAAACCACAAAGAATGCAATTCACATCAACCTGCCTAGGAGGGTTAATATGACCTACTGTATTTAGAATACCAATAGTTATAATGGTAAAGTTGATAATCAGATAATATCCTATCTGGCATACACTGATTCTCTCTTTTCATTAGCTCTCCTAAAAATTAAAGACTGTTTAAAATAGGAAACCAGTTTAACAAAAGCATTAAACCTATTATATCCCATTGGATTCCAAAGCTCCTGGGCGAAGCATTGTGCTGTGAGGGTACTAAGCATACTACCCTTCGCCTATTGGCTCATAGTCACAAAACTCAGAGGTCCCTACCCTGGGGTTCCCTACTTTATGAACTTTCGATAATTCCCAGTTCTGTCCTATATAGAGGACACTGGGCTCCAATGGGTTAACTCCTTAACCGTGGGGCGTCACTTTCGTGATGCTCGGGCGCAATGGATCATACCGCGGGGCATCACTTTTGTGATTCTGTGTTATTTTGAATTCTCCTGGGGTTACAAGTGGTGGCTTGTATCATCTATCAGCACTGCCAATGTCCAGCAATAGTTAGCATTCCTAATGTCATCTGTACTCCCATCCATTGTTGACAATTCAGCCATTTTTCCCCGTTCTTGACTCCCCTCCCTACCTCCCTCCATTACCCTCTCCTCTCACCTGCCCGGCCGTGCTGCACTAAGCAAATTTTCCCCAGAATTTTCCACTGATTTCATCCATTGAAAAAGCCCTATGCCCTATTCATATACCAAATAATATATACAAAAAAGAAATAAGGTAAGTGATAGTGCCATACACCTGGAATTGGCTAATTATCACCTGACAACACCTCACGTGCACTCGTTCGCTAATTTTCCTCAGTAATTTCCCCTTGAAATATGCCGTATAATCTATTCTCGTAATAAAAATATATACAAAAAAGGAAGGGAGAAGCCTAAGTGATATTTACATTCACCTGGAACTACCTATTTTTTTATGTATTGTTGATATTTCCTGCAAATCATTTCATAGCATATAAATTAGCAGCTGCCACCCTACTGACATTGTCAACCCTTGCCTGCCCATATACGCCACGTCATTCAGTTCCTTGTCGTCCTCTGAGGTGAAACTATGTCGCACTCATGCCCCGCCATTTCCACCGCTTCTGCGCCCATTGCAAAGGGCCCTGTGACCTCTAGCCCTACAAAAACTCGTGTGGGAAGCAGTAAAGGACTAAGTGACTCAGCAGTGGAAAGTGAACTGGCAGAATTATCTATGATAATGATGGATAGTGATTTTGATCCTTCAGGTGAATCGTGTGATGAGCCTGGGGAGGAAATCGTGACAGAAACTCCAAGTACGAGTGCTACAGTGTCCCAAGTTATCCCTAGCTCCAAGGGAAAGGAGCCCTTAGTGCAGCAAGGGAAGGAATTTGGGAAGGGAGTGAAAAGGCGGTGGGTTAGCCCCAAAATAATGGCCCCATGTGACCCAGCCCACCTTGAGTCCTGAGGAGAATCACTTCCCCGCTCTCCCAGCCCCACTTCACTGATTTCCTCCTCATCTTCAGCGGAATTTTCTCCTGAGTCTTCGTCGTCGGAGTCTCCAACAGCACTTACAGTGAAGGCAGGCCATAGAGGACGAGGTAAATCCCTGACTCGTAGTAAAAGTAGAGTAGCAGCTAGAGTAAGGGTCAGTGAGAGTTACCTTGAAACAGCCCAGTCTGCCTCACAGCCATGCTCCACCCTCACCCACCCTACACTGCCAAGACAGGGAATCCTGAACGCCTTCGTGTGGACGGAAGGTTCTGATTTCGTCCCTGAACAACTCCATTTTGACGAGAGTTCCTCAGGGATACAGCCTGCCTTCACTCTTGATGAGGATGCTGAGTGTGTGGACTTCCTTTTGGCCTTCCTTGATGACGAAGTCATGCAGCACACATGTGATGAGACAAACAGGTACAAGTCACAATGTGCTGCAAGTCATGCAGGTGCAGGGAAGATGCAACAGTGGACCAAGCTGGGAGTGCAGGAGCTGTATTTGTTCTTCACCCTCATGCTTCTCATGCCACATTCAAAGAAGCGTGAGTTGGAAGATTACTGGTCCATGGACCCCTTACTACCCTCACCCACCTTCAATAAGTACATGGCCAGAGATCGCTTCCGGAACATCATGGGAAACCTGCATTTCGCCAACAACGATGTACCTTCCTAGACTGACCCACTCTGGAAGATCCGGGAGATTCTGAGCAGAATGAAGGATAAGTTTATGATATTCTTCCACCCCTTTCAGAAGGTTGTCATTGACGAATCCTTGGTTTTGTTCAGAGGACATCTTAGGTTTGTACAGTACATTCCAAGCAAACGCCATCGCTTTGGAATCAAGTTCTTTGTACTGTGCGACTGTAAGATGGGGTACATCCTTGACTTCATCATTTATTCAGCCAGCACTGTTGATCTGGACAAAACACACCCCCTCG
>NC_136966.1:30381812-30399312 GCF_032717465.1 Coenobita brevimanus
GCTCAAGCTGTTCATGAGATATCATGGTAACATATAATCCATATTAAAGCTAGCTCGCTTCTGGCATCCATTTTGATGACCTTAACCCCGAGTGTCCATTTTCGAACTCGTCCAAGATTTTGGCCATATCTTGATATCCCTGAAGATTTCATGTTGATAGTTCAAACAATTCATGAGACATAATGATGAAAGATAATCTTTATTAACACTAGTTGAACTTTGGCAGCCATTTTGGTGACCTTGACCTTAATCCTGATTGCCCATTTTCGAAGTCATTCAAGATTTTTGTCATATCTTGATACCCTGCAGGTTTCATGTTCATAGCTGAAGCTGTTCTTGAGATATAATTGTAACAGATAATCCACATAAAAACTAGTTGGCTTTTAGCAGCCATTTTTGTGACCTTGATCTTGACCCCGAGTGCCCATTTTCGACCTCATCAAAGATTTTGTCAATATATTGTTACCTTGAAGGTTTCATCCTGATAGTTGAAACCGTTCATGAGATAGAATGGTAACAGATAATCCATATTAAATATGGTTAACATCTGGCAGCCATTTTGGTGACCTTGACCTTGATCTCGAGTGCTCATTTTCGATGTCATCCAAGATTTTGGCCATATCTTGATACCCTGAAAGTTTCACCTTGAAAGCTGGAGCCATTCATGAGATATAATGGTAACAGATTCAAACACACACACACACACACACACACACACACACACACACACACACACACAAACTGGAAAAATCGTTATCGTTTCGCATTCGTAAAGACGGGCGATAACAATAGTCTCCACCTAGGTAGTAGGTGGAGACTAAAATGCCAGAAAAACAATTGTCTCCACCATGGAAACCAAGTCTTCAACTACACAATACCTTGAGACTAACTAGAACTCTAACTGAACTACGGACAGTCACTAGTCTCCACCTACTGTTTCTTAGTGATCTTGACCCCACTGAGTAGATCTGGATTTTTTTTTTAAATCAGCAATAGGCCATGCCAGGACACATAACCTGGGCCCTTCAGATTCCTTGCACAATCACTGGTTCACCTGGAATAACTGCGAGACTGAGGCAAGAATACTAATAACTAGAACTCTGTCACTGTCCTGCAGACGGTCACTTGTCTCCACCTTCTCTTTGAGATTGAGGTCGTCAGTACTGTCTGAAAAATCAAATTTTACATTTCTTGCCATGATCCTGACCTCATTTTGCAGATTTGGAATGTTTTTCCTATGAACAATGCCCCATCCCAGGACACGTAACCTTGGACCTTCAGATTATTTGCCCAGTCTCCAGTTTGTTGGAATTGTCTTGAGACTCTGAGGCTGAAATAATACTAACTAGAACTCTATACCTGTCCTGTGGACAGTCACTAGTCTCCACTTACCATTTCTTAGTGGTCTTGACCCCACTAAGAATCTATCTACCTATCTATAGCCCGACGCCCTAATCCCGCAAAAGGTGGCCACAGACAAAACGCCTCCAAGTTGCTCTGTCGCCCACCATTTGACTACCCTCCCCGCAACTCACTCGCCCCTCCCTCATATATCTCAACTCCCTCCCTTCACCTCATCCTCGGTCTACCTCTCCCTCTCCCTCCCTCCATCTCACTTACATACACTCACTTAGTCTTTCATTCTCCATTCTCTCCACATGTCCAAACCACCTCAGTGTATTTCTCCTAAATTTCTCAACCACATCCACATCCACCCCACAACGTTCTTTCACTTCTTCATTCGTCAACCTGTCCCTCCATGTCACTCAACATGCTTCTTTCAAGTAACTCATTTCCACTGCTCTCACTCTTGATTTGCTCCCCTCTTGCAAGGTCCACGCCTCGCTTCCATACGTCAGGGTAGGGATCACAATGCAGCGACTTCTTAACTTCCATACGCACCTCCCTATTTCTTATCACTGCTTTCATTGAACCAACAACTTTCCTTCCTTGCTGTACCCTTTCACGCACTTCGTCCCCCAACATTCCATCCTTACTCATCACACTAGCTAAGTACTTGAATGAACTCACATTCTCCTATCCTCACCATACAACCTCACCGTACATTCTGTGACTTCATTCCTCTCATACACCATAACTTTACTCTTGTTTACATTACCTTTCAGATTCCTCTTGCTACACACTGTCCCAAATTCTTTCACCAAACCTTGCAACTCCCATGCATCTTCACTCAACAATATTGTATCATCAGCAAACAGCAACACCAGAATCTTCCTCACAGGATTCAGCAATTTCCCATCCACTCCATATATTCTTAATACCTTCCACATACCATGCCTATCTATTCTGTCACATAAGCTTTCTCCAAGTCCATGAAGGCAGGATACACTTTCTTTCCCTTCTCTAGATACTTCTCCACTAAACATCTTAGAACAAATATCTGATCTACACACCCTTTTCCCTTCCTAAATCCCCCTTGTTCTTCTCCAGCTGGCTCCTCCGTCATATGCCTAACCCTATCAATGAGTATTCTACCATAAATTTTTCCAGTCACACCAAGAAGGCAAATACCCCTATGGTTACCACATAATTCTCTCTCCCCTTTTCCTTTGTTTAAAGGAACAATTATACCTGATTTCCAGTCCTCTGGAACCCTTCCCTCTTCCCAAGCCAATCTACACAACTTCCATATCCACTCCACAACAATCTCACCCCCATACCTAAGCATTTCACCACACACTGCATCAATTCCTGAGGCCTTTCCCATCTTGATCTTCTTCATTGCTTCCACTGCTTCCGCCCTACTGATCTCTTCCTCCCTCCACTCACCTCTTCTTCTTCCAGCCATTCCCCAACCACTTATACTCGCACTGCTCTCCTTTCTACATTCAACAAATCCTGAGAGTGCTCCTTCCATCTCCTCAATTTCTCTCTATTCTCCACGAACAATCTATTATTCCTATCTTTCACTCCCCTACTGTTTCCCCTTTCACACTGCCTTACTTTCTTTACCTCCTTCCAAAACAATTTCTTACTCTCCCTCCATTTCACACTCAGACTCCTCTCAAATTCTTCATCTGCTTTCTTCTTACTCTCCTTCACCAGTCTCTTCACCTCCCTTCTCCTGCCCACATATACCTCTCTCTTCTCTCTCTCATCTTCTTCCCTGCCTCTACTCGCTAGCCATTCACTATATGCCTTGTTCTTTTGTTCCACGGCTCGTTTCACCTCATCATTCCACCATGCTGTCCCTTGCACACCCTTGCATCTCCTCCTCACTCCACAAACCACTCAAACACTGCGCCTATCTCTTCCGCGAATATCTTACATACGTCTTCCACCCTTTCCATCTGCTCTAACTTATAACTTCCCAATATTTCTTCCACTATGCTCTTATACTCTGCCATTCTCTCACTGCCTTGCAACTTCTCCACTCATCTCACAGGAACTGTTTTCTCCTGTCTTCCCCTTCGTCTCTTCAACCATTTTCTTTGCAGCTTTACCTTGGCCATCACTAAGTGATGGTCCGAGACTCCATTCCCCCACTCTCTCTAAGAAGATTTGTTTTATTTTTTCTGAATCGGTACAGAGGCGGCCTGCATTCCTGATGGACCCAGGTTCGAATCCCGGCTGGGGCAGGGAATAGTTTAACCCCTAAACCGCGGGCTTGTTTTGCTTTGACTTGCGTGTCCCGTGGGCATATTCGCGCTCCAACAGATTCTCTAAAAATATTTGCCAAAAATCAGTTATTAGACCTAGAATATTACAATTACATATGCCTATGGCACATACCTTCAGCTTTCTCCTGGGATGTTTGTTAAGCCTTCGTCGAGTACCGTAGGATTTGTGGAGACCTCTGAAGTTGTGTAACGAAGTCTCCATGTAACACTTTCCGACAACCCGTAATATGATTACCACACCCTGATATTATCACTAGAAACACTATTCTATGATTCTCAAATAGTGTGGAATCCATATTCCAAAAAAAAAAAAAAAACACTGAAGGCAATGAAAATTACAAGCGCGTATGACCTTCCCACTTCCGATCGTTCGCCGCTGGTGTTCTGTCATTTATTATTCATAAAAACACTCACATTTTATATTTCTATTACTATATAACACTTATATATATATATATATATATATATATATATATATATATATATATATATATATATATATATATATATATCTGCAGTCTTTATCCGTAAGTTTCCTTCAGTAATAGTAGTTTATTGTCACTGTAGGCATTCAATTTCTCTTTCAGTAAAATATGTAGCATTCACTTTCTTGTCCTGTATACTAGCACTGAGAGTGAATCTGTCACTTTCACCTTCACTTTCATAACTCATAGTATTCATACATGCTAGAGTGAAACTTTCACTTTCATTATTCCTAGTATATACAGTATACTCGTATTCTTATATTACTACTCATTTATATTTCTATTTACATTCTCTATTTTATTTATGTTATTTACATTTCTCTTTTATTTACACTGTTAGGCACTGTCACTTGCAGTAACTTATAAAACTATTTTCCACTGTTCACTTATATTTACATTCATTGCTTTCACTTGCTGTTTACACTTTATCTACACTTCCACTTGCACTATTTTACTCACCAGAAAGATCATGGTCACTCTCTATCATTTTCATTGACAAATTAGCCAGTTCATGTTCCACAGCAGTCACATATCCCTTTACCTCTTTCCACACGAGGTTTAGTAGGGGGTAGAGGTCACAGGGCCCTTTGCATGGGGCTAAAAAGCGGCGGATTTAACAGGCGTGAATCCGACGTGCTTTCACCTTGAAAGACTACAGTAAACTGATTACAGTGTAAACAGTGGTGGTCTGCCTAGGGGGAGTGCAGTGCTGCCAATCTCAGCCTGGTGACATCTGCTAATATATACGTTATGAAATGACTGGCAGGAAATCTAGGCAATACATAATAAATTAGTTAGTTCCAGGTGAATGTAAATATCACTTAGGCTTCTCCCTTCCTTCCTTATATATATTTTTATTACGAGAATAGATTATATGGCATATTTCAAGGGGAAATAAACAGCGAAAATTAGCGAACGAGTGCACGTGAGGTGTTGTCAGGTGATAATTAGCCAAATCCGAGGGTATGGCACTACCACTTACCTTATTTCTTTTTTGTATATATTATTTGGTATAAGAATAGGGCATAGGGCTTATTTTAATGGATGAAATCAGTGGAAAATTCCAGGGAAGATTTACTTAGCGTAGCATGGCTGGGCAGGTGAGAGGAGAGGGTAATGGAGGGGAGGTAGGAAGGGGAGTCAAGAACGGGGAGAAATGGCTAAATTGTCAACAATGGATGGGAGTACAGATGAGACTAGGAGTGCTGACTAGTGTTGGACATTGGCAGTACTGATAGATGATATAAGCCAACACTTGAAAGCCCTGGCGAATTCCAAATAACACAGAATCACAAAAGTGACGCCCCGCTGTATCATCCCTTGCTCCCAAGCATCATGAAAGTGACGTCCCGCAGTTAAGGGGTTAAGGATTTGAATTTCATAAAAAGCAAACTTTCCTGATCTACCAGATGACCCGCTGACATGTCGTAAAAATACCCCAACTAATACCAATACATCAGTCCTGTATGAGACAGCCGTAGCTTGTATTCAATATGGACAGTGGGAATTAGTGCCGAAGTGGTGATATGTGGAGGTGTAGGAGGACTACTGGACCTTGGGATAGGCTACTGCCCCCGAGATATAGGCCCTGAAGCCTTTGCCCAGAGTCGTACACATTAAAAAAAAAAAAAACATAACCAGGGCCCTTCAGATTCCTTGCACAGTGTCTGGTTCTCCAGAAGTCGTCCGGAGACTAAGGCCAGATTAACCTGCCACGTGCCAGTGCCATTTTAAAACGGTCTGACATAATTCTGCAGCCAGTGCCAGTGCCATTTTAATATGGTTTAAATTTAAAAAATTCACTGTGACCATATTTTTCAAGATTCATGGGTAAAAATTGGCAGGCATGTATGGTAACTGTTCCTCTACCCCCCAGGCTGTCAAGGCCATACACTTACTCGCTCCCTCCCTCACGCTCGCTCTGCCTCACTCTGCCTGTGTGCCTCTCCCGGTGCTGTACATAGTGAAGGCATTTTGTAAATATTTTCACATAAGTGTAAGTTGTAAATATTTTCCTGTAAGAGCAAGGACTGTATAGTGAAGTCAAGTTGTAAATATCTTCTTGTAAGTGCCAGGACTGTGCGTATTGAAATCAGGTTGTACCTATCTTTAAGTAAGAGTAAGATAATGCATTCACAGTGAGAAAGGCACGTAAATTGTGATAGATGTTGAAGTAATAAGTAATCAGAAAAGTGTATTGAATATTGCTATACCTTCCCAGCATAAATACCTGAGTACATCTTATATAGAAAACGGCTTTCTCTCACCTAAGTGGTGAGCGTGAGAGAGCGGCTATACCTGTATACGAGTATGCAGGACTCAATAAAACCCATTTCCGAGCCTTGGTGAGCAGTTTAATGGTGAAACTCATTGTTTCCACATCAAAATCTATCATTTTAGCCAAAAAAAAAGGTCAAAAAATGGCCAGCACTGGGGTGACCCATAGGGCTAAAAATAGCTGGCATGCAGTGGGTTAATAATAATTAGGGATGTATTGTTATTATATAGTCTTAACCTCTTAACCGCGGGGTTGTTGGGAATGTGCCGAGCGTGTCCTGCAGGGATATTCGTGCTCTGACTGACTTTTTAAAAATATTTGCCAAAAATCAGTTATTAGTCCAAGAACATTTTAATTAAATAAGCATATGGCACATACCTTCAGCTTTCTCCTGTGATGTTTGTTGAGTAGGACTTGTGGAGACTTCTGAAGTTGGGTAACAAAGTCTCCACTTTACCCCGTAATATGGTTACCACTGTTTTTTTTTTTTTTTTTTTTTTTAATGAATGGAGGAAGGAAAAACAAGTGGAAAAAAAAAAAGTCCATGTGCCTAAAGGCATACTCCGTTCATAAAATACTTATAACAATTGGATCTAAAATTGAGAGGATTAAATGTATGTCGGAAGCAACTCTGAGGAAGTGAATTCCAGAGAGTAGTAGTTCTGGGGTTAGTGCCCCACCCCGTAAAAAGAACTAACTAAACAAGCGAATAAAGCGCCTCGGACCAGGACGGACCATACGTTGATGACTAAGGAATGGACAAAGGACATTCTGAGGGTGAGAACTTGGAATGTGAGAGGAGTGAATGATGAAGTGAAAGAGAGAGAGATTGTTTTAGGTGCTTGAGGATGCAAAAGTGGATATATTTGGATTGACTGAAACTAAATGGTAAGGTGAAAGGGTGAGAGAATGGGAATATGGTTTAGGTACATGTGCGGGAGTCAATGAGAATGAGAGGGCAAGAGAGGGAGTATGTCTGATGATAAGCAAGAAGTGGAAGGAGAATATAAGAGAGTATGGAACAGTGGGTGCAAGGATTGTGTGGGTGAGGATGAAACTAGGTATACAAGCGTGGGCGATTGTATGTGTGTATGCTCCGACAGAGGACCGAGTGGCAAGAGCGAAAGATGAGTTTTGGGCGAGAGTAGAAGCATGTATGGACAAATTTGAGAGGAGCGAGAGAGTGCTTTTGATTGGAGACATGAATGGCAAAGTTGGGAATGTACGAGTGGATGGAGTGGTTGGTCAGTGGGGTGTGCCAGCTGAAGTAGATGGGAATGGTAGTGCTTTGGTGGACATCTGTGCTGGTAGGGGGTTTGCAATAACCAACACCTACTTTCGGCATAAGATGATCCACCAGTATACATGGAGAGTAAAGAGAAGGATGGATGGTGAACTTGTTGAACAAAAGGCAATGATAGACTATGTGTGTGTGGATGAGCGAATGAGAAGACAAGCGTTGGATGCAAGAGTTTGGAGAGGGTGGAGGAATGGAGTCTCGGACCATCACTTAGTGATGGCCAAGATAAAGCTGCAAAGAAAATGGTTGAGGAGACGAAGGGGAAGACAGGAGGAAAAAGCTCCTGTGAGAAGAGTGGAGAAGTTCCTAGACAGTGAGAGAATGGCAGAGTATAAAAGCATAGTGGAAGAAAGATTGGGAAGGTATGAGCTAGAGCAGATGGAAGGGGTGGAAGACGTATGTAAGATATTCACGGAATAGATAGGCTCAGCGTTTGAGGTGGTTTGTGGAGTGAGGAGGAGATGCAAGGGTGTGCAAGGAACAGCATGGTGGAATGATGAGGTGAAACGAGCTGTAGAACACAAGAAGAAGGCATATAGTGAAAGGTTAGCAAGTAGAAGTAGGGGAGAAGATGAGAGAGAGAAGAGAGAGGTATATGTAAGCAGGAAAAGGGAGGTGAAGAGACTGGTGAAGGAGAGTAAGAAGAAAATTGATGAAGACTTTGGGAGGAATATGAGTGCGAAATGGAGGGAGAGTAAGAAATTGTTTTCGAAGGAGGTAAAGAAAGTAAGGCAGTGTGAAAGGGGGGAGTGAAAGATAGGAATAATAGATTGTTAGTGGAGAAGTGAGAGAAATTGAGGAGGTGGAAGGAGCACTCTCAGGATTTGTTGAATGTAGAGAGTGAGAGCAGTGCATAAGTGGTTGGGGAATGGCTGGGAGAAGAAGAGATGAGAGGAGGGAGGAAGAGATCAGTAGGGCAGAAGTAGTGGTAGCAATGAAGAAGATCAAGTTGGGAAAGGGCCCAGGAATTGATGGAGTGTGTGGTGAAATGCTGAGGCATGGGGGTGAGATTGCTGTGGAGTGGATATGGAAGTTGTGTAGATTGGCTTGGGAAGAGGGAAGGGTTCCAGAGGACTGGAAGTCAGGTATAATTGTTCCTTTATACAAAGGAAAAGGGGAGAGAGAAGTATGTGGTAACCATAGGGGTATTTGCCTTCTGAGTGTGACTGGTAAAAAATATGGTAGAATACTCATTGATAGGGTTAGGCATATGACAGAGGAGCTAGTTGGAGAAGAAAAAGGGGGATTTAGGAAGGGAAAAGGGTGTGTAGATCAGATATTTGTTCTAAGATGTTTAGTGGAGAAGTATCTAGAGAAGGGAAAGAAAGTGCATGCTGCGTTCATGGACTTGGAGAAAGCTTATGACAGAATAGATTGGCAAGGTATATGGAAGGTATTAAGAATATATGGAGTGGAGGGGAAATTGTTGAGTGCTGTGAAGAGTATGTGCGAAGGAGCTAGGGCTACGGTGCGAGTGGATGGTGAGCTGAGCGAGTTCTTTGATCTCAATGTGGAACTGAAACAGGGTTGTGTATGTCTCCATGGCTGTTTAATATATACATGGATGGGGTTGTAAAGGAGGTGCAAGGTAGGGCAGTGGATGTGGGGGTGGCTCTGATGAATGAGGGTGAGATTTTGAAGATTCCGGTGTTGCTGTTTGCTAATGATACAGTATTGTTGAATGAAGATGAATGGGAGTTGCAAGGTTTGGTGAAGGAATTTGGGACAGTGTGTAGGAGGAGGAAGCTGAAAGTTAATGTAAACAGAAGTAAAGTTATAGTGTCTGAGAGGAATGAAGTCACAGAATGCACTGTACAGTAAGGTTGGATGGTGAGGATATGGAGAATGTGAGTGCATTTAAGTACTTGGGTAGTGTGATGAGTAAGGATGGAACTTTGGGGGATGAAGTGTGTGAAAAGGTACAGCAGGGAAGGAAGGGTGTTGGTTCACTGAAAACAGTGATGAGGAAAAGGGAGGTGAGTATGGAAGTTAAGAAGTCACTGCATGATAGTATTGTGATCCCTACCCTGATGTATGGAAGCGAGGCGTGGACCTTGCAAGAGGGGAACAATAGTCAATAGTGAGAGCAGTAGAAATGAGTTACTTGAGAGGAGCATGTGGAGTGACATGGAGGGACAGTTTGACGAATGAAGAAGTGAAGGAACGTTGTGGGGTGGATGTGGATGTGGTTGAGAAGATTAGAAGTACACTGAGGTGGTTCGGACATGTGGAAAGAATGGAGAATGAAAGACTGACTAAAAGGGTGTATGTAGGTGAGGTGGAGGGAGGGAGAGGGAGGAGTAGACCGAGGATGAGATGGAGGGATGGAGTTGAGAGGTATATGAGGGAGGGGGCGTGAGTTAGGGGGAGGGTAGTCAATAGTGGGTGACAGAGCGACTTGGAGGCGTTTTGTCTGTGGCCACACTTTGCGGGATTAGGGCGTTGGGCTATAGATAGATAGATAGATAGATAAGCAAAGGCTCTGCATAGTGGGGGAGAGAGTGTGAGTTCATTGGCGCTCCCAGCTGCCCGAGATTTTGGGAGAAAATATGAAGGGGAGGAACAATTGAGGCCAGTTCGTTAGAGCATTTACGGTAAAAATATCGATAAAATAGTGCTAAAGAAGCAACATCTCTACATACTGATAACGGAGGAAGGTTCTTCGTTATGACAGGATTATTGATTAATCTAATGGCTTTATTTTGAATTTTTTCCAACTGCCTCAATGCAACCGCTCCACATCCACTCCACAGTGGTGAACAGTATTTGATCTGAGAACGAGCATGACTTTTGTATATTTTGGCAATCTGCTCATCAGTGAAGAACTCACGAACTCTGTACATAAGTCCCAGCTTTTTAGAAGCATTTTTAGCAAGGGATTTAACATAAGCTGTCCAGCTTAGGTTGGGGTTTAGAGTAACACCTAGGATATCAATTGTAGTGGATATGGGCATACTGACATAATTTAAAATTATGTGAGAGTCTGAGGGATTCTTTCTATTGGAGAAATTAATGTATTTAGTATTCTGAGCATTAAATGAGGCCAGATTTTTTTGTCCCCGTTGATTAATTTTAGAAAGGTCCTGGTTCAGATAAATTTCTGTGTTTATTTGGGAATTTATAATATCAAATTGCGTAATGGAGGTACTAAATATGAGAGAACTATGTAGGGTCGAGTCATCAGCATAAGAGTGTATTGGGTTGTGCGTGAGTGATAGAAGGTCATTTATATGTATGAGAAAGAGGGTTGGCGCCAAAACTGATCCCTGAGGTACGCCAGCATTTATGGGATGAAACTAAGAATAAATTCCATCAACCATGACCCGTATTTTTCTACTATGAAGGTAAGAAGAAATTAGAGGAAACAGTAATGCACGGCCATAGTGTGACATCTTAGACAATAAGGCCTGGTGCCATACTCTGTCAAATGCTTTTGAAATATCAAGTGCTACTGTGTGTGTTTCACCATGTTGGTCTATGGTTTTGTTAATCTGATGGGTAAGAAGGCAAAGAATATCTACGGTTGAACGTTTCTGTCTAAATCCATACTGCCGTTGCAAATACAGGAGCCAACACTGAGGAGCAATTTTTAAGTAATATGAAGGAATTTCATCTGGACCAGTGACTTTGTCTGCTGATAGATTCTGTAATACGGCTTGTACGTGTCTGGTGTGAATCATGAAAGGAGGTATTTGAGGGGAATCAAAATCAAGTACAGGAATATTATGATTTTCTGAATTTTGGGTTGAGTTTGTTGAAAAAATGTCAACAAGAAGGTTGGCTTTTCCGTGTGGGTCACGCACTAGATTTCCATTGGGGGACTGTAATGATGGAATGGAAGATTTGCTAGTGAAGTTAGTTCTGAATGAATTAAGGGTTGACCAGAATATTTTGTTATCATTTTGATTGTTTAGTAGTTTGTTAGCTTGTCTATATAGAAAGTTTGATTTAGAAAGACTGATAATAGTTTTGGCATGGTTTCTGATATTTTTATAATAGTTAAGGGCTTCTTTGGTTTTGGTCCTTGTATGAGTGTTATAGGCTTTTGTTTTATGCTCTATTACTCTAGCACAATTGTGATCAAATCATTTAGGAGAATTAAAATTTTTTCTGATATAACTACAAACACTATTCTATGAATTTCAAGTAGTTTGGAATCCATATTTCAAAAAGAAAAAAAAAACACTGTGAATGCAATGTTAATTACGAGCTCATACGAGCTTTCCTCCCGTGCTGGTTCCCCGATTGTATTCTGAGGCGGAGCTCTCATTTATTATTTATAAACACACTCACACTTTATATTTCTAGTACTTTATTACACTTCTTAATATATACAATATTTATCTATAAGTTTCTTTCAGTACTAGTAGTTTATTTTCACTCCAGGCATTCACATTCTTGTTCTGCATACTAGGGTAGAGAACGAAGCTGTCACTTTCGCTTTCATTACTCCCAGTATTCATACATGCTAGAGCGAAACTTTCACTTTCACTTTCATTACTCCTTGTATATATACTCGTATTCATATATTACTACTTATTTACATTTGTATTTACATTCTCTATTATATTTACATTATTTACATTTCTATTTTATTTACACTGTGTTATGCACTGTCACTTGCAGTAACTTATAAAACTATTTTCCACTGTTCAGTTATATTTACATTCATTGCTTTCACATGCTGTTTACACATTATTTACACATTATTTACATTTCCATTTGCACTGTTTTAGAGTCACCAGAAAGATCGTAGTCACTGTCCATCATTATCATTGATAAATTAGCCAGTTCACGTCCACAGCAGAGTCACTTAGCCCTTTACTCTTTCCCACATGAGGTTTAGTAGGGGTAGAGGTCACAGGGCCCTTTGCATGGGGCTAAAAAGTGGCGGAATCGGACAGGCGCGAATTCGACGTGGTTTCACCTTGAAAGGTGACAGAAAAACTGAATGCTGTGGCCTAGGGGCAGTGAAGGGTTGCTAATGTCAGCATGGTGACAGCTGCTAATATATAAGCTATGAAATGATTGGCAGGAAATATAGACAATACCTACCGGTAATAAATTAGGTAGTTCCAGGTGAATGTAAATATCACTTAGGCTTCTCCCTTCCTTTCTTATATATACATTTTTATTATGAGAACAGGTCATACAGCATATTTCAAGGGGATATAAACAAGGAAAATTAGCGAACGAGTGCACGTGAGGTGTTGCCAGGTGATAATTAGCCCATTCCAGATGTATGGCAGTATCAATTACCTTTTCACTTACTTTTATATATTAATTTGTTTAAGAATAGGGCAAAGGGCACATTTCAATGGATAATATGAGTGCAAAAATCCGTCCAGGATTTGTGTAGCGCAGCGCAGCTGGTCAGACGGGAGGAGAGGGTAATGGAAGGCAGGTAAGGAGGGGGGGAGTCAAGGACAGGAGAAAAATGGCTAAATTGTCAACAGTGGATGGGAGTACAGGTGACATTAGCAGAACTGAGTATAGCTGGACACTGATAGTACTGATAGATGATACAAGCCACCACTTGAAAGCACAGGCAAATTCAAGATAACACAGAATCACAAAAATGATGCCCCGCGGTATGATCCCTTGCTCCCGAGCATCACGAAAGTGAAGACCCGCGGTTAAGGGGTTAATAAAGAATTTACACCATGTGGTAAGTTATGTGTCATATAAAATTAGGTCTGAAGACCATAAGGTAACTTCTTGGGTAGCATCAACAAGGGATCTGACAGTGGTGTCGAAGAACGCTTGTGTCTCCTACTGTTTCTTACAATTAACTTGGCCCCATTTAGTTTTTTTTTTCTAACAGCAATGGCCCATGCCAGGACACATAAACTGGGCCCTTCAGATTATGTGTACACTCACTGTTTTTCCTGGAATCATTGCGAGACTATGAAGTGAGAATAATAATTACAGCTCTGTCCCAAAGACAGTAACTAGTCTCCATCTACTGCTTCATAGTGACCTTGAACCCATTGGGAAGATTTGGATTTTTTTCCCTATCAGAAATGTTTCATGACAAGACAGAAAACCTGGGCCCTTCAAATTCCTTGCACAAAATCTGGTTCTCCTGGAATCGTTGGGCAAATCTGAGGCCGGAATAATATTAGTTACATATTTTTATTATGTAGCCACAATAAGGAAGCGTCACCATGTGGTAAGGTATGTGTAACATAAACAAGATCCTAAGACCTTAGGTAATTGCTTGTGTAACATAAACAAGGGATCTGACAAATGAATTGAAGAATGCATGTTTCTGTCACTGTTTTGTACAGTGACCTTGATCCCATGGGGTAGATTTTTTTTTCTATCAGCACTGGCCAATGCCAGGACACACAACCTGGACACTTCATATTCCGTGCACAGCCTGCAGCTCTTGTGGAATCGTTGCAAGACTCTGAGGTGAGAACAATAAAAATAATACCAGGGAAAGCAATAGTTTCTATGTACTTAGTAGGTGGAGACTAATGATACCACCAAAAACAATACTCTCCACCTACCTAGTAGGTGGAGACTAACTAGAACTGTGTAACTGTCCTACAGACAGTCACTAATTTCCATCTACTGTTTCTTAGTTACCTTGACCCCACTGGGGGGATTTGGATTATTCTTTTTATATCAGCAGTGGTCCATGCAAGAACAGATAACCTGGGTCCTTCATATTCTATGCGCAGTCTCCGGCTCTCCAGGAATTGTCAGGAGACTCTGAGGCCTTAATAATAATAATTACGTATTTTTTATTGTATAGCCACAATAGGCAAGTTTATCATGTAGTAAGGTATGTGTAATATAAACAAGATCTGAAGACCATAAGGTAACCCCTTGTGTAACATCAAGACATCTAACAAAGATGTCAAAGAATGCATGTGTCTGCTACTGTTTCTCACAATGACCTTGGCCCCATTTGGGAGATTTCGATTTTTTTCTCAGCAGGGGCCTATGCCAGGACTCATAATCTGGGCCCTTCAGATTCCTTGCACAATGTCAAGTTTTCCTGGAATCCCTGTGAGACTTAGGTGAGAATAATCATAACTAGAACTCTGTCATTGTCCTGCAGACAGTCACATGTCTGCACCTACTGTTCCAGATGGAGGTCCTCAATACTATCTGAAAAGTCAAATATTACATTTCTTGCAATGACTTTTACCCCATTTGGCAGATTTGGAATTTTATTCAATGAACAATGACTCATCCCAGGACACATAACCTTGAACCTTCAGATTTTTTTCCCCAGTCTCCAGTTTGCTGGAATCGTCTGGAAACTCTGAGGCCATAACAATAAAAACTAGAATCTATAACTGTGCTATAAACAATCGGTAGCCTTCACCCACTGTTTATTAGTGACCTTAACCCCACTGGAGAGATTTGGATTTCTTTTTCTATCAGCAATGGTCCACTCCAGGACACATAACCTGGGCCTTTCAGATTCCACGAGCAGTCTCCAGTTCTCCTGGAATCGTTGGAAGACTCTGAGGTGAGAATAATAATAATAATAATACCAGCAAAAACAATAGTCTTCATCTACTACGTAGGTGGAGACATATAATACCAGCGAAAACAATAGTCTCCTCTTACGTAGTAGGTAGAGGCTAATAATACCAGTGAAAATAAGAGTCTCCACCTATGTAATAGGTGGAGACCAATAATAATAATAATGATAGTAATAATAATAATAAAAATTAGAACTCTGTAACTCCCCTGTGGACAGTCACTAGTCTACCTACTGTTTCTGTCAAAGACCCTCACCCCATTGGGAAGATTTTGTTTTTAAATAAAACGAAATAAACTCAGAGGAATCGATTTGCCAATTTTCATTTTCAAATTACATGTTCAGGTCGTGTTGAAATCTCCATTAGACATGACCACCATATCTTGTTCACTCATAATACCGTTGTGACTCGTTTTGCCACATCAGTAAATGTTTTGGATTATTTTCTACCTGCAATGGCCAATGCCAGGACACATAACCTGGGCCTGTCAGATTCCTTCCACGGCCTCCGCTTCTCCTGGAATCATCGTGAGACTCTAAGGCCTGAATAACAATAATACCAGCAAAAACAACAGCCTTCACCTTTGTAATTGGTGGAGAATGATAACAATAACTAGAACAAAGTAAAATTGTTCAACGACAATTTTCAGAAAGAGAAACGTCCTGCAGCTAATGCTAACTACAAGCCGAGCCTAGAAAGGGACCTTGAGGTTTAGGACACTGATCTTGTTTATGTCACTTTAGTGCATCACAGTCTGTAAGTCCATCGAGTTTGGTTGCTCTAGCTTTAATCCTTCATGAAAATTAAGTGACATCAGGAATATCCGGAAAAATCCCAATTTATGACAGCAGGCGAGGTCAAGGTCACTGATCATGTGCTTGTCATTTTAGGTCATCACATCCTATAAGTCCACCAAGTTTGATGGCTCTAGATTTAATCCTTCATGGAAAATTTGGTGATATCCGGAAGATCCCCCAATATTTGACTCCAAATGATCTCGGGGAATATTCATCCAATTGATTATACTCCTTTCAGATTTGTTCCCTGGAGAGGGGCATATACAACACAAATGTCAGCTTTCTAGCTTAATGGTTTCTGGGATACAGTCAACTATTTGGCTTTCTATGTTCTGGACAATAGCCAAAGATCAGTTTCACCGATTTCAATTTTGCCAGATGAAGCGGCCAGCTGGGGGATTCAGCTTATATGGTTCGAAGACTTTAGGTTAAACAGCCTATGAGTAATGGCTATTTGCATAATAATAATAATAATAATAATTATTATTATTATTATTATTATTATTAATTTTGTCATAACATGAGAAGTTAATTTCCGAGTAGCCATAGCAATGGACCGTACATCTAGTCACCTTCAAATGAAGCCCTACATATTTTTTGACGCCATCAAATAAGCAAAACCCACTACACGGATATGCCGTAGCCTGCCTGAATAAGTAACTGTCGCAAAAACTCTGGGGTAATACTTTTTCAACGATTGTCTTGTGTTTGTTCCTATTTGCTTCGTTGTTTCGGTTCTGTTATTTGTCAGTTATTCCCTCAGTCATTCCCTCCTGCCAGGTAATTGTCCGTATTGGGAAAAAAAAAAAAAAACTACGGTTTTTCGATATGAGAGAATTTATAATGCCTTCTTGATGATAGACTCAGTGGTTATTTTTCCATATCTATAGAATGTTCCTCAATACCGTTGTGAAATGTTAGTGTCATACATTTGCACAATCATCACATTCATACCATGTTATAAACATTATCAATTTATTCGCAATTATCAGCATTTTCTTCTGTCTCGTACGAGAGTAAGGGTGACATCAAGAGAGAGGAAGTTGAGGAAGCTGAGGAGTAAAAGCCTGACCACGCAAGAGAGAGGCTATTATAGGAAGCAGCAAATTGGAATAAAATGTGTTCTGGGAAACGGCTAACTGTAAATGATTTGTATTAAAGCAATAAATAAGGTGATCGCAGTAAACTACAGTCATCAGTGAAATCTTACTGTGAATATTCTAACGTCATACAGTGCATGAGGTTGTTTTCTCTCGCATTCCCACCATACAACCCCATTAGATTGGGTAACACCAACCACGAACTGTCCCCTAAAAAAAGAAATACTCGTTAGAAGTACAAATAAATATTTCCACACGTTTCGTGCATGTCCTTGCAAATCTTCCGAATTATGTAAGGAAATATAAATCTATGTGTAAGTGCAATAATATACATATAAGTATAAACTGCCTTTCTTTATATTTTATAAGCATACGTACATTCAAAGATCGAAAA
>NC_136966.1:30404312-30596812 GCF_032717465.1 Coenobita brevimanus
ATGATGGAGCCCTGAGGGGATATTCTCCCGCATTTGGTCTGATCAGCTAGTCAGGTCAGGTGCGGGTAAGGGGATGGGTCTGTTATGATGTGGCAGGGGTAAACCAGTTCTGCTGTCGGGCCCTGCTGCAGATGTCACTGATTGCATTGCGCAGTTGACCCTTGTGCGGTGTGGTGCGGTGAAGATCTGTCCGTTCTCCCCTTTGGGGCTAAGATGCGAATGAATGTGTTTGAATGGATGAGTAAATGGGGAGTGTGTCGTCCTGTCTTGGCTACCTCCCTTTCCTTGGGGGAAGCAGCCTAGGTATATAGATAGATAGATAGACCATTTTTTGGCCATGTGGAGAGGATGGAGAGTAAGAGACTGACGAGGAGAGTGTATGTGAGTCAGGTGGAAGGGGAGAGAGGAAGGGGGAGCCCAAGGATGAGTTGGAGGGATGGAGTGGAGAGGTATATGAGAGAGGGGTGTGTGAGCTGGGAGCAGGGCAGTGAAACGGCGGGGGACAGGGCGACGTGGAGGCGATTTGTTTGTGGCGACCCCATATGGGATTAAGGCGTCTGGCAATAGATATAGATAGACTATTTTTTCTTATCTTCGAATTCTACTATGTAAAATTATTTGACTATCTTAGTTGCAACGTGGAACTCATTGTTTCCTTTCCTCCATTTTCAGAAATATCCATTCTAGGGTATTTCAGTATTGACCATCATCTTTGCCTCTCCTCTCCGTTCACTGGTTCACCGGATAGCTTAAGCAACCTTACAGTTGTCCCAACCTTAATGAGCAAAAGTAGCTTCACAGCAATCTACCCATTTCCCAAACCAACTTGAAGTGTTACAATGTACTTGACATTTTCTTGCAATTAATCATTCTGCCTACTCTGTCAGTCTGTTCTCTCTGTTTTGCTCCTACAATCAGACTTATCACAGTGACCTGTCCTATCACTTCAGTTAGGCCTGTGGACCCTCCTAAGTGGCTGTGTCTGGCATAATGGTGCTGCAGATTGGGAGGCCCTCAGATAGGACTTCTCTGAATGATTACTGCTTCCATCGGTGAGAGCCATATGAGCGTTTTCTACACATCATCTAGCTTATCCTCTCTGCTATGGAAGCATACTCTTCTTTCTCTTACCCTCTGACTACAGAAAAAAAAAAATAGATTGACCATGTTTGTTCAGTTGTCCACAACAAGTTGATGTCTTACGAAAGTTACCTGCACAAACATACCTTTGAATCTCGTTCTTTATACAACTCTGCCTTAATCACGCAAATTCTGTACTTCCACGCAAATTCTGTACTTCCATTCCCCCAGACAATTTCATTTTCTCCATGTTCTTTTAAGTCTGCAGTCCAGTTCATCCCCCTCCTTCTGGTATTTTCCCAAAAACCTCGCAAATTATCTTCATCTCCATTTCCTCTTCTTTTCCGTTATGATGGTTCTGTGGCTATTTCTTTTAATCATAAGACACAACTCTTTGGCCAGATATCCTCCGTCATCTTATCCCCTTTACTTCCCAATGCCCATCAATAACAATTTCTTTTAAAATGTATATTCTGCCCTCACTTCGCTCACTACTTACAGAGCATTCTTACTGGACCCTCTACTTTCAAAGCATATGGAATCAGTTGGCTAAAACATCCTGTTTTCCTACTTCTCTGTCAACTTGTACCTTTCCTTTTTGCCGAAAATTTTCCTCATTCAGCATGTTTCGAAGAAGGGTGACCACACCCAGCCAATAACTTGCCCAATTTCTCCGATATCTTATGCTTCTCAACTTACTCTTTCTAATTCAAAACAGAAGGATTTAGTAGCATTGTTCCTCTCATAACTTTTGTGACCACCTACAAGTTCGGGCTCCACCAGGGAAACTTCGCTGACGATCTTCTCACTTTCCTTTCCTCATCTTGGTCATTCTCTTGACACCACAGTGGCTTTCAACTGAGTTTGGCAAAAATCTGCAATTTCTGTAGTGTCTTCCTGTGGGTTTTGTACTTTTGTCGGTCTCTTCAACGCAAGCTTCCTATCTGGTGATTTATAACTGTCACGGAGGAAAGATTTGGGAAGTGGAGAGATGGTATGGGGCACAATGGCTTAAGATAAAACAAAAGTAATGTTATCTGGGGTTGGTGTCGGTACTGTCAAAGACGGGGGAGAGTTGCCATGTGCAATCTGCCACAATGGCGTGGGAAGTAATTCCATCTTGAGCAGTGCTTGTGGTAAGTGGGTGCATAAGAGATGTGGTGGTATTAGAAGTATATAGTTTGCGAAATAATGCTGATTATATGTGTGTGTGTGTGTTGGGGAGAGCAGGTGGAGATAGACTGTCAGGAGTGAAAGGATTGAACTTGCTGGTGAGTCTCTTGAGTGTGTGGAAGAGTTTTGTTATTTGGGAGACATATTATGTGCTGGAGGTGGGGCTGGAGCTAGCTCTGTGACTAAGGTGAGGAATGGTTGGAAGAAGTTCATGGAGCTGTTGCCTCTCCTGACATTGAGAGGGCTCTCCCTCGTTCTAAGGCGTACTTAGGGACCTTTGTATGCAGCATGTGTTAGGAGTGTAATGCTATATGGTAGTGAGACCTGGGCAGTAAAAGATGAGGATATTCGCAAGCTCAAACGTACAGGAATGACAATGATTAGCTGGATGTGCAGTACGTCCCTGAGTGCAAGGCCTGGGGGGGCTAGGTTTACAATGGAGTGTATTGGTGTTGTGGTATGGAGAGGTAGATTGAGGTGGTTTGGGCATGTAGAGAGGATGGGGGATGGTAATTGGGTGCAGAAAGTAAGAAGCGTTAATATTAGGGGAAGGGTTGCGAGGTGTAGACCAAAAAAGGCCTGGGACGAGGTCAGTAAGTGGGACTTCAGAGTTAAGGGACTGAACAGGGAGGTTGCCAGAGATCGAGCAGCATGGAAAGCTGCCATTAGGTGACCAAGGCCGATACATGCAAGGATGTTGGAGCCCTCTAAAACGAAACCAAATGTTGCAATCTGCCACTGATCCATTTCTGAGGCTACCAAAATCGGTGTTCCACAGGGTTCTTTCCTGGAACTAACTGTCTTTGTTCTACTCATCAGTTATCTTGTACCCTGCACATCTATATGCATCTACTAATATATGAATAGCTCAGTTAGTCCTAACTGCCCTCTCAGCATCTGTCATGGCAGTTACTTTGCAAATCAAGGGATAAATGTTTGGACACACCAAATGTCTGAAATGGAAATAATTTATGAGTGTAATAAAAGAAATCTTGTTGCTAGTTAGTCCGACCTTTAAAAGTCTTTAACAGGAATGTCCCTTAATGTCCACTAATACCCATCTCTGTTCTTATCATCTTCTAGTATCCTTGGAGTTTCATTAACTTGGAAATATTCACCGGAAGATCATAGTATCTCCCTAGCAAAATCCACTTCTAATAAACTGTGATTGCTAATTGACTCCATGCTTTCTCTACCTTTGCATAACACTTGCCTATGTAGAAGAGTCCTCTTTGTTCATGTGTAGAGTACAGATCGAAAACTCTGGGGGCTTCTAACATAGAGCTCTACTAAACAGGGCGTAGATTATAGCAGCAGTCGAGCTGGGTAGTGCTCCTGAGATGGTTGGAAAGCTGATGACAGAGAGCTGGTTCAAAAGTTTCATCAGCTGCTGGGGTTAGCTTCTGACTATTCCCCTTTGCTGGTCTTTTTCAGTGTTTTAATAACACAGAGATTAGGCCAGCATGCACTTCAGTACAAGTTACCCTAACGATTAACACCAAACTACATGCACATTATGCTCTACACTTCCTGTTTAAAATTTAACAAGAATGACATCCCATCGACAAGTCTCGGAGCCCCCCAGGGGTGGGGGGGAATACCAGGTACCATGAAGCCCCCACCATCCATCCTGTTCCTCTTGACGACCAAGTGAGATGTCCGGAACCACTGTCTGACTCGTTTCTTCTTGATTTCAGCAACATTCGCAGCCTTTCCTCTAACTTTTTCACTGTTGAACACTAACTCTCATCTAACCTTCACATACTCTTCCTCACTGAGACGCAGCTGTCAGAGGCGATTGATAGCACACCCTTGTTTGTAGCCTCCTACTTTCTCTATACTCATTTCAAAGCCAAAGGTGGCTGTTGTGTATATGTACGCGACAACATATTTTGCTCCTGTGTTCCTTAGCTTGAATCTTCTGGATTCTCTACTCTCTGGCTTCGGCTATCCTGTCATTCTGTGACTGAATATGTCTGTACCGTTTATTTATCCCCTAATTCTACTGACTATGAAATATTCTCTGACTATCTTACTTCTAAAATGGAACAAATCCTATCAATTATTCCTTTCTCTGAAATCACCATTCCAGATGATTTCAATGTTCACCACCACCTTTGGCTCCACCTGGTGAGACAGCCTACATCTTTTCTATCCTTAATGACCTGGAGCAGCTTGTACAGCACTCTACCCGTATCCCTGATCACCTTGGAGAGAGTTCAAACATACCTGACCTCTTCTTTACAACTAATCCTTATTCTTACACTGATATCTTTTCATTCCACAGGGCTCATCAGATCACAACCTTATCACCTTAACCTGTCCTATCGCTCCAGTAAGGCCTGTGGATTCTCCCAAGAAGCAGCAACTGTGACACTTTGGAGCTGCTGATTGGGAAGCCTTCAAGCTGTACTTCTTTGATTTTCCCTGGAATGGATATTGCTTCCTTGTCCACAAGCCATCTCAGTGTGCTTTCCACATTACGGAGTTTATTCCCTCTAGCATGGAAGCATTCATTCCTTTCTCATATCCTGTGACTAATGCCAAAAAAAAAAAAAATGGTTTAACTGCATTTGTTCTAAAGCTGTCCACAACAAGGAGATGGCCTACAAAAGGTACCGGAGCGAAATCACTCCCGAATCTCACTTTTATGTTTCTGCTTGAAAACATGCTAACCCTCTTCTTCGCTCTGCTAAAAATAATTTCATTCATACTAAATGCTCTGGACTCTCCAACTGAAATTCTTCATGTTCCTTCTGGCACCTAGCCAAAAACTTTTCTAACTACTTTGCCTGATCATCCTTCCCTTCTCATTTCCACTCTGATGGCTCTTTAGGTATATCTTCTACTGATAAAGAACTCTTTGCTCAGACGTTCCCCTGTGGTTAATCCTTAGACAATTCCAATTCTGTTCCTCCATCACATCCCCCTTTTGACTTCATTATGGCTGATATTAAAATGTCTTCAATTGATGCATTTTCTGTCATCACTGGCCTCGGTTCTAACAAGGCATATGGGCCTCATGGATTCCCTCCTGTTGTCCTCAATAACTGTGCATTTGTGCTTACACCCAGCCTAGGTAAACTCTTTCGCTCCTCTCTGTCGAGTTGTACCTTTCCTTATTGCTGCAAGTTTGCTCTCATCCAGCCTGTCCCAAAGAAGGGTGACATTCTCAGCCGTCTAAATATCAACAAATAGCTTTCACATCCTGTAGTGCAAAGGTTTTAAGTCTATTCTTAACTAAAAAAAAAAATTGTGAGGCACCTTTCCTATCACAACCTTCTTTCTGATCATCAGTATGGGTTCTGCCAGGGAAGCTCCACTGGCAATCTTCTTACCTACCTTTCAGACTCCTGGTCTCCCTCCTTTCGGGACTATAGCGAAAGCTTCGCCATTGCACATGACATGTCAATGGCTTTCGATCGAGAGTGGCATATATTTTTAATTTCCAAACTGCCCTCTCGTGGTTTCTATCCTTCTGTCTGTGCCTTCATTTTTAGGTTCCTTTCTGGTCGTCCTATAGCTGCTGTTGTAGATGGCCACCGTTTTTCTGCTAGAGCTATCAGTAATCATGTTCTTGCCTTTTATTCATCAATGACTTTCTTAGCTTTACATCTATTCCTATCCACTCATACACAGATGACTCCACTCTTAACCTTTTGATTGGCTTCCTGTAACGTCCATCTCAGTAGCTGCTTCAACAAACAAGGGATCAGGTAATGGCACACCTGATGTCTGACTTGGCTCATATCTCTAACTGGGGTAAAAGTAATTTTGTTGTTTTTCATGCATCAGTATCTCAATTCTTACAACTATCACTACGACTATTATCTTCCGCAGAAATATCCTCTAATTTTAACAAAACCCAACTCAGTCTTGTATCTTCTTTACACATCCTTGGGGTTTCATTCTCTTGGGATTTATATCGGAAAGATCATATTCTTACCTCTTTCGTACAATCTGCCTCCAAAAGATTAGGTGTGCTGAGCTGACTCTGACAGTCGTTGACTTTATACAAGGGTTTTATTCGCCATTGCGTAGAGTATAACTCTCATGTGTCGGGAGACTTCCCACATACAGCTCTTCGCAACAAGGTGGAGTCAAAGGCTTTTGGTCTCATTAACACTCCTTTTCTTACTGGCCTCTTTCAACCTCTGTCTCTGTGGCACTGTTTCATCTTTATCTCTTTTCTATCCCTACTCCAATGGTCACTGCTCCTCTGAACTGTCTGGTTGCATCCCTCCATCACTACGGTGGAGGCATAGCACCAGTCTAGCAACAAACTCTCATCCCTTTTCTATCCAGCTGTCTTATGCAAGTGTTATCCGATGCTTACAGTCCTTCATGTATGCAACAGGTTAATTCTGGAACTCTCCTCTCTCTGCGTTTCCTGCTGCCTACGATCTCTAGTCTTTCAAACGCGGTATGTCCAGGCAGCTTGAAATAAACGGATCTTAAATTTGGTTGTGTGTTACCTTGTCTTTGTTCTTTCCTAGAGGGAACAATATTGCAGGCTACTGACCTCTGGTTCCTTTTTTCTTGCATAAAAAAAAAAACGGGTTAGAGACAAAAGGCTTTTCATTTGACCAGCTCCCCTTCTGTCACTGACTCCCTTCAATCTCTCTCTCTCTCTCTCTCTCTCTCGCGCGCGCGCGCGCGCCGCTGTAATCCACTGCCTCTTCTTTATTCCTGGTACATTTGAATGGCAACTGCTTTTTTAAACTGTCTTCTTATGTCAAGCGTCCATTACGTTAAGCTCCAAGCACCCATTTGGCAGTATAATTGCTCCCCTTTTCTCTCCAACTCTAAAGTGCAAAATGTAACCAATACTTTCCAGTCGTTTATGGATGCAATAGGTAAAACCTGGAACTGTCTTCCTTAGTCTGTCTTTCTGTCTACATGACCTATCATCTTTTAAATGCAATGTGTTCAGACATCTTAGTATTAGTAGATATTGAATTTGATTTTCTTTTTTTTTTCCCCTTCGAGAGAGCTTATCTACTGGCAGTTAGCCTTTGCTTCTTTCTTCTTTGCATAAACATTTGTGTATACGTTTATGTGTGTGTGTGTGTGTGTGTGTGTGTGTGTGTGTGTGTGTGTGTGTATGTGTGTGAAATTTGCACCTTTCTGTCTCTATGTCAGATGCAGTTTCCAAAAAGGTCACATTGATTATTCGTTCAACAGTTCAGATCATGGAGGACAGGAAAAATTACCATGCACAATATAGTACGAAAAACTGGTGTGTAATGATGATTACGGTACTGACGATGGTACTAGTGACAGTGCTAATGATAACAGAGGTGAAGTCAATTACAATAATTAAGATATTACTGATACCGAAAATTTTAATACAGTACACTGCACACAAGTCTCTCCAGCTACACCCTCGGCCGGTCCTCTCCCATTCCACTAATTTTCCCCATGATTGTTCTCACCCTGTGGATTCATTTTCCATCGTGGAACTGTCATCGCTCTTGAACCAATTTTCCCGTTTGGCTCAGCTTCCCTCAATTTACTTTTTTTTTTTTTTTTTCCATGAAACTATTTTCCCCACAGACCTATTTTCTCCATTAACCTACTATCTTCCATGTGTAAGCGGACGGACTTTTGTTGATTAGTCGTCATGACTCAGATGCTGCCAGAATATTGGCAGTGGCCACTGCATCTGGGCAAATCTGTTGGTATGACTGTTTTATGTGTAGGCCTACACAGCTGACAAATCTTAAACTCAGCGTTGTCATGGCACTGGGCAACACACAAAGGAATCTCACTTACCTTTCCCCGAATGATTTTAGCAGTGACAGAGAACTACTAGACTCCGGGAGTGTAACACGGCTCTCTCCCAATGAAGTATCAAGTAGCAGTACATTCTTTAAGAATAACCTGAATTCCTGATGGTATATTTATAGACCTACAGTACATCACACATTTTGGTGCCAGTGAGATCAAGAACATGCCCTCACTCAAGTTTATTTGCCGTCAAATTCAATAGCCTGCATACTGACCGCCTGGCATCTGTCACCAAGCCTGCCTGTCACAAAGCCTGTCTGTCACCAAGCCTGTCTGTTGCCAAGCCTGTCTGTCACCAAGCCTGTCTGTTGCAAGTCTGCCTGTCACCAAGCCTGCCCGTCACCAGGCCTGGCACTTCATTCTGACCACGATTCTGCTCATTGTCAAACCCCCATCAGTCCGGTGACCTGCAACTCACCCTCTTCACCTCCTGTCGACGAGAGTGGAACATCAGGTCAACCAGCCAAGAAGACACCCATCAATATCACCTCACGCCTCACTCAATGCCTTGCATCTATATTTAGCACCATATGCTGTATAAATAGGTGGTGAGTTAGAACCATTGAGTAAAAACTTTCTTCTATTATTTCCTGACCAATAATCTTTAAACATTATATTTTTTCTTCTCTTACTCGATTATATTACGGTACTTAAACAATTTCCCCACATCATATCTCATACACCCGATTTTCTTTTACTATATTCATCCATATGAACACTTCATTTGTAGATAATTTATGTATAAAATGGTAGTTAGAGGTGCCCACCATCCACTCACTCGATGTAGTGCTGCTTTTGGGTGCCTGCCCTTTCTTCTCTTCCTCCCTTCTTTCCTTCCTTCTTCTACTGTCTATCTTTCTTTCATTCTTACCTCCTCCTTCTGTCGACGGGTGACTCTACATTGAGTGACCAGGGAAAAGGTTTATTGTGCACCAGGAAACCATTCACTATGCTGGATGGTAATCATATAACCAAATTATTGCGCCTGGTGGTTTAGTGGGTAAATAAGGTACTCCAGTCTAATTGAGCCGGCGCAGGTTTATCATCCAAGGGGTGGTTGGGGTTTAATGCTCACGTAATGCCACCCAGGGATGAGTGAGGTTAATCACTTTCATCTTAAATGTCAGGAACAACATGCTTGGCCCCGGGTTCCTACGCTCCTCATGGGACCACACTGGATTAGTTGATGAATGAATAAATAAAGACTCTCCTTTTATAACTGTTGTTGTACATGGTAGTTTATTTTAGTTCAAAAGGAATCTCTTTACTTGTATTCACATACCTAATATTTTCATTCTAATTTTTTTTTTTCTCACCAATTCATTTCTTAATGACATTTCATTACTTTAACAAGAAAAATTTATCCGAAGCTGGTACACATGCTTCCAGAGATGAAACAAAACCAAAACAGATAAACTCACAGGAAAATCTTACTCATCTAAGAAACAGAAAGACATTCACAACTAATCGTTCAGTCAGCTGTGCCCCATTCATATCCTGCCCCCATTATATCACACAATCCTCTGTTACCTTCTCCTACTTCTGTTTTCGAACCCTTTAACTGCGGGGCGTCACTTTCGTGACGCTTGGGAGCAAGGGATCATACCGCAGGGCGTGACTTTTGTGATTCTGTGTTATTTTGAATTCGCCCGGGCTTTAAAGTGGTGGCTTGTATCATCTATCAGTATTGCCAATGTCCAACACTAGTCAGCACTCCTAATCTCATCTGTACTCCCATCCATTGTTGACAATTTAGCCATTTCTCCCCTTTCTTGACTCCCCTCCCTACTTCCCCTCCATTACCCTTTCCTCTCGCCTGCATAGCTGTGCTAATCTAAGTAAATCTTCCCTGGAATTTTCCACTGATTTCATCCATTGAAATAAGCCCTATGCCCTAGTCTTATACCAAATAATATATACAAAAAAGAAATAAGGCAAGTGAGAGTGCCATACACCTGGAATTGGCTAATTATCACCTGCCAACACCTCACGTGCACTCGTTCGCTAATTTTCGCTGTTTATTTCCCCTTGAAATATGCCGTATAATCTATTCTCGTAATAAAAATATATATAAGAAAGGAAGGGAGAAGCCTAAGTGATATTTACATTCACCTGGAACTACCTACTTATTGCAGGCCTCCACACTGTATTCTACGCCAAGTAAATCTTCCCTGGAATTTTCCACTGATTTCATCCATTGAAATAAGCCCTATGCCCTATTCTTATACCAAATAATACATACAAAAAAGGAATAAGGTATGTGATAGTGCCATACACCTGGAATTGGCTAAATATCACCTGACAACACCTCACGTGCACTCGTTCGTTAATTTTCGCTGTTTATTTCCCCTTTAAATATGCCGTATAATCTATTCTCGTAATAAGAATATATATAAGGAGGGAAGGGAGAAGCCTAAGTGATATTTACATTCACCTGGAACTACCTAATTTATAATGTATTGTCTAGATTTCCTGCCAATCATTTCATAGCTATATATTAGCAGCTCTCATGAGGCTGATGTTGGCAGTAATGCTCTCTCCCTAGGTCGGCCACCCCGACCCACCAATATGAGTTTACTGTCGTCTTTCAAGGTGAAAGTACGTCGGATTCGTGCCTGCTAAATTCCGCCGCTTTTTAGCCCCATGCAAAGGGTCCTGTGACCTCTATCCCTTACTAAACCTCGTGTGGAAAGAGGTAAAGGGCTGACAAATGATAGAGAGTGACTACGATCTTTCTGGTGAGTAAAACAGTGCAAGTGGAAATGTAAATAATGTGTAAATAATGTGTAAACAGCAAGTGAAAGCAATGAATGTAAATATAAGTGAACAGTGGAAAACAGTTTTATAAGTTACTGCAAGTGACAGTGCCTAACACAGTGTAAATAAAATAGAAATGTAAATAATGTAAATAAAATAGAGAACGTAAATAGAAATGTAAATGAGTAGTATTATAAGAATACGAGTATATATACTAGGAGTAATGAAAGTGAAAGTTTCATTCTAGCATGTATGAATACTATGAGTTATGAGAGTGAAGGTGAAAGTGACATTCACTCTCAACACTAGTATACAGGACGAGAAAGTGAATGCTACTGTACATATTTTACTGAAAGAGAAACTGAATGCCTACAGTGACAATAAACTACTATTACTGAAGGACTCTTATGGATAATGACTGTAGATATATATAAGTGTTATATAGTAACAGAAATATAAACTGTGAGTGTTTTTATGAATAATAAATGACAGAACACCAGCGGCGAAAGATGTCAAGTGGGAAGGTCATATGCCCTCGTAATTTTCATTGCTTTCACAGTGTTTTTTTTTTTTGGAGTATGGATTCCAAACTATTTGAGAATCATAGAATAATGTTTCTAGTGATAATATCAGGTTGTGGTAATCATATTACGGGTTGTTGGGAAGTGTAAAGTGGAGATTTCGTTACCCAACTTCAGAGGTCTCCACAAGTCCTACGGTACTCGACGAAGGCTCAACAAACATCCCAGGAGAAAGCTGAAGGTATGTGCCATAAGCGTATTTGATTTTAATATTCTAGGACTAATAACTGATTTTTGGCAAATATTTTTAGAGAGTCTGTCGGAGCGCGAATATGCCCGCGGGAGCCGCAAGTCAAAGCAAAACAAGCCCGCGGTTAAGGGGTTAAAAACATGATATTTCAACCTGCAACCCCTCCTGCCCCTCAAACAATCAGCTTCGAAGAGGCATCGTGTACTAAATTTATAGTTAATAACCCTGCTATTAGAGTGTATGACTTCATTAGCGCTGTTCAGTCTGCAGTTACAAATAGAGGACTTACAAAAGACCGTGCTAAAATTGTATATCTTAAAAGAATATTGGATGATGGTTATTCCAGAGTGGGATCCCTTTTAAGATGTAGAGTCTTGGAGAAGTTTACTTCCATTGATGAATCTATCTATCTGTCTATTGCCAGATGCCTTAATACCATACGGGGTGGCCACAGACAAATCACCTCCACATTGCCCTGTCTCCCGCCATTTCACTGACCTGCTCCCAGATCACACACCCCTTCCTCATATACCTTTCCATTCCATCCCTCCATCTCATCCTTGGCCTCCCCCTCCCCCTTTCCCCCTCCACCTCACTCACATAGACTCTCCTCATCAGTCTCTCACTGTCCATCCTCTCCACATGGCCAAACCACTTCAGTGTGTTTCTCCTAACGCTTCCTATCACGTCCTCATCCACATCCCAACGCTCCTTCACTTCCTCATTTGTCAGTCTGTCCTTCCATGTGACTCCACATGTTCCTCTCAAATAACTCATTTCCACTGCTCTCACTCATGACTTGTGTCCCTCCAACAAGGTCCAATCTTCGCTTCCATACGATAGAGTTCGTATCACTAAACTGTTATGTAGTAACTTTTTGACTTCCATGCTCCCATCCCTGTTTCTTATCACTGCTTTCAAGAAACCAGCAAACTTTCGTCCTTGTTGTACCCTTTCAAGCACTTTACACCCCAAACTCCTATCCATACTCATCACACTACCTAAGTACTTAAACGTACTCACATTTTCCATTTCCTCACCACCCAGCCTCACTGTACATTCACTGACTTCACTTGTCTCGAAGACCATAACTTTCCTATTCCCTACATTCACCTTAAAATCCCGTTTCTTACACACTCTCCCAAACTCATCTACCAAGCCTTGCAGCTCCCCTTCGTCTTCACTGAACAACGCAGTATCATCTGCAAGCAACAGTACAGGGAGTCTGCAAACACTGCTCTCTCTCATTAGGGCCACTCCAACATCCACTGCCCTACCTTGTATCTCTTTTATAACACCATCCATATACAGATTGAACAACCATGGAGACATGACACATCCCTGTTTCAACCCAACCTTCAAATAGAAAAATTCACTCAGTTCACTGTCCACACACACTGCAGCCTTAGCCTCCTCATACATACCCTTCACAGCATTCAACAAGTTCCCATCTACTTCATATATTCTTAATACTTTCCACAATCCTTGTCTCTGAACCCTGTCATATGCTTTCTCCAAATCCATGAAGGTCACATACAACTTGTTTCCCTTCTCTAGAAACTTTTCCTTTAAGGAACTAAGAATGAATATCTGATCTACACAATCTCTTCCCTTCCTAAAACATCCCTGTTCTTCTCCAACTAAATCCTATGTTAATTCCATACTCTGTCAATAAGTATCCTACCATATACTTTTCCTATTACACTAAGAAGACAAATGCCCCTATGATTACCACACACTTCTTTTTCCCTTTTCCTTTGTACAAGGGAAGTATTATACCCGACTTCCAATCCTTCGGGACTCTACCTTCCTCCCTGGCCAGCCTGCACGTCTTCCACATCCATTCTACTACCATCTCTCCGCCATGCTTCAGCATTTTACCACACACTCCATCAATTCCTGGGGCTTTCCCCATTGTGACTTTCTTCTTTGCTTCTACAACTTCCATCCTACTGATTTCCCCCTCTCTTCTCACATCCCTCCTTTTCCCAGCCATTCTCCAGCCACTTACACTCGCATTACTTTCATTCTTTACATTCAACAATTCATTAAAGTGTTCTCTCCATCTGCTCACTTTTTCTCTCTTCTTCACTAGTAATCTACCATTTTTATCTTTCACTCCCCGACTAACTTCATTGCCACCCTGTGTAAGTCTTACATTCCCTCCACTTTAAACTCAAATTCCTTCCAAATTCCTCATTCACTCTCTTCTTTCTCTTACTAATCTTTTCACCTCTCTCTTCCTCTTTCCATATAACTCTCTCTTCCGTCTCTCAACTTCTTCCACATCTTTGTTTCTCATCCACTCACTATATGCATTCTTCTTTTGTGCCACAGCCTGTCTCACATCTTCATTCCACCATGCTGTTCCCTGCACCCCCTTTCGTCTTCTCTTCACCCCTCACACCACCTCACATGCTGCACATATTTCTTCTGGAAATATCTTGCACACACGTTCCACGTCCTCCATCTGCCCAACCCATATTTACCCAATCGCTCCTCCAATTCTCCCTAATACTCCGCCTTTTTCTCATCCCCTTGTAACCTCTCCACTCTCCTTGCATCTACTCCTTCCTCCCATCCTTCCCTTCTTCTATTTCACCATTTTACTTGGACCTTGATTATGACCACCAGAGTCCACTCTCCCTACCTCTATAATTATACCCTTCCATCCATTATACACCTTCGCAACCTTTCATCCACGCACACATAAATAATCATTGCCTTCCTTACATTCAGTTCACCACTCACCCTTCTCATTACTCGCCATGTATACCTGTGGATCATTTTGTGCCTGCAGAGGGTATTGGCTATCACCAACCCCCTCCAGGTACGAATGTCCACTAAAGCATTGCCATTCTCATCAATCTTTGATGAATGCTGTAATAAATTCGTAGATTTTTTGGTAACCACATGAAAGCAGGATGTATGATGAGCATCTACAGAGTACTGCAAAGTATGAGACAGGATAAATTCACCCCTCCCAAGCAAGATGCGCAATTAGATGCCACTTCGGTGTCAGTAGCAACAGGAAAGGAATTTTTTGAGCCATTGCGAAACAGTCTGTGGACAGATACTGATGGTATGTGAATATCCACTTTACACTAAGTGATGTAGCAACGTTACTTAGTAATCTCAGGGTCATGAATTGGTTTAGCATGGATGAACTAGACGATATGTTAGAGATTCAGTTTTCTCCAAGGGATGACATAACCACGCTAGCTGTAAAGATAAAAGAGAAACTTGGTATCATACCTACTCAAGCATTTCATACAGTTCAACAAGTTACTATCCCAACACCACCTTTTAATTCTCAAGGTCAAGGACACTTTTCACGTCCATTCAATGGACAAACTATCACTCCACGTTCACCAGCTATATCACGTGCAATCCCTGTGTCCCAAAGCAGCTTCTCTCATGACCATACCTGATTTAAAAGTAGAAATAAGACCGTTTGTTGGTACTGTAAATGATCAGGCCATCATGTAACTCATTGTTACAAGAGACTAGGATATGAAGGAGGACACAGGCGTGATAGTAGATCACCTTGACAATCATTCAGTAATAACCTCCCATCAGAACTAGCAGAGTCCTCCAAAACAACACAAAATTCTGAGCTCCCCATGAGCCAGTTTGGTCGTCTGATTCACTTATTTATGGACATTGGGTCTGTGATGATATTAATATCTGAATCCTCCCTAGACACTGCTAAAGAAAGATCTAACGGGTTTCGATCCTTGAGCCTCCTAACATTCACCTCTGTGGTGTTGCGGGGCAGAATTTCATTTGAAGGGCAAGGAAACTCTTGAAATACATCTCGATGAATTGATAACAACTTTCACTGCTGAGTTTTATGTCACAAACAAACTCCGGTATCCTGCAAACGTTATGACTGGTACTGACACCATGGCACGACATTCTATTGAACTGATTTCTCCTTGTGTTATTATTACGGTAAAGGGATTCTATGTATCAGGTATGAATTGCCCACACCCTGTTCGTTCACAGGAAATATTCAATAATACAGTCCGATGCCACCAGCAGAGAGTAATTTAGTACCAGTATCTGATGACAGCCCTTATAACAGTGACACAGCAATTGACTCATCTACGTCTCAGTAAACCACCTTAAAGAGTCTGAATGACATCTTGCAACATGCAGAGATGAAACGAGCAGTGACAAAATAGCGCCCAGTTTTGTTGCTGCACGAATTCACGAAAGCCTCTGTCCGTGTTGTAGGAGCAGAAAATGGACTGAATGCCTTAACCTGCTGACTCCCATTGACGTATATATGTGCCTGAACGTTTTGTCACTGTGACTCCCATTGATGTATAAAACACGCTACAATTGCACGGTCCATCATCATTTGCACATTTTTCAACTTTTGCACGTGATTTTTGGTATGTTTACACGGGACACCTTCCTCTACCCAAAGCCAGGTGGGGACAATGACTTACCCTGTATGACCTCTCCCCCACCCCTGCACGCCACTGTCTCGGCAACTCACCTGTTACCAGTGACCTGGCCAGTAAAGACATGCCATGCCATGGTACAAAATTCAAGGCCAGAATGATTCCCCAATCGATGACAATGTGGAGGGCAAAGTTACTTAACATTAGCAGAAGAAATAGTCAGAAATGATGATCAGGTAATGTCGCCAAAAAAGGTTCAGTATGTTGATATGTTTGGTGAGTGAAATAACGCTTATATCGCCAATATTACTGTGTGAAAACCAATATACTCTTGTACTACATATAAACTCATACCAAATAAATAAATACCTATTATGAGTGGTTTGGAATAGCTACCCCTCCAGTAGAACACGTTTTCTCTGGAGCCAGGCCCCATAGAAAACAGAGCTAGGTGAGGGTATTGTTACCTATACTGGCATTTTAAAGCTCAGGTGAGCAATTTCTCTACGAATTTTCGATGTTTCTCCAAAAAACCGGAGGTTTTAGCAAAAGAACAAAAAAAAAAAATGCCAGGATTGGAGGGGGTCATTGTTTAAAAATCTGCTGGGAAGGGGCGGGCCTTGTCTGAGACGTTTTGCGTAATTGGTTTAATATGAGTCAGCACTGTATTCCATGTTGGAGGAAAATTTGTGTTATCTCTGCCTACTGAATGTCACCAGTGTTCCACTAAAGTTTAAAAGTTTTTCAAAGATTGGCATTTTCTTGGTGTCCCCATCGGCAGTAAAGATGTGCCAAGATATACCATTATCTATAACTGCTAAGGATGATAATGATCTTGTGGATCAACAAACGAACAAAGAGATGAAACTGCCATAGGCAGAGAATTTGCCAGGTAGATCCCCCCCTCTTCGTCCCTACCCTCTCTTCCCCCATATCCCCCCTCTTCCATCCTCTTTCCCTCCCTATTCCTCACCTCTCTTTCCCTCCCTTCCCACCCACTTCCCCACATTTCCCTTCCTTTTTCCCCTGGTCCCCTCTTTCCTCTCCTATTTCACCCCCGTCTTCCCTCTCTCTCTTCCCCCCATCATCTCCCCCTTCCCCCCTCTTGTCTGCTTAGTTTTCACTGGCGTGTAGGCTGTAGAGTGCTTGCCGGATGGCTCTGGTCGTGTCTGCTTAGTTTTCACCAGCGTGTAGGCAGTCATTTGGCGAAATTTTTGCGCTTCTTTGCAAAGCACATGATGGGTTTCGGAAGCTAAAAATTGCATTGCCAGGTTTTGCCGGACGTTTCTCTTCAATTTGGGAAGAAAAAAACACGATTTTCGACATCTGAATAAATGATGCCTGGGCTGGCCACTAAATCCCGACGATATCCAGATCCACGGCCACTGAAGGGTTTCAACCCCCCACCCAGCCCAAGGCATTTCACGGTTTTTTGATGAGAAACGTCACATTCCTTGTGCTTTAAATCTATTTCGTAGTGGAGCAGGTCAATTGAAGCCCTCAGTACATTCCTTTGGAAAGCTGGTCTCTTTGGTCTCATGAGTAAATAAATAGCCATCTATCTATCTACTGTATATACCTAGGCTGCTTCCCTCAAAGAAAGGGAGATACCCAAAACAGGATGACACTCCTAGTTTCCTCATCCAGACACACATTTGTTCGTATCTTAGTCCCAAGGCGAGAAGGAACAGATCCTCACCGCACCACACTGCATGAGGGTCAACTGCGCAGTGCAATCAGCGACATTTGCAGCAGGGCCCAACAGCAGAAGTAGTTTACCTCTGCAACATCATAATGAACCCATCCCCTTACCCGCACCTCACCTGATCAGCTAATCAGACCAAATGCAGGAGAAAATCCCTCAGGGCCGCATCACCATTTATTCATTTACAATTCTCTCCAATCATTCCTATCACGTGCAGCCACTCTTCCATGCTCTAGAGACATCCCTCTCACATCTAATGCTTTCTTCACACCGTCCATCCATCCTACTTGTGGTTTTCCTCTCAGCCTTACACATCGCACATCCAATCCAGTTATCTTTTTCACCAATCGCTCATCATCCATTCTCTCCATATGCCCAAATCATCGCAACACTCTCTGCTCAACTCGATCAGCCATTTCCCGCATAACTCCTGTTTCCCTTCACACTTCATCATATCTTAATATACATCACAACACACATACTCCTCAGACACCTAATCTCCATTACATTCCAACTTTTCGTCTCTGCTACACCCATAATCCATGTTTCAGCTCCATTTAATGCAATCGGTACCACTACTTCCTCATACAGCCTTCTCTTTACATCCATTCTAAGCGAACTGCATCTAAAAATATGTTTCATTCCTCCGAGCACCTTTCTTACTTCATTCATTCAAAACATCACTTCTACATCAATTCTTCCATCCACAGCAACATGTGACCCTAAATATTTACAACACTGTACATCCTTAAGCAACTCACCATTCAAAACTATAATCATCCTCTGACCATCTAACAACCCCGTACATTTCATAACTTTACTCTTATTCTCATTTACTCTCAATTTCCTCCTTTCACACAACCTTCCAAACTCCTATACCATCTCAATCTCTCCTCCGAATCAGCCCCCAGTGTAGTATCATCCGCAAACAGCAGCTGATACAGATTCCACTCTCTACCAACAGCATTCACCGGACTCAAACCTCCACCTAACACTCTCGCATTCACCTCCCTCACAACACTATCCATATAAATAATAAAACAACCAAGGCGACATCACACATCCCTACCGTAGCCCCACTCTCACAGGAAACCAATTTCTCCCCGTATTTCATGCTCTTACACACGCTCGACTATTTACATTAAAACTATTCACTCCTTTTAGCAACCTACAAGTAAGTCCATACAATCTCAAAACAATCCACAAAGCCTCCCTATGAATTGTATCATATGCTTTCCCTAAATTCATGAAAGCAAAAAAGAAATCCTTACCTTTCGCTAAATAGGCCTACTTTTAACACACCTGTCTCACAGCAAACACCTGATCCATGCCTCCCCTCCCTCTCCTAAAGCCACAATGCTCGTAACCTAACATTCCCTCTCAATCCTCTCTAACTTTCTTAACCCGGACCGTGTTAGCGACGTAGATTTACATCCCTTAAAAAAAACGCCGGTGATGTAGATCTACGTCCTGCAGCATTTAGGAGTCATTGCAAACAACCGAAGTAAAATTGAAGGTAATACCTTATCCCACTTACTTCAAATATTTCTCCACTATGCTTACAACACTGAACTAGGAGAGTAGGAGGCGAGTGAGTCTCAGAGGCTCACAGCCGCTCTGCTCTGTCTGTAACCTTGAAGATTTTAGAGGTTGAGTGGCACCAACCTGACTCGATTCAACCTATTTTATGGCTTTGGTGATTACTTATATTAGTGCCAAGGATTTTATATTTATGTATTAAGCTCATTTTCTATAGAAAAAAAACTCAAAATCAGTTAACGAGCTCAGAGCTGCTCTGTTCGCTCAGTATCCTCGATGATTTCAGAGGTGGAATGGCACCAACCTGACTAGATTCAGCCAACAATCTGGCTTTAGTGATTACTTTTATTAGTGCCAGGGATCTTATATTGATGGGCTAACCCCATATAGCCAAAAAAAAAAAAATCAAAATCAGCTGGTGAGGAGAGATATGTCTGTTTTTTTTCCCCCCAGCATTATCACTCTACCATACACCTTACTGTAACACACAAGAGATTTATACCCCTAAAGCTGCTTATTACCCTTACCTTTATACAATGGAACCACACAAGCACTTGCCCAGCCAACTGGTACCATACTTCTCACAAAACACACACTCAACAATCTTACTAACCACTCAACAATAGTCGCTCCACAACCTTTCAGGCATTCCACAGCACACCCATCCATACCCGCAGCTTTCCCTGCCTTCATCTCCTTTTCTGCCTCCTGCACATCCTCCATCATGATCAAAGAATCATTCAACTCTCCCAACGCATTTATTCCTTGCACCCTTCCATCTGCCACAATCTCAGTCTCCTTTCCTCCTCTACATTTAACAGTCCTTCAAAATACTCCACCCATCTGATCTTTAGTGCATCCATCTCAGTTAATATCCTTCTATCCTCTGCTTTGACTCGCTCTTCCTTCTCAGACTCTCCCTTTTGCACCATTTTTACCTCCTTCCAAAACATTTTCTTATTCTGTTGAAAATTCTCAGTCAACTGCCTAGCCCACCTCGTATCTCCTGCCACTTTGCCATCACACACAGTCCTTCTCGCCCTATTCCTCTTTTCCTTTTACCTCTCATATGACACCTCATCCTTCCTTTGCAGCCACACCCCATACGGATATCTTAAGATCACTGTATTCCAATCATCGTTCAACTTCTGATACTCTATCATTTTCTCACTTTTATTCAATTCACTCACTTTCAAGCCTCCCCTGCCACACCTAACTCTATTAGCTCTTACCCATCATTTACCTACTCTCAACTTTCCCTCCACCAGTAGTGGTAAGGCATACCTCCACCCTCCCCTCTCAAAACTCTCACATCCAACAATCTTCCTATTACATTCCTGGACAAAACCACATAGTCAATCAGTGCTCTATGAACAACACTTCCACCATCCTGTCTCACCCATGTACCCTGTATACTTATAAACATCTTTCTTCTCAAGCTAAAGGAATCTCCAGTCACCATCTCTCACGCAACACACACGCGTATCATTCGGCCCCCATTTTCATTTCATCCAGGTACACCATGCATTCCACCTGCACTTTCAAATGCTACATTTCCCACTCTAGCATTCAGATTTCCCAGTATTTCCACATTCATATTAGCTCCAAAACTCCGCAGGCACTCATCAACATCATTCCAGAAGGACTCCGTCTCTTCTGCATCCCTTTCACAACTAAGCCCATATGCACTCACAAATACCCACAGCTCACGTCCAAATTTCGCTTTCACCCACGTCAGTGTCAATGACACCTCCTTCCATTCAGTCACACATTGCTGCTCTTCCTGTCTCTTTAACAAAGCCATACATTCTCTCGCCCTTCCTCTGTCAACACCTGACATTCATTCACACTTCCAAACTTCGACTCACCTTTCCCTTTTATATTTGTTTCACTGAAAGCTAACACATCCAATTATCTTCCAACAAACATTCTCCCAGTCTCCTTCCTTTTAGCCTCAATCGTACTACATCCATGGGCATTCATAGACCCAACTTTCAGGGTACGGGGATAACTCAATCCCCCCATCCCTTTCTATTCCCTGTCTCATTGTGGAAACTAAAAATCAGAGGAGGGAGTCCCTAGTCCCCTCATCCCGCCCATTTCAGTTGCCTTTTACGACACGCAGGGAATACGGTGACAGAATTCTTCCTAGCACAAGCGTGCGGCAGAGTGGTAGTGCCACCCCATAATGCAGCCAGATTGGGTTTCCCCCCTCCCTCCGCCACAGGGGGACACAATAGCTAAAAACAAAAACAGCTAAAAACATAAATAGCTTAAAAAAAAATTATTGAATATATCTACCACCTGCTGAATGAATCTCTTCTCTATCACACATAGTAGAAAAGCAAGTATCCTATTAAAACCACTGAGGTCAGGCCGTAGGCTATAATGTCAGGCCTGGCCGTTTCGCTTCGAGCCACTCATTTCGTCAGCTGAACATAGAGTAACGCTTGCTAGCTTTGCTATCTTAGCTTGCTCGCTCATAATATGCACTAACGGCGATCACCAGTCCTCCAACGGTAGCCACTTATCTTCAGTTTTCCTATAGTCATGTCGCAGTTCCTGAGCCCTTTCGCTAACCAGGGCGATTACATTCTTTTCCTCCACCCAACGATGGATGGCCCTCATTATAATAACAAAAGGAAAGGTAGAAACTGGCAAAAACGAGTCCCCTGCCAGAATGAAGTAAACAATTGTTTTGTACAAAGTTCTTCTTGATTTTCCATTCACTACTATTGTACAAGCAAGTATGCGTATTTAAAGTATGGTACGCATCAGATGATTCTGCATCCATGAGGTAATGCTTAGTCGCATGTGGAAACATATAATGTACTGATTAGCCCAGTTCAATAGGGAAGGCCTTCATTTACTAAGTAAAATTACTTTGCAATAATAGCATTATATATGCGTCTTTGAATTGTAAACAATAACCATCTTCAACCGAGGATTTTTTGTTTTGTTAATCGGTTTTGCTGCTGCCAGGATATGTTATTCATTTTAGGAAAACACTCTAGTAGCGAATGGCGAAAGAAAGCCATTTCTTATCTGTGGAGGAGGAAATGGTGCCTTTTAATTTGTATATAACGTTTTACCAGTAATAGTACTAATAACATGTAAGCATTCAGAGAGCTCCTACTTCCGCCGATGTCACTGCCGTTATAAAAGATCCTGATCTGGATCCTTGGAGATATTGTGTGGAATACATAGGCTCCTGATCCACCCTAAAATCAAACCAATTGTTCCTTGACCCAGTGCCCATGCTTCCACAAAACTTCATTGAAAATCATTGAGAATTTTTGGAGATATTGTGCGGGATATGTTCCGGATCCCAATCCGGATGTGCCCCTAAATTTAAAAAAAAATTTCTTGGCCTATGGCCTACTCTTCCGTAAAATGTCATTGAAATTCATTTAGAACTTTTGGAGATATTTTACGGGATACTCTGGATCGGGGTCCAGATCCACTCCCAAATTTAATTTAATAATACCATTGAAAACTCTACGGATTTTTCTACGACTCCTTCAGCTGATTTTACCCTTCAAGTAAAAGCTGACGATTTTCCTCAGTAAATGGAAAACAATTGATTAATCTTTGTTGACCTGTAGAGATATTTTGGCCTTACCTTGTGAACCTATGAGAAAGACAAAATTGATAAAGAACAATAGTAAACTGATATGAGGTATCCACCCAGCTATGTCCCGGCATATGGATTAACTCATTGCTTAAGAATTGAAACTGGCGAGATAATACAGGATATGCTTAACCAGGACTTCACTGAACACTTCGTCAGCCCGTGGAATAGTCCAATTTTCCTAGTCCCCAAGAAAGGAGATGAGTTTAGGCCTGTAGTTGACTACTGTAAAATAAACTCTGCCACTGTACCTGACCGATTCCCATCACCAGTCATAACAGAATTACTGGAATCACTTTTTCTATATTGTAAAATAAACTCTGCCACTGTACCTGACCGATTCCCATCACCAGTCATAACAGAATTACTGGAATCACTTTTTCTATATAACAGAACAGAGGAAGGAAAAACAAATGAATTAGAAAATAATCCATACACCAGATTACAGGCGTCCTCCGTTCATAGAGAGTCTATAACAATTTGATTTGAACAGCCGTAGGTTGAAGTTTGAGAGGAAACCACTATGGGGTAGCAGAGTTCCAAAGAGGTGCAGTTCGAGGAATAAAGGAATTCTGAGTAGCAGAAATTCTGCAGAATGCTGGTGTGACACTCCACTAATGAGCGCTACCAGATGCCCATGTGGCGCGGAGGAGGCAATGGAGAGAAGACACGATGGATGCAACTTCGTCTGAGCATTTGCCATAAAAGTGTATAAAATAATGCAAGGAAGGCAACATTCCTTCTTACTTGAAGGGGAGCTAGTTCATTTATAATAGTAGGGATATTAATAATTCTGCCAGCTTTGGTCTGAAATTTTTCTAGATGTTTTAGTGTTACCTTTCCACATCCATTTCACAAGTGTGAGGAACATTCCAGCTGAGAATGCACATGACTTTTAACTTATAGCCAGCTGCTCGTCAGTGAAGTTACGGGCTCTGTTCAACAATCCAAGCTTCTATGAAGCAGTTTTAGCAAGTGATCTAACATGAGAGGTCCAGCTGAGGGTATTGTTAAGTGAAACACCGAGAATTTCAGTACGTTTAAAGCAGGGGATCCCAACCTTTTTAGTACTGCGCCCCCCTTTTGTCAGGGCTGTATTCATAATGCCCCCCCACCCCTCTGATGCCTAAACAATGATGTTCTTATCCGCTCCATATGGCTGCTTAAGATACTAGATATAATTGTGTTAAATGTAAGATTAATAACAAAAACAATGCTCAGGTGTTTATAATTTTATACTCCTCTGAATAAAAACAAAAAAATAAACCCGGATGCAAGAACATAAGTTTATTATTTTTCATTTCTCTGTAAAACAAAATAAAAAAAACATTATACCTGGATGCACTTTTGCAATAATTAATTGACTTGTTAAGCTGCTGAACACTTCGGTAGGAGGAAAATCAGTAAGAAGGTTAGAATTGTTTCTTCTCTATGATCAGCTTGATTCTTGAAGCAGGTTTAGATAGACCACACTGCATGTTATTTTCAACATTAAACGAAATTAACAACCCTACATGCAAGGATTAAAACAGACTGATGGTTTTATGTTATGGCAACACTACATGTGGTTGCTCGAAATGACGGTTGTGAAGTTTTTCTGTCAAAGTTTCTGATTCATACATATTTTGGGGGGAATACCCTGTATGCATTCAAATGGCCTAGCCCTATGTTGAACTATGATTACCCCATCCCCCCCCCCTAGAAATCTCAAACACCTCACCAGGGGGGCGCACCCCCCAGGTTGGAAAATGCTGCTTTAGAGATAGGAATATTAGTAGCAGTGAAGATAAAATAGGAATCAGGCAATATCTTCTATTAGTAAATTGTATATATTTGGTTTTACAAGCATTAAATGAGACAGTGTTATTTTTTCCCCATTAGGTGATCTTTAGTAAGTCTATATTTATGGAGACTGCTGTACTGAGTTGTGAGTTAGAGATATTGAATTATTTGCATGGGTGCTCAAGTGTGAATGAACTGTGAAATTTTGAGTCAACTGCATATGATTATGGGTGACAGATAAGAGATCATTAATATGAATTAGGAATAAGGTTGGAGCCAGAACTGATCATTGTGGCATGCCGGCGTTAATCGAGTGGAAACTGGTATATACATAATGTACTTTAACTCTTATCTTTCTGTTCTTGAAATATGAGGAAATCAGAGGAACAAAGGACGTTAGGCCATAGTGAGAGAGTTTGGATAGCAGGGAACGGTACTACACTCTGTCAAAAGGTTTAGAAATATCAAGGGCTACTGCAAGGGTTTTTCCATTGTGATCAATTGACTGATGGATGGTATGAGTCAGGAGACTGGGTATATCAATAGTGGATCTATCGTGACGAAAACCATTCTGTCCACGAGTAGATCGTGATTCTGTCTATCACTTGGCGAGAATATCGTTGTTTTCACTTCCCTTTACTTACGAGTAGTGGCTACTGCCAAGTAGAAGTCGTCTCGCCTTATAACTGCATTCAGTATCCCTTCTGTCGACCGTCATATTAAAAGGCTTCCCTTTGGTCTTATAAATGCTTCATTGGTATTAATGGAACTATTCACATGTATTCATTGGTATTATTGGCCATTCCCTTTTTTCTTATCTATATGACTTTATTGTAGTGAGTAAATTAATCCCTGAACATTTTGCCAAACTACAGCAAGTTTTGATCACCTCCAAGCATCAGGTCTAAAAGTTAAGTTCACTAAATGCAACCTCCTGCATAAGATAATTAAATTTCTTGGACATGTGGTTGATGCTGAGGGAATTCATACTTCGTATGAGAAAGCTAAGGCAGTTTTAACTTCCTACAAACCAGCAGTATGGATGATGTAAGGAGGTACCTTGGATTGAGTGGCTACCATCGGAGATTTATGCAAGGTTATGCACGGACCTGCTCCTTTTGCCAAATTACTTAAGGAAAATTAATCTTTTGTTTGGACTAATGACCAGTGTCATGGCTTTAAAACAATGAAGACTGCACTTATTAATGCCCCAGTCTTGTCATGCCATGATTATATGTATATAAAAAAAAAAACTCTCCTTCTTTGTACAGATGCATCAGGTGTAGACCTAGGCACAGTACTGATGAAAGTTGACGAGGCAATGAGGAAACATGTGACAGTGTATGCTGGTCGTTCCCTCTATATAGTGTTACTGTTCGGGAGGCTTTAGGTCTCTCAGACATTTCAGAAACATAACACAGGTCTGCAAAATTAATGCCATAAAAAATTGTTTTACGTCTGAGTAGTTATTTTTATTTCACTTATGATAACAGTAAAAAAAAGAATTTAAAATGTTTCCATCACATCACATTTTAATACAAAATTTAAAAGAAACTTAATTAAAACCTCCGTTTATCTGTCTATTGCCAAACTCCTTAATCCAGTAAGGGGTGGCCAGAAACAAATCGCCTCTATGTCGCCCTGTCCACCGCCATTTCACTGTCCTGCTCCCAGCTCACACCCCCCTCACTCATATATCTCTCCACTCCATCCCTCCATCTCATCCTTGACCTCCCCCTCGCTCTCCCTCCCTCCACCTCACTCACATACATTCTCCTCGACAGTCTCTCACTCTCCATCCTCTCCACATGGCCAAACCACCTCAATGTGTTTCTCCCAACGCTTTCTATCACATCCACATCCACACCACAATGCTCCTTCACTTCCTCATTTGCCAGTCTGTCTCTCCATGTGACTCCACATGTTCCTCTCAAATATTTCATTTCCACTGCTCTCACTCTTGACTTGTGTCTCTCCAACAAGGTCCAAACTTCACTTCCATACGTTAGATTTAATATCAGAGTAAGGTCATGCAGTAACTTTTTCACTTCCATGCTCACTTCCCTGTTCCTTATCACTGCCTTCAAGAAACCAGCAACCTTTCTTCCTTGTTGTACCCTTTCAAGCACTTCACCCTCTAAACTTCCATCCTTACTCATCACCACATTAAAGTGTGGCAAAGTATTAATTTCAATTGATTTCTACAATATTGTTCTTGCTTGCATGAAAATAAAAATATATAGTTATTGTAATTTTTTTAACATATACATAAAGGAAGCAACACTATATATTCCAAGACTCACATATACCTTCTCTAGTCTTTGTAACTTCTTTTTTTTTTTTTTCTCCAAAACTTCGTTTGGTGACCAATTGTTTCTACACTTTTTCTGGTGCATCCCTATGAATCACTAAGTAATCCGCCATCATACTGATATCCCAACGTCCCTGGTATCTTCTTTCCATGTCCTTGATAATCTGATGGAATCTTTCATCTTGTTCTTCACTTGCCTCCCCGAGATTTTAGTGGAAAAGTTCAAATGTGAATCCAAAAAGTGAGCTTTAAGACTCATGTTGCAACCTAACTCCTTAAACATGACCAACAAATTTGTCACAATATCTGTGTAATTTTGATACTTGATGTTATGTAAAAACTTAGAAATTACTTATCTGAATGATACCCAAGGCTCTCGTTCCAGGTCGTTCATCGCAACATCAAAGTCTACATCATTAATTAGTGTTCTAATATCAGGTCCAATAAATGTGCCTTCTTTCAATTAAGCAACAGACAGACCAGGAAACTTTTGGTACAAGTCCAGATAACAGGCTCCATCTTTTGATAGAGCTTTGACAAACTGCTTCATAAATCCAAGCTTAATATTATGCGGTGGTAGCAGCACTCTAGCTGGATTCACCAAGCTAGGTCTGATGATGTTTTTAGCACCAAGCTGTAGATTTATTCTATTTGGCCTTTCTTTCTGTAGCCAGTGTAAATCCTTGTCTCTGCTGTTCCATTCACAGAGAAAACATGGAATTTTTATATACCCTCACTGCCAACCCAGCAAGATGAACCTTTCAAGTGACGGTATTTATTGTATTTAATTTTATCGAGAAGATTTTCAAATTCTGATACATTTCTTTTAATCAAATGCACAGAATGAGCACCAAGTGTTGAGTCATATTTATTAACGTATGAAGAAGTATCCCTTTCCGGCTTCATTTAAATGAATCTGTAAATAGTTTTCATTCTTCTACATTATAATCACTGCTAGGTTTCTGCATTAGGCCACTTACATCACTGGATTAAACCAAGCATCCATCTTTCTTGAAATATGGTAGAAATTGTTGTTCTCTTTTTCGGTACCAAGAGAAAATTGTGTCTGGGTGTATTAAATTTTTATCTTTTAATCGGGACCCCAAGAACCGTGCAGGATCTTTGGTGAGACCGAGGTCTCATACTAAATCATTAAGTTCTTCCTGTGACAAATGCTGTGGCTCATTGCCTGGACACGTTGGGACAAATTCTTCATCACTTACTGCTGCACTTTGTTCCTTTTAGTGAGCCTCTTAATAATGACGACTATCAGGTGGAGTAGGGATTGATAGATAAGGTCCATGTTGTGGAGGTCTTATTGCTGATGGAAGATTAGGATAAACAGTTACTTTCTGATTCTTTTTGTTGTATCCTTGAATTTTGCAGGAACAAAAATAACAATCATTACAACGATTTTTGGGTTACCTTCATATAATAGGAATACCAGAAGCAATAGCCTTCTTTTTACTTTTTGTCCATTATCTTAGTTCCTCAACACAAACAGAGCAGACACTGTGAGGGGCCAACTTCTTGTCCTGGTAACCAAATTTTATTTCAGTATAGGTGTAATAGGCTATTTGAACTTGTTCTTTTATGTTCTGTCTCCGTTTTTTGCACTACAAATTTTCCACAAATGTGGCAGTAAAAATCAGAACTGTTTACACAACCTCTAGATGCCATAATTTGATTGTTAACAATACAAAAGAATATGAGTATTATCTGATCTTCAAGAAAAAAAAAATCTATAAACATCACTACTTCTTCAGTACAGCACCACTATTTTCAGTAAACATCACTGTGATAAAAAAAAAAAAATCACTGAAAATAATATACAAGTGCACTAGTCAACTGAGTCACACAGAATTTGTTGCACTCCAATACTGGTATGACTCAACCCTGCATCGTGTTCCAGCAATATTCTGGTTTATCATCAAATAAAATAACAGTTTTGTTTTAAACATGGATTATTAATGTTAGAAAATACTAAACTGAGACATATCATTGTCATATAAGATGCATATGTAAATAATTACCCTATTTTTTTTTTTTTACGTGTCCAACTCTGGGCAAAGGCTTCAGGGCCTATTCCCAAGTCCCAGTAGTCCTCCTTGGGGCCCAGTAGTCCTCCTACATTTCCACATGTCACCACTTCGGCTCTAACACGCACCATCCATATTGAATACATGCAATGTCTCTCTCACATAGGACTGGTGTACTGGTATTAGCGGGGGTACTTTTATGACGTGTCGCGCGTCATCTAGTAGATATAAAAAGTCTGCTTTTTATGAAATTCAAATCTTCAAACTGTTCCCTGACCCAGCTGGGATTCGAACCTGGGTCCATTAGGACTGCAGGCCGCCTCTCCACTGATTTTGCCACCGCCTTGCTAAATGTTTAAAAACGAAAACTATAACTGAAAACTAAGAAATAGTGTTCTGTGAGAAAATTTTTTGTGATGGAGAAATGGTTTTCATTTTTTAACTCAACGCCTAAATATATATATATATATATCACATTAAATACTGTAATCATAGCAATTTTTTTAATGTATACCCATGCAATCTACGGATATTTTGTGCATAGTCATACATATCATCTCCCACTTTATGGCTTATTCAAAGGCAGAAATTTTACCAGACGTTCAGCACGATGATCAGTTACTATCTAGGACTTCAACTCAATCTTTGAGTATGTGCCTGGTAAATGTAATGTAGTGTCAGATGCTATTTCACGTCTTGAATCTGCGGCAGTCTCACCATACCAACCAGGTGCAATTCCTTACAACACTCTAACCTCAGATTTTTTCTATATTTGTCAGCTCCCTGACCCTCTGTGGTCAAAGGCTTTTTTACTTTATAGAGTCAGGAGACGCTTCGACCTTACCGACTTTGCCAGTGTTTAAAAATGATGTCTTGTATCTAGTTTCCACACCCGCAGTTCTCGACATCATCGATAATACACCTCATGCATCTCATCTAGGAAAATATTGGTGTTTGGATATGTGTCTTTCATTGTACTGGCCTATTATGTGTAAGGACATCAATGTTCACTGTGATTACTGTGTTCCGTGTAATCATCATGAGGGGTCAACTGGATTACCTGCTCCACTCTAACAATATCCAGTTCCATCACATCCATAGAAAACTGTCTCTTGTGACCTCCTTAAACTGCCTCTTACTGAATCTGGTGCAGAATTTTTGTTTGTGGCAGTTCATCATTTCTCACGTTATTGTGTTCTCGTAGCTCTTCAAGACAAGACTACTAAGAGTGTTGCAAGTGCCTTCATTGATCATGTTATTTGTCCATTCACTAAAACATCCACCATTATTATTGATAATGGCTCGGAGTTCAAAATTAATCTTCTTGTTGGAGATTTGTAAGCAATAAAACATCAGTAAAATTAATATCATACCCAGCCATCCGGTTTCCAGTGGCCTCGTCGAAAGGCAAAATCGTAAGGTGCTGGGGTGCTTTAGGTACATAGGTTATCAAAGCACCTGTTAGGATGAGTGGATACCCCAGATTGCTGCATCTATCAATAGCTCCATCAATAAATCCATTGGCAAAACTTAATTCTTTGTCTGATATGGATTCCATAAATATTTGCCCCATTCAGTGATATTACCCAAATTTAGTCAGGTTTATAACTTGGATGATTATGTGAAAGTGAAGCTGACAGACTTTCAGAAAATACATCAGTATATAAAGGCTAATCTGGCCTTGTCTGAAGAGGATATGTTACATTGCCAGCATGACTCTGCATCACCTGTCAACATTGGCGTTGGGAACTCCTTAGTATTTGCCCATTCATATAATCGTAGTTAAATCTGATGACAAACTTTCAGGCCCACACCGCGTGATATCTCGTAACGGTAACAAATTTGAGATCAAAAACTTCTCATCTGAGAGCAAGTGTTCTCATCTGAGTGTAAGAGGGTTCGTGCAAGATGATCTTAAGGGAACTCCCAGGTACTTCGAGTGGGAGGATAATCAGGATAATAATGCAACTTCTTTTTCTTCTCCTTCTGCCCTCGGTATCCCATTACCACCTTCTACTCTGCCGGGTATTGAGTACAGGCAGAAGTTTTGCTCAGCAACTCGCCCCACTGTTACTTGCGTCTGTTTCTCCACCTGGCAGGACCACTTAGCTGATCTGAACATTAATTCGGATTCCCTTTTAAGAGTAAGATGTTGTGGAGAGTGTAAGCAGCTTCCTGGCACTTGGTGTCCTTGATTCAGTAGAGATGGGGCTCTCCACCCAGGGTTGCCGGTAAAACCCTAAGGGGAAATAATAATGGTGGAGGACATCATCTCTGTTATTATGTAGTATTGTTACATGCATAGATAAACTGGGTATGCAGTTGCACAATGTTTTGAATGTCTTAGTGAACTGATAAAATCAGTGTTATTACAGAGGTATTGTATAACACCTTCCACTAATTTATGTTGCAAGTAGAGGATTTGTCAGTAGTCAAGTTGCCATTGTCTTGGCTTAATGTTTCATCTTCGTGTGGTATTGCAGTGGGCTTCCACCAACTTAGAATTGCACTACCCTATAATGTAATAAAATACACTATCCTATAATATTATACAATACACTGAATTTGTGTACTCTGAATTCATTCTTCTGTATCAAGACCATATTATGTCTCATCTGATCTCTTACGTTCATGTTCATTAGCTGTTTAAACCCTTCATCTTTGCCCTGCGTTTTGCTTTAGTTTTTTCTCCATCACGGCTGTTCCTTGTAAGAATACTACTGTATAGTCTAAATGTTTTTTTAATCCTTTATTTTATATGTATATTCTCCTATTGCATTCACCATAGTAGCTCTTTTTTTTTTTTTTTTTACTCATGGTTGTTTTTGTCCATTGCTGTGTTAAACGTATGGAAAAAAGACTCCACGCGATTAGGTTACAATATGGAGTAAGTAAAACAGTGAAACTTGTTAAGTCTAAAAGAGACGTTAAGAAATTGCAACCCGAGGCTGAAGTTGGATAAATGGGAGTGGTTCCAGGACGAAACGGACAAACCCATGGCCCACTACACCTCTAATATACAGTGTTGATTTGTGTGCTGGCATGTGGACACCCAACTTATTAGTCAATCAGGATAATTAAAAAGAGAGGGCAAGTGGGGGTAAAAAGTAACACAGCCCTACCAATCTTTATCTGTTGTCTAATTTTTATAGTTTTTGATGTGGTGATAGGTCTACCTTTACTCCATATTATGTGTATGCAGAACTGCCCAACAATGATTTGGGGTCAGGTTATGATCAAATGAAGAATTTTTGTTTTATTTTCTGTTCATTTAACTTTTTTGTCATTTTTTCTTTAAGTAATGCCATGTCAGGTGCTTTGAATGCATTGCATTCATTCTGCTTTCAGGTGATCAATGACAATTGCCCTTAAGAGCCAAACTAAGAGACAGGACCTGTCTGCTTTTGTAACTCCAGTATCGATATGTTGTTTTTTTACCAAGGGTACAGACACCCCCAAAGGGGTAATAAAAAAACTGTTTCTTGCTGCATCTAAAAACCAACAAAGCAAAAAATACAACAAAACAACAGTGTGAGGTCCTACAAAGCTTCATAGTGAAAATAAACTTCAGAGAAAGCAATACAATTATTTTTCTGAAAAAGCAGTTCATGAATGCTTCAAAAATGTAGTTAAGTTTTAATTTCCTTCTCTTAAAAAGACAAAACATTAGAAGAATGTGAAGTTTGCATGGTCAGTCCAAACAAGTAAGATACCGTAGAGATAAAGGACAATAAGACACTCAAAGAGCGCATACCTCCGTCCGTGCGATTGCAGGATCCTGTTCCGGATCCGGATCTGCCCCCAAATTTAATCAATTCTTTTTTGGCCCATGGCCCACTCCTCCACAAAATTTTATTGAAATTCGAGAACTTTCGGAGAAATTGTATGGACAAAGAAAAAAGAAACACACACACACAGGTGAATACATAACCTCCAACTTCGTTGACGGAGGTAAAGCCTTGGTTCATAACTGAAATCATATGTCTATACTCAGAATGTCTGCTGTATTTTTTGTTTTATCTAATAATGGATTATGTATAAATGCACACATAAACATGAAAAATTCATGAGTTTTGTAAACTGTTTTTCCATTAGTTTCAGAGCTTTTGTTATATTTTCCTTTACTCGGAGAGCAGTTACATTTTCCCAACTCAGTGGGGTTAAAAAAATTAAAATTCACATGTTCTTTAAAATCTCAGCACTGACTGGTTGTAGAACTTTGATTCATATGTCATGTTTTAGGTTATGTACCCATTGCCATGTGATATCCAGTCTGCCCACTTGCATTGAAACAGGATCAGTGAAGCAAAGTTAAGGTAAATTGTTTTTATTTACCCTGTTTGATTATATGTGAACATTATTTAATTATTATGAGACCTTAGTCTGTTCCGATACCATTGGAAATCCTGTATACCCAGCTATTATATCTATATGGTTTTATTATTCCTCACTATAACATATATCAGTATATTATCATTCTCTTATATATGTATAATAATATAGTTAAATATCTCCCTATTAAATAGTGTGCACGTATGATTAGTATCGTATATTATCATATAATTTTCTTATCATTCACTTATAATTCAGTGTTTTATTATTTAAACTGTTTTTCTGTTAATCTCTACGCGTATGACATGTCAGGATTCTTATATACCCGGGTGGATGTTTGTTGCTTAGTCGTCATGACTCAGACGCTACCAGAATGTCATGAATTGGCAGTGACCGCTGCCTCTGTCCTAATCTGCTGAGAAGACTGTTATATGTGTACACAGCTGACAGATCATTAACCCAGCATAGACATGGTATTGGGATCCACACAAAGGAACCTAACTTACCTTTCCCAGAATGATTTTAGGAAAGACAGACAATTATTAGACTCTGGAAGCGTGGCACAGCTTTCACCCCAAAAGCATCCAGTAGTAGTAAAGAGTTCTTAAGATTAACCCTAAAACCTGATGGTATATCTACAGGCCTAAATCACACTCTTGAATCTGTTTGGCTCATGACTCTTTTCTTACTCATTGCACCTATTTTTCCAGGATGACCTAGTTATCCAATGTACCTGTTCTCCACAGAGACCTTTTTTTTTTTTGCTATGGACCAATTTTTCTTGATGGGATTAATTTCCCTATAAACCCATTTCCCCTTCAATGCATCTTCTCCATTGACCTATTTTTACATGGACGTATTTCTAATCAATCTCTGTTCCTCGTGGACTTTTTTGTTTCCCCTCATGGAGCTTTTGTTTTCATGGACCCATTTTCTCTCCATTCAATACTCTACATGAATCTGTTTTTTCTCCATGGACCTGTAGTCCCTATTTACCCATTGACTTTTCTCTGTGGACTGATTCTTCTCTAAAAACATATTTTCTCCACAAAGGACGCACCAAATCCATACATATACACAAAAGTGTTTTTTTTACACAATGGACCTGTTTACCTACTGGACTTATGTTTCCACTTTACTTATGGTCCCCAATTAACCAGTTTTCCCTCATGGGCCTATTCTAGCCATGAACTGTTTCCTAGTGGACCCATTTTTTCCCATCAACCCTCTCACCAACCCACCAGTCCATCCACGAAGCCAGCCAGTCGCCCAGTGCAGTTACGCCATCTTCTGTCATGTAATCCGAGAAACTAGACATCTACATTGCACCAGTTATGTCCACTCTCAAAGCAAAGACCCTGTCTCTCCACCCAAGCCTCCTGCACACTGCTCTACCACCCTCCTCTGCCTGTCCATCCACCAAGCCACCCACCCTGCCCATCCCACCTTTTAAGCTTGTCCATCCACTCACCCATCTACCAACCCACAGTGCCAATCTGCCCACCAACCTAAGTACTCGGCTACCAATCTTGGACCACCAACAGGATGACTTTCACAGAGAGAGAGAGAGAGAGAGAGAGAGGAGCTGCTTTTATTGTATAGAGCAAGAAGGCGCTAATGAAAAGTTAACAATAACAACAGTGGTAAAGATAACAGGGACAGCAGTGACATTGGTGAAAACAACAGCGACACCAACGATGGACGATGATGATGATGAAGAGAGAAACAGAGACCGTTGGCTTCAAATACACCAAAAGGATACCTGGTCTAACACATGGCACATTCCAGTCACAAACTCGTATCTAATGGATTGGAAATGAGAGAGAGAGAGAGAGAGAGAGAGAGAGAGAGAGAGAGAGAGAGAACTGGTCAGTGAAGTTAATTAAGAAGAGTTGATTTCACTCCAATAATCATCTGTCAAAAAGGTGAAGTACCAGCTATTGTATTATAGTTTTGACAACAGTAAACTCTGACAGCAGTCTTTATTTGATTAATTAAACTGAATGACTACAGCAAGAATTAAATTAACCTGACGATACTGAATTCAAAGTGTTTGTTACATCAATCCGTGGGGACGATAATAATGATGATGATAATGATAATGATGATCATAAAAATACTACTACTACTACTACTACTACTACTACTACTACTACTACTATTATTATTATTATTATTATTATTATTATTATTATTATTATTATCATTATTATTATTATTATTAATAGTTGGGTACCCTTCGTGCCCCTAATAAACCCTATGATCGTGCATACCAACATTGCCTGGGCCCCTGGATGGCTGCTCACTCTGTAGGACAAGACCTCCAGGCTTCCATTTCACCCAATGAACCTATGCTCGTCCTTGAGCCCACTTCCCCAGGTATACATTCCCCATGGCCCTATACCTACCATGAATCTATTTTCCTGTTACTCACCTCTCCGCCAACTGTTCCCACCCACCCTGCTTACCCACCCACTCACCTACGCTACCCAACCACCCACCGAGCTTCCCACTTGCTCTGCCCACCCAGTCACCCACCCTCACCCAGTCATCCTGCCCACCCACACACCCATCCATGCAGCCCCACCACAGCCATCCAACCCCGCCCACCCCTGCTAGTATACAAAGAGAGAGAGAGAGAGAGAGAGAGAGAGAGAGAGATACTAGCAGGGGTACCCTGCGTTGCCTGGCCAAAAAGGTAAACACTCTAATCCTTTTTGTTCTAGTTCAAATTTTCTAATCCAGAAATACCTTGTACCTCTTATGCTTTCGAAGAGGGATTAGAAGAGGTCCAGGAACTTCTATTTCAGTTTTCGCAGAGTAATGCACAGAATTTTTTCACACTTGTTTAATATTACCGGTGACCTCAAATGACCTCGAAGGTCAACCTTACATAGCCTATGTCCGAACTGGAGGTCATGTGAGTCTCCATGCCAAAAATTGGGCTGTAGGGGTATGCAGCATTGCCCGGGCCAAAAAGGCGGACGCGTTAACAGTGACCTCAAATGGCCCAAATCTGAATTTTTACCCCCCTAAAACCATCCTTGGGTCACCGTGATTCAGAATATACATGGGTCTGGAGGTCTCTGGCTCTTGGTTTGGGCGTGACTGAAGGGCAAACAAACAAACAAACAAACAAACAACGCAACAAACAACGCGGCTCAGAGAGAGAGAGAGAGAGGTACATTATTATTATTATTATTATTATTATTATATAATTATTATTACTGATAATGTTATTATTGAGTTCCTCTGCCAACAAACTGGGAAGAAGTTATATATTCACCTACGTTTGCTGCTGCCAGAATCGAAAGACTCGGCAAGCATGTTGGTCAGTTCCATATGTTTGTTTGTATGTCTGTCTGTCTGTTTGTCTTCTCTCAACAGGTCACAGTTTTGCGCCAATCGTTTTGAAAAAAAAAAAAAATCTGAAGGTGGATATCCCTAAACCCAGGAAGCCTATTGTTTCTCATAAAAAAACCGTCAAATGCCTTGGGCTGGGTCGGGGGTTGAAATCCCTCAGTGGCCGTGGATCCGGATATCGTCGGGATTTAGTGGCCAGCCCAGGCACCATATATTCAGATGTCGAAAATCGTGTTTTTTTTTTTTCTTCCCAAATTGAAGAGAAACGTCCGGCAAAACATGGCAATGCAATTTTTAGCTTCCGAAACCCATCATGTGCTTCGCAAAGAAGCGCAAAAATTTCGCCAAATGACTGCCTACACGCTGGTGAAAACTAAGCCGACACGACCAGAGCCATCCGGCAAGCACTCTACAGCCCACACGCCAGTGAAAACTAAGCAGACAAGAGGGTCGGAGGGGGAGAAGATGGGGGGAGGAGAGAGAGGGAAGACGGGGGTGAAATAGGAGAGGAAAGAGGGGACCAGGGGAAAAAGGAAGGGAAATGTGGGGAAGGGGGTGGGAAGGGAGGGAAAGAGAGGTGGGGAATAGGGAGGGAAAGAGGGTGGAAGAGGGGGGATATGGGGGAAGAGGGGGGATCCACCCGGCAAATTCTCTGCCTATGGCAGTTTCATCTCTTTGATCGTTTGTTGATCCACAAGATATCCCAAAAAGTCCTCAATGAATTTCAATAAAATTTTATGAAAATGTGGGACATGGGCCAAGAAAGAAATGATTAAATTTGGGAGTGACTCCGGATCCGGATCCGGAGTATCCCGTAAAATATCTCCAAAAGTTCTCAATGAATTGTAATGACATTTTACAGAAGGGTAGCCCATTGGCCAAGAAAGAAATGTTTAAATTTGGGGGCGGATCCTGATTGGGATCCGGAGCATATTCCGCACATCTCCAAAATTCTCAATGAATTTCAATGAAGTTTTGTGAAAGCATGGGCACTGGGTCAAGAAACAATTGGTTATATTTTAGAGTGGATCAGGAGCCTATGTATCCCACACAATATCTCCAAGGATCCAGATCAGGATCCTTTTTAATGGCGGTGGCATTGGCGGAAGTAGGAGCTCTCTGAATACTTACTTGATACTAGTACAATTACTGCAACGTTACATGTAAATTAAAAGGCACCTTTTCCTCCTCCACAGATAAGAAATGTCTTTCTTTCGCCATTCACTACGAGAGTGTTTTCCTAAAATGATTAACAAATCTTGGTAGCAGCAAAACCGATAAAAAAAAAAAAATAATAATCCTCGGTTGAAGATGGTTGTCGTTTACACTTCAAAGACGCATATATAATGCTATTATCGCAAAGTGATTTTACTTAGTAAATGAAGGCCTTCCCTATTGAACTGGGCTAATCAGTACATTATATCTTTCCACGTCCGACTAAGACACAAACCTGTAAAAGGATTAATACAGCGTCATGCCTGTTCAGTTTGAGACCGCCCTGTTAGTTCCGAGCTTAACGACTCTAATCTTCAATCACCGAGAAGAAAAAGTTGTGGCAGCATGTTAAACATCGTGCACAGTACCTCTTCGTTCCACGAAACAATGCATGTGATATATTAATTTCAAGAAAAGAATGAATGAGAAATGTTGCATAATGATTTATAATTATTGACCATCATTATTTGGATTTCCTGCCTTTGGACTTCAGTAGTGCTATTATATGCTTTGACACTCTGCCAGACAATTTTGCAAAACATGCATTCATTACTAGCCTAATTCAGTATTCTAATGGCCACTTCTGCTCTCCCAGATTTTCGTTTGCCTTCCAGTTTTTCTCGTCCTTCATGAAACAAGCCAATCACAAATTATTTTTCATCTATCTTGAGCCATTATGATAGCAGGAATACACAGAGAACACAGTCAGATTTAAATTAGACTGGGCGAAATAGGGTACAACAGCAAAGGAATATGACTACCCTTTATGACAACCAGGCAGATATTATTCTATCATTTTGATCATGAAGCATTACCTCATGGATGCAGGATCATCTGATACGTACCATACTTTAAATACGCATACTTGCTTGTACTGTAATAGTGAATGGAAAATCAAGAAGAACTTTGTACACAACAATTGTTTACTTCATTCTGGCAGGGGACTCGTTTTCCCAGTTTCTACCTTTCCTTTTGTTATTATAATGAAGGTCATGCATCGCTGGATGGGGGAAAAGAATGTTGTAATCGCCCTGGTTAGCGAAAGGGCTCAGGAACTGCGACATGACTAGAGGAAAACTGAAGATAAGTGGCTACCGTTGGAGGCCTGGTGATCGCCGTTAGTGCATATTACGAGCGAGCAAGCTAAGATAGCAAAGCTAGCAAGCGTTACTCAACGTTCAGCTGATGAAATGAGCGGCTCAAAGCGAAACGGCCTGGCCCGACTTCCTAGCCTACGGCCGGACCGCAATGGTTTTCATAGGCTACTTGCTTTTGTAGTATGTGAGATAGAGAAGAGATTCATTCAGTAGGTAGTAGATACATTCAATAATTTTTTTTTTTAAGCTATTTATGTTTTTAGCTATTTTTGTTTTTAGCTATTGTGTCCCCCTGTGGCGGAGGGAGAGGGGGGGAACCAATCTGGTTGCATTATGGGTTGGTACTACCACTCTGCATCAAGCTTGTGCTAGGAAAAATTCTGTCACCGTATTCCTTGCGTGTCGTAAAAGGCGACTGAAAAGGGCGGGATGAGGGGACTAGGGACTCCCTCCTCTTATTTTTAGTTCCCACAATGAGACAAGGAATAGAAAGGGATGGGGGGATTGAGTTATCCCCGTACCCTGAAGGTTGGGTCTATGAATGTGCATGGGTGTAGTACAATTAAGGCTAAAAGGAAGGAGACTGGGAGAATGTTTGTGAGAAGAAAATTGGATGTGTTAGGTTACAGTGAAACAAAGATGAAAGGGGAAGGTGAGTCGAAGTTTGGAAGTGTGAATGAATGTCAGGTGTTGACAGAGGAAGGGCGAGAGAAGGTGTGGCCTTGTTAAAGAGCCCAGAAGAGCAGCAATGTGTGATTGAATGGAAGGAGGTGTCATTGACATTGACGTGGGTGAAAGCGAATTTTGGACGTGAGCTGTGAGTATTTGTGAGTGCATATGGGCTTGGTTGTGAAAGGGATGCAGAAGAGACGGAGTCCTTCTGGAATGATGTTGATGAGTGCCTGCAGAGTTTTGGAACTAATGTGAATGTGGTAATGATGGGAGATCTGAATGCAAGAGTGGGATATGTAGCAGTTGAAGGTGTAGGTGGTATGCATGGTGTACCTGGATGAAATGAAAATGGGGGCCGAATGATACACGTGTGTGTTGCGTGAGAGATGGTGATTGGAAATATCTTGCTTGAGAAGAAAGATGTTTATAAGTATACAGGGTACATGTGTGAGACAGGATGGTGAAAGGGTTGTTGATAGAGTATTGATGGACTATGTGGTTTTGTCCAGGAATGTAATAGGAAGATTGTTGGATGTGAGATTTTGAGAAGGGAGGGGGGAGGTATGTTTGACCACTATCTGGTGGAGGAAAAGTTAAGAGTAGGTAAAAGATGGGTAAGAGCTAGGAGAGTTAGGTGTGGCAGGGAGGCTTCAAAGTGAGTGAATTGAATAAAAGTGAGAAAATGATAGAGTATCAGGAGAAGTTGAAAGATGAGTGGAAGGCAGTGATCTTAAGACGTTCGTAGGAAGTGTGGCTGCAGAGGAAGGATGAGGTGTCATATGAGAGGTATAAGGAAAAGAGGAATAGGGCGAGAAGGACTGTTCGTGATGCCAAAGTGGAAGCAGATACGAGGTGGGCTTGGCAATTGACTGAGAATTTTCAACAGAATAAGAAAATGTTTTGGAAGGAGGTGAAATGGGTGCAAAAGGGAATCTTAGAAGGAAAAGCGAGTCAAAGCAGAGGATAGAAGGATATTAACTGAGATGGATGCACTAAGGATCAGATGGGTGGAGTATTTTGAAGGACTGTTAAATGTAGAGGAGGAAAAGGAGGCTGAGATTGTGGCAGATGGAAGGGTGCAAGGAATAAAACTGTTGGGAAAGTTGAATGATTCTTTGATCATGATGGAGGAAGTGCAGGAGGCAGAAAATGAGATGAAGGCAGGGAAAGCTGCAGGTATGGATGGGTGTGCTGTGGAATGCCTGAAAGGTTGTGGAGAGACTATTGTTGAGTGGTTAGTAAGATTGTTGAATATGTGTTTTGTGAGAGGTATGGTGCCAGTTGGCTGGACAAGTGCTTGTGTGGTTCCGTTGTATAAAGGTAAGGGTAATAAGCAGCTTTAGGGGTATAAGTCTGTTGAGTGTTATAGGTAAGGTGTATGGTAAAGTGATAATTAACCTGTACCGTGCTGGGCAAAGAAAAAAAAAAAAAGACTGGTATCCCTCTTCGCCGGCCGATTTTGATTTTTTTTTCCTGCCTGTATGGGCTTAGTACATCAATATAAGATCCATGACACTAATAAAAGTAATCACTAAAGCCAGATTGTTGGCTGAATCTAGTCAGGTTGGTGCCACTCCACCTCTGAAATCATCGAGGTTACTGAGAGGGCAGAGCGGCTGAGAGCTCGTGAACCGATTTTGATTTTTTTTTTTTTTTGTGGATAATTGGGCTTAATACATAAATATAAGATCCCTGGCACTAATGTAAGTAATCACCAAAGCCATAAAATAGGTTGAATCGAGTCAGGTTGGTGCCACTCAACCTCTAAAATCTTCAAGGTTACAGACATAGCAGAGAGGCTGTGAGCCTCCAAGACTCACTCGCCTCCTGCTCTCCTAAATCACTGTTGTAAGCATAGTGGAGAAATATTTGAAGTAAGCGAAGGTTTTGTGAAAGGTGGAAATGGAGAGTAAATGAGAATAAGAGTAAAGTGATGAAATGTACAAAGTTGATAGATGTAGAGTGTTGTAAGTATTTAGAGTCACATGTTGCTGTGGATGGAAGAATTGATGTAGAAGTGAAGTTTTGAATGAATGAAGTAGGAAAAGTGCTGGGAGGAATGAAATATGTTTTTAGATGCAGTTCGGTTAGAATGGATGTAAAGAGAAGGCTGTATGAGGATGTAGTGGTACCGACTGCATTATATGGGGCTGAAACATGGATTATGGGTGTAGCAGAGAGGAAAAGTTTGAATGTAATGGAGATGAGGTGTCTGAGGAGTATGTGTATAGTGACGTATATTAAGAAATGATGAAGTGAAGGGAAACAGGAGTTATGAGGGAAATGGCTGATCGAGTTGAGCAGAGAGTGTTGCGATGGTTTGGGCATATGGAGAGAATGGATGATGAGCGATTGGTGAAAAAGATGACTGGATGGGATGTGAGAGGTGTAAGGCTGAGAGGAAGATCACAAGTAGGATGGATGGAAGGTGTGAAGAAAGCATTAGATGTGAGAGGGATTTCTCTAGAGCATGGAAGAGTGGCTGAACGTGATAGGAATGACTGGAAACTGTAAATGGAGTAAATGGTGATGCGGCCCTGAGGGGATTTTCTCCTGAATGTGGTCTGATTAGCTGATCAAATGAGGTGCAGGTAAGGGAATGGGTTCATTATGATGTTGCAGAGGTAAACCACCTTTGCTGTCGGGCCCTGCTGCAGATGTCCCTGATTGCACTGCGCAGTTGTCCCTCATGCAGAGTGGTGCGGTGAGGATCTGTCCCTTCTCCCCTTGGAACTATGATACGAACAAATCTGTGTCTGGATGAGGAAATTAGGAGTACGTTGTCCTGTTTCGGCTACCTCCCTTTCTTTGGGGGAAGCAGCCTAGGTATATACAGTAGATAGATAGATGGCTATTTATTTACTCATGAGACCAAAGAGACCCCTTGGAATCCCAACTTTCCAAAGGAATGTACCGAGGGCTTCAATTGACCTGCTCCACTACGAAATAGATTTAAAGCACTAGGAATGTGACGTGCTAGGTATGAGTTGTTTGTCACTTACGTATGTTAACTGCATGTCCGTGTAAGCGCGTGCGTGTGTGCGTGCATGCGTGCGTGAGTGAGTGAGTGAGTGTGTGTGTGTGTGTGTGTGTGTGTGTGTGTGTGTGTGTGTGTGTGTGTGTGTGTGTGTGTGTGTGTGTGTGTGTGTGTGTGTAAGTAAGAGAGAGAGAGAGACAGAGAGAGAGACAGACAGACAGACAGACAGACAGTATTTTTGCTCGGTTATTCTTGTGTTATTGTTCAACTATCTCACCAGAAATGTTGGAAGTTTACTCCCAAGTGAAATTATGATAGGCGTGTGTACAAACGCTCGTTCTTTCTTTACGTGCTCACAAAGCGTTCTTTACTGGTGGATATTTGCACAAATGTTTGACACCACGCAGGATCTTGTAGCTGTAGCCTACTGAAATACTAATATAGAAAAACAAGTAATATTCCAATGTTTTCTATAATTCATAGTCTGCATGCATATAATGCATACGTATTTTGTATGAATTGCTTAGTGAAATGAAAGATCGATGATGCTTACTGTGCTAGCAACCAAGACAACATTTCATATTTTACTTACATATTTATTTAATTCAGTATTTAGTATGGCCATATATTATTGTTACTTCCCGACGATTATTATCAGCTTAAGAGAGGGGTTGGATGCAGGCTTCATTTACCCCTTCACTACAACAAACTTTCTGTAGTGAATGGGAAAATGAAAACTGCAGCTAACCCCGAAAGATAGAAGAGTCTCTCAAGCTGGCACTAATTGTCGGGAAGTAACGATTATAAAGAGTCAATAAATAGCTATCATTTCGCCGGAATCAAGGGGATAACCTAAATAAAACTGACAAAGGACAGCAAAACAAAATAATCAATCACTTTGATACTAAAGAGAGGGAACACATGGCTCTTCCTTTAAACCTTTCCAAACACTGGATATAATTTTTATTAACAGTATGATTCAACTAGACGGATTTACTCAGAATATGAAATTATGAGAGCACTTTGTCTTTGCACGTGACATTTCAGTCTTTCGTTAGGCTTTAGTATAAATCTTTATTTCATAAATTACCCTCTTACGGTTTGTATCATTGTATATGTGCTTTCGTCCCTTGCCTCCTTTCTGGTCGTTCTATAGCTGCTATTGTAGACGGCCGCTGTTCTTATTCTAGAGCTATCAATAATGGTGCTCCTCAGGGCTCCGTCTTCTAACCAACTCTCTTCCTTCTATTGATCAGTGGCCTTCTAAGCTGTACATCAAACCTTATACACTCGTACGCTGATGAATCCACTCTTAACCTGTCCATTCTCTTTCCGCAGTGTCCATTTCAGCAGTTAAACAAACATGGGATGAGGGTATGACACATCTAACGTTTGAATTGGCTCATATCTATAGTTGGAGAAAGTAATCTTGTTTTTAATGCATCAAAATATCAGATCTTTCATCTTTCGACCATTCCTGCCTTACCTTTGAACATACTTGAGGTTTCATTCTCTGGGGATATATCTTGGGAAGATTATATTTTATTACATCTCTTGTCAATGTAAATTCAAGAGATTAGGTGTGGTAAGCCTATTCCGTGCCTTTTTTTCCCTCTGCACAATTCTTCACTTTATGGAAGGGCTTTATTCGTCCCTCAGTAGGGCACAACTCTCATGTGCGGGGAGACTCCCCACATACAGCTCTTCTTAACAAGGTGGAGTCAAGAACTTTTCGTCTCATTAAATCTCTTCCCCTTACTGGCTCCCGTCACCCTTTGCCTCTTCACCGCACTAATGCATCTTTTTCTCTTTTCTATTGGTATTTTAGTGAGCACTGCTCCTCTGAACTTTTTATATGCATTCTTCCATCACTATGGGAGGTACACGGTATCCGTCTCGCGGCAAACTCTTATCCCTTTTTTGTCCATCTCCCTGATGCAGTGGTTCCCAAACTGTGTGCCGCGGTTATATCCTTAGTGTGCCGTAAGAAAGTGCTGGAGATGTAGATCTGCCTAGCCAAAGAGTTGCAAATTATCATATCTCCTCATCGCGGATGCCTGATTATGATTATTGTTCATATATATATATATATATATATATATATATATATATATATATATATATATATTCATTGCCGGACGCCATGTATCCCAGACGGGGTGGCCAATGGCTTAGAGTTAATTGTTTTACAGGGAGGGGCACTAATCCTCCACCAACCCCACTTGACACGTAGGGATGCCAACAGCATCTGGTGTTCCCAGGCGGTCACCCATCCAAGTACTAACCAGACCCAACGTTGCTTAACGGACGGGAAGCGGTGTACTCAACGTGGTATGGCCGTTGGCTATATATATATATGGCCGTTGGCTATATATATATATATATATATATATATATATATATATATATATATATATATATATATATATATATATATATATATATATATATATATATATATATATATATATATATATATATATATATATATATATATATATATATTCTGCCTACAGGTGACTTTACACTCCCTCTTCTGTCTTTCTTTCCTTCATTCTTTCCTCTTCCTTCTGCCTGTGGGTGACTCTACACTGAGTGACAAGCCAAATGGTTTCCTGTACACCAGGAAACCATTTACTACGCTGAGTGGTAACCATAAAACCAAATTTTGGTCGCTGGTGATTTAGTGGGTAATTATTGCGCTCCAATCGGATTGAGCCAGTGAAGGTTTATATCGAAGGGATGGTTGGGGTTGATTGCTCATGTAATGCCACTCAGGGATGAGTGAGGCTGGTCACTCTCATCTTAAATGTCTGGACCAACTGCCTAGCCCCGGGCTCCTACGCTCCTCATGGGGCAATGTAGGATTGGATGATGGATACATGGATGGAATATATATATATATATATATATATATATATATATATATATATATATATATATATATATATATATATATATATATATATATATATAGAGAGAGAGAGAGAGAGAGATATACAGAACCTTTCACATTACCATTTTAATGACGAAAGGGTAAGTGTGCCATTAATGTATATATATATATATCTATCTATATATATATCCATATATATATATATATATCTATCTATCTATCTATTTATCTATCTATCTATCTATATCTATCTATCTATCTATCTATCTATCTATCTATCTATCTCTATATATATATATATATATATATATATATTTATAGTGTCTTCAGTTACAAAAAAAAAAAAAAAAATAGAGTGAAGACCATTTGCAGGAGTTAACCGTTAGTCTCAGTCCTTCATGTATGCACCACGTCAGGTCTGGAACTGTCTTCCTATTTCCGTATTTCCTATTGCCTATGACTTCCAGTCTCTCAAACGCAATGTGTTGATATAGTACATCTCAGTGCTAGGCAGCACTCGGAGAGCACATATCTCTGTCAATGCCATTGCCATTAAAAAGGATCCGGATCCGGATCCGTGATGATATTGTGTGGAATACGTAGGTTCCGGATCCTTCTTCAAATCTAATCAATTGTTCCATGACCCATGGCCCACTCTTCCATCAAATTTTATTAAATAATCAGTGAGAACTACTGAAGAAGCCATAAGTGGGAACCGGATCCGAATCCGCCCCTAATTTTAATCTAATCTTTCTTGGCCCTTTCCCACTCCTCCACAAATTTGCATTGAAATTCATTGAAGACTTTTGGAGATACTGTGTGGACAAATGTAGATGAGTAACGGATCTTTAATTTGGCTCTATTTTTTTCCTCTTAGAGGGAACAATCTTGTGGTCAACTATACTTTGGTTCTTTCTTCCCAGCATTAATATGTATATATATATATATATATATATATATATATATATATATATATATATATATATATATATATGTAGTTAAGCAAGGTATGAAAATGCTCTCTGACCTGAAAAAGCTCTCTGACCTGAATGTAATCGTTAGCAAACAGCAAGAGCAAAATTGATCCTAGAGAAGTGGTTAAATAAACAAAAACGCAATCAACACACAGTTTTAAGAAACGGTCATCATTATTTATGATAAAGACTGTAATACTATTGTTAATAATAATAATAGTAATAATAATAATAGTAATAATAATAATAATTATTATTATAATAATAATAATAATAATAATTATTATTATTATTATTATTATTATATCATTATTATTATTATAATTATAATAATAATTAGAATACCATAAATTGTCAAAGGAAAATTTTTTTACAGAAAAAATTAAAAATGCCATTGTCTCATAGAAGCCAAGCTGTAAATGGACCCAGGTCAAGGTCTTGTGCTTGTCACCACTGGTCACCAAAGTCTGTATGTCCACCAAGTTTGGTGACTCTAACCTCAATCCTTCATGAAAAAATTGATGGCATCTGGAATATCTGGAAAAGTCTATTTTTTTTTACTGCAGGTGATCCTAGAGAATAATCATCCACTTGGAATCATATTCCTTTCCACAATGCAGCCTCCTTAAGGCTATATTGCAGTCAAATTTCAACTTGCTAGTTTAAGCGGTTTCTGGGATAACGTCCCATTTTTTTTCTTGTTAACATTCTGAATAATATCTGGTGATCCGGTTGATGGATTGCCATCCTCATTGGCCTGAAGGAGCTGCTAGCTGGGCTTTTAACCTGACAAAGTTAGAAGGCTCTAGGCCAAAGAGCCTCCGAGTAATAGTGATTTACACCTGAGGTGTAAAGCATTATAAGAATCATCACACACACACACACACACACACACACACACACACACACACACACACACACACACAAAACTTCCCAAGGCGATGTGTGAAGTTTTAATATTAAAAGCCAATGCATTGGCCCATGAATACATACCCTTCGCTGTCACTAATAATACTAGATTAGTAATCCTCTGTAAGGCAGTGGCTGAATCGGTAGAGAGGCGAGCTGCAGTCCTAATGGACACAGGATCGAATCCCCGCTGGGACAGGGAACGGTTTTAGGATATGAATTTCATAAAAGCAGACTTTACTGATCTACCAGAAGACCCGCCGACATGTAAATATACCCCCGCTAATACCAGTACGCCAGTCCTGTATGAGACAGCCCTAGCATGTATTCAATATGGACGGTGAGTGTTAGCGCTGAAGTGGTGATGGGTGGAGGTGTGTAGGAGGATTGCTGGGCCTTGGGACAGGCCCTGAAACTTTTTCCCAGAGTCGGGCACATTTAAAAAAAAAAAAAAAACAGAGGTATATCACTGCAGCTTCACCAAGACAGGAAAAAGTCTTAGGATTTAGCAGTTTAGTCCTACTAAGTTAAATATCACGCTACCATTCAGCAGCCTGAAATTAGAGGTGTTATGTTTGTGGAGGTCATTCAGTATAACAAGCCTGTAAACATTTTCTAATAGTTACCCTTTAAATAGTCACGCCCATCATTGAGAATATGATAGAAAATAGTAATTAATGTCAAGCCAAAGTTGTTAGAAGGTATTTTTTCTTTAAAATCCTCTGGCAACCAAAGGCATATCATTGCAGCTAAACAAAAGTATTAACAAACAAGGCTTGCATCCCTAGATACTGACCACAGCCTTTATGTACAATTTGTCCGCTTGATTTTTGGATAATATCAAATGAGACAGACACACAGACAGATGAACACAGGTGCAGGTGAATACATTATCACCTCGGTAAGCAGGCAATAAAAATAATTATAGTATCAAGTAAAATTGTGCAGGGGCAATCCTGATAAAAAAAACTTCACACAGTCAATGCCTACTAAAAGTCAAGCTATAAAGGGACCTTGAAAACAAGGTCATTGATCATGTGCATATCACCTTAGGTTATCACAGTTTACAAGTTCACCAAGTTTGATGGCTTCAGCTATAATGCTTCCTGGAAAATCAGATGACATTCACAGTATCTGGAAAAGTCCCAGTTTTTGACCCCATGCGATCTCAGAGAATAATTAACATGGAACCATACTCCCTTCGACAAATGCGACTGCCCTAAGAATATGTTGCAGAAGAAGTTAAGTTTGCTAGCTTACGTGGGTTCTGAGATAGCGTCCTGGCATCCGTTTTATATATTTTGAATAATGTCTGGTCATCTGGCTGATGGATTACCATTATATTTGGCCTAACGAAGCCGCCAGCTGGGCAATTAACCTGACAAAGTTTGAAGTCTTTAGGCCAAAGAACTTCCTAGTAATAACAAGAAATAACATACTACTATTACTACTACTACTACTATTGTGTGTGTGTGTGTGTGTGTGTGTGTGTGTGTGTGTGTGAGAGAGAGAGAGAGAGAGAGAGAGAGAGAGAGAGAGAGAGAGAGAGAAACACTGAGGCAGAGACTACAACAACACCTGAAAACAAAAGCAACACATTAAGAGTATTTCTCAAGAACTATCTATCTATTTATCTATCTATTGCCAGACGCCATAATCCCATAAGGGGCGGCCATTTGACTCTGAGTTATTTGTTTTACAGGGAGGGGCACTAACCCTCCACAAACCCACTTGTTGACACTTAGGGAGCACGTATGGTTTGGTTATATGGTTACCACCCACCGTTGTAAATGGTTTCTTGGCTTACAGGAAAGCATTTGCTTGTCACTCAATGTAAAGACACCTGTAACGGAAAGAAAAGCAATAAGAAGTGACAGGAAAGATGGGAGAAATAGGAGGAGAGGAGAGTAGGCACAGAAAAAGAAAGATAAAGGCTAAGGAAGAAGCAGGTAGCACTACATCAAGTAACTTTACTAATACCCTCTTACTGACCCACAGGAGCTGGGATTCCGGTAACTACTCCTGCCTGCCACCCAACGTGCAGGCATCGTCTGTCCTCGTTTACGTCAGCGAGGGTAAGGCCCCAATCGTTATAACTGACAGTGGTATAGAATAGACAATTTCACAGTCTTTGACCATAGATTGTTAAGCACGTGAGATTCATAGGACATGCCTGATGTTTCTGTATCTTTGCTGTCTACACTATGTAACGTGGTAGCATCCTGATCACATCTGACAATTTCAAGTGTTCCATAAGCAGCATTTCAAAGATGTAGGGATTACATGCATGTTCAAAACTCAGTATTAACCCCTCGAATCCGGTTATTTATATTTCATTATAATGAAGATGTCATCAAACGATTATATTACAAAAAGGAGAGCTCATTACTACAAAAAATGGCAATGGAGCCTGAATCTAATATTTTCCCTCCGAAGATTCCCTCGTAAGTTGGAAATAATTTTTAATAAAGTAACGACATATAAATAATGTCACTGAATCGAAATTGATAATCCTCGTATCGCTGCTAGGATTCCGGTGTCTAATCCCTTCCAACGAGGATGCCTCGTCTTTCCTCGTTTATGTCAGCAAGGGTAATTCGGACCTTGTCGTCTACATCAAAGGGTTCGGACCTTGACGTCTACATCAGTAAGGGTACGTATGGCCTCGTCCACTTTTTTCCTCGTCTACGTTCGTAAGGGGAATTCTAACCTCGCCCACTCTACTGCTCGCCCACGTCAGTAAGGGTAAGTCTGACCTCGTCCACTCTTCTACAAGGCGTGGTTAGTGGATCTCGGGTGAGGCTGACAGTCTGGAATATTAAGTAAAATAAAGGCAGCCATGAAAGAAACGGATATTGATACCTCTTTTCGAATTTTTATTGATGCTAACATCACACAATAAGCTGAGACGAAATCCTGTCCTGGAGTTCAGTGGTTAACAGCGGTAACAGTGTACCTGTTGAGATATAATGGGTGTGCCTACCTGTTTTATTTAGTTTGACGTTAGAAGATTTTCCCTAGCGAAGCAGAATGCTTATACCCAGAGAATTAAAAACTCTATATGACTTAGCTTGTGATGCTGCAGACACAATAAGGGATTTTACTTAGCTTACCAGATGTTATATTTAAATCAGAATAATCCCATCAAACGGAACGGTTAAAAGTTATTTTTAATATCTTATGCGCTGTGTACACACTTTTTATATTTACAGTAGTTACTACCGGATTATTTTACATAGATGAGGGAAACCTGGTAAGTAACAGGGCTATAAACTACATCGACAAACCCCATCATAACTTTGGAAGCTTTGAGATACAATACTTTATTCAGCCAAATTAGATGGTTTTGTTTATCTGAAAGAAATTACATCACGCTAAAATTACCGGTACATTAATTGCTACCTTTGTTGCCGTGGACGTCTTCAAGAATTTGTTATTTACTATCTCCACATGGTTCATTAAGGAACAATAAAGCCAATCATAGGAAATATTAAAAGCTTGTCAATTAGTCATCTTGCTTCTATGGGAACATTTACATTCTTTATTCAGGGTACCACAAGATAATATTCCTTAGCGGTGAGAGCCTGTATTAAGAATTACCATTATTAAAGCCATCCTACTTGTCACCTAAATGCCTTCTGATATATAGTTGGCTTTATAATAATTTATACATAGGAGTACACCTTTCTACAACATTCAGGAGACTTATGCCTCGATAGTTTTACACTCACTTCGCTCATACTTGTTCTTGTACAAGAACTGTCACACCCATTATTTCCACTCTGATGGTACAGCTTCACTGATCCTAGCTTTCTTATAGCTTTCTAACGAGCAGTTTACTCCACACTCTCCATTACAAGTAATTATTTCTGCATTTACCGCATATACAGCTGCTGCCATCACATTTTCAGCTGCATAATAGCATTCTGCACGTCTGCCAGCGGCACGTTTCCCAGGGCTACATTTCTTCTCTGCAAACCATCAAAATCAATCATCTTACAGCCGCTCTGCTTTCACCATTCCTGTCCATCAGCTTTCCATTACATTCTTTCAATCTGTTACTTACTTAGCTTCCATTGGTAAGTATTCTCACACTTTCATCCCTTACATTTTCACACTTCTTTCCATTTTTGTTTTCTTCATTTTCCCAGCCCTTTCGAACAATTTCCAATTTACAAAATAATATGCATTCATATTTCATTCAGCATCATCATTACTGCATTATCTTACTAACCTCGTTGCATTCTTCTCACTCTCAGTGTATTTTCTTCTGCTTTCTTTTGAGCCCGCATCCAGCATTCAATGCAGTCACTTCTTGTCTTCCTACACTGCTCGTTCACCTTCCTCATCCTGTCTTTCTTCTTAGTGAATAACTTTGCGACGCAACAGACCGCTTTGACATTCCTAACAAAATATTCCTCATATGCATTTTACACATTATCCAGATCCATTTGCTCCAGATTCATTGACTCTAACTCCTCAACTAATTTAAGTTAGCTTTCATCTGCCTTTTTTTTTTTTTTTTTTTTGGGGGGGGGACAAAATTTCGGTCAGACAGTAGACGCGATATTCTGAAATTTCCTTCTAATAGATACAATACCAGAGCCAAGAGATAAGAGTAAAAGAGGCCTTCATCCTGCAGTAGACTGTTCGCAGTGCTTGCTGCTGCTAATGCTGCTGATAATGATGAGTGGAACTGCTCATGACAATGAGGTATGAAAGTAAAAAGTGCGGTAGTGAGCCATGGCTTAACACAATTTTTGATCGCGTGTTGTGATCCTGGTGTTTTTTTTTGTGTGTGTGTGTGTCTGTGTTAAAAAAAGAGGTCAAAAGCCCAGATATTATTACCTTCAAGTTAAAAAAAAGAGCCTAATTCAAAATCAATTAACTTTGAGGTCATTGTGCATTTTGCGCTTAAAATAGTGGATTACCTAGACAGACAGAAATACAAAGGACATTAGCTCTCCTTTCTCTGAAATCTCCATTCTTGGAGATTTCAATGTTCACCACCACCTTTGGCTCTCCTCTCCATTCACTAATCCACCTGGTGAACACGCCTATATCTTTTCTATCCTTAATGACCTAGAACAGCATGTACAGCACCCTACCCGTATCCCTGACCACCGGAGGGAGAGTTTCAACATACTTGACCTCTCCCTTACAACTAATCCTTCTGCTTACACTGTTGATCTTTCCTTTCAGTTGGGCTCCTCCGATCACAACCTTATTACCTTAACCTCTCCTATCACTTCGGTACAGCCTGTGGACCCTCCAAAGAAACATCGACTGTGGCACTTTCGAGCTGAAGATTGGGAGGCCCTCAGGCAGTACTTATTTGATTTTCCATTGAATGATTATTGCTTCCATGGCCAGGAGCCATCTGAGCGTGCCTTGCGCATTACAGAGGTTATTCTCTCGGGCATGGAAGCATACATTCCTTTCTCATTTCCTTTGCCTAATGCAAGAAAGCCTTGGTTTAATCACGTTGTTCTAATTCTGTCCACAACAAGCAGAGGGCCTATAAAAGGTACCAGAGCCAACTCACCCCTGAATCGCATCTTTTTTACGTTTCTTCCAGAATCATGCTAAGTCTACTCTTCACTCAGCTAAAAATTATTTTATCCGTACTAAATGCTCTCAGCTCTCCAAATCGAATTCTTTCTGTTCCTTCAGCCACCTTGCCAGAAACCTTTCTAACAACTTTACCTCAGCATCCTTCCCTCCGCTTTTCTACTCTGATGATTCTGTAGCTATTCTGCTGATAAAGCAGATCTCTTCTCTCAGACTTTCTCCTCCAACTCCACCTTAGACAATTCTGGTGCTGTTCCTCCATCACTTCCCCGGTCTGACTTCCTCATGGCTGATATTAATGTTTCTTCAGCTGATATATTTTCTGCCATCACAGGCCTAATACTAACAAGGCATATGGGCCTGATGGGGTCCCTCCTGTTGTCCTCAAGAACTATACTTCTGTGCTTTCACCCTGCCTAGGTAAACTCTTTCGCCTTTGTCTATCAACTTGTACCTTTAGTCTTGCTGGAAGTTTGCTCTCATTCAGCCAGTCCCAAAGAAGGATGACCAATCCCAACCCTCTAACTATCGTCCAATTGCTTTAACATCCTGTATCTCAAAAGTTTTTAAGTCAACTTCTTAATAGGAAAATTTTAAAGCACCTTTCTTATCACAACCTTCAATCTAATCGTCCGTATGGGTTCCGTCTGGGGCACTCCACTGACGATCTTCTCACCTACCTTTCAGACTCCTGGTCATCCTCCTTTAGGGACTTTGGCGAAAGCTTTGTCATTGCACTTGACATCTCAAGGGCTTTCGGTCGAATCTGGCATAAATCTTTAATTTCCAAACTGCCCTCTTACGGTTTCTATCCTATCATGTGCCTTCATCTATAGCTTCCTTTCTGGTAATTCTATAGCTGCTGTTGTAGACGGCCATCATTCCTCTCCTAGATCTATCAACAGTGGTGTTCCTTAGGGCTCTGTCCTATCACCAACTCTCTTCCTTTTATTTACCAATGACCTTCTAAGCTGTACACCTAACCCTATACACTTGTACGCTGATTATTCCACCCGTCACCTTTTCCATTCGGTCTCCTGCAACATCCATCTCAGCAGTTACTTCAACAGACAAGGGATGAGGCTATGGCACACCCCATGTCTGATTTGGCTCGTATCTCTGACTGGGGTAAAAATAATCTTGTTTTTAATGCATCAAAGACTCAGTTCTTACACCTTGCAACCCAACAAAATCTTCCACAGGTTTACCCACTAATGTTTAATAATATTCAGCTCAATCCTGTGTCATCCCTGAACACGCTTGGGGTTTCATTCACTCGGAACTTATCTTGGGAAGATCATATTATGTCTCTTATAAAATCTGCCTCCAAGAGATTAGGTGTGCTAAGCTGACTCCGTTCCTTCTTTACCCCTGCATAATTGTTCGCTCTATACACTGGTCTTATCCCCCCCTGTATTTAGTACAACTCTCATGTGTGGCGAGGCTCCCCACACACAGCTCTTCTCAATAGGGTGGAGTCAAAGGCCTTTCATCTCATTAACCCGCCCCGTCCCGGAGATGTGAATTCACGTCCTCACATGATGTGCACTCATATCCCGGAGACGTAAATTAATGCGGCAACATTGCAAGGTCCCTAATTTGCACAATATTCAATTTTCGTGAGTGATTTTTGGCACGTATACACGGGACACCTTCCTCTACAAAATGCCAGGCAGGGACAATGCCTTACCCAGCATGGCCTCCTCCCCCCCCCGCATGACCTTTTCTCAGCAATTCACCTGTCATCAGTGACCTGGCCAGTAAAGCCATGTCATGCCACGGTACGAAATTCAGGGCCAGAGTGATTCCCCAATCGATGACAATGTGGAGGACAAACATTAGAGGAAGAAACAGTCAGAAATGATGATCAGGTAACGTGGCAAAAAAAGGTCAGGAATGGTGATGAGTTAGTGAGTGAAACAATGCTAATAATGCCTATATTACCGTTTGAAAACCAATATACTCTCATACTGCATATAAATTCGTACCAAATAAATAAATAAATACCGTTTATGAGTGGTGTGGAATAGTTATCCTCCCATAGAACTCGTTTTCTTTGCAGCCAGCCTGATAGAAAACCCTGTAAGGTAAGGAGGTACTCCTACCTGGATCGAGTATTTTAAACCTCAGGTGAGCGATTTCTCTATGAATTTTCGATGTTTCTCACCAAAAGCGGATGTTTGAGCCCCCCCAAAAAAGGTCCAAAAATGTCGGGACTGGGGCATACCACTGCCCAGAAAACGTCGGGATGGGGCGGGTTAAATCTCCTCCTCTTATGGCTCCCTTCAACCACTGTCTCTTTGCCGCACTGTTGCATCTTTATCACTTTTCTTTCGCTACTTCAATGGTAACTGCTCCTCTGAACTGTCTGCATGCATTCCTTCACCTCCGCAACGGGTGCATAGCACCCGTCTAGCAGCAAACTCGTCCTTTTTCTGTCCAACTCTCTAATTCAAGAGTTAACCGTTACTCCCAGTCCTTCATTCATGCAACAGGTCAACTCTGGAACCGCCTCCCTCTGTCTGTATTTCCTGCTAGCTATGATCTCCTTTCTTTGAAAAGCAGTGTGTCCAGGCATCTCAAAATGACCGGATCTTGAATTTGGCTCTCTCCTGTATCTTGTTTTTTCTCTTGGAAGGAACAGTTTGTGGGCTCATCCCTTTGGTTCCTTCTTCCTAGCATTAAATATATATATATATATATATATATATATATATATATATATATATATATATATGATGATCTATTGTATACATGAAGGACAGGGAGTATCAGCTAACTCTTCAATTAGAAAGTTGGACAGAAAATGGGTGAGAGCTTTCTGACGGACTAGTTCTACGTGCCTGCTATAATGGAGGAAGAATACAATCAGCCAGTTCAGAAGTGCAGTGACCATTGAAGTAGCAATGGAAAAGAGATAATGACAAAAAAAAAGGGGGGGTAAAGAAACAGAAGTTGGAGGGAGTCAGTAAAAGGAGGGGAGTTAATAACGCTAAAAGCCAATGACTCCACTCTATTGAGAAGAGCTATATGTGAGTAGCCCCCCAGCACAAGCAAGTTGTACTCTACACAGGAGTGAATAAAAATTCTGTATAAAGTCAACAGCTGTGCAGGGGTAAAAACTCACAAAGTCGTCTTTGCACACCAAATCTTTTGTAGACAGATTTTGCAAGAGTTACTAGGAACCTTAAATGACATATTCTGAGAGAATGAATCCCGCAGTATATTCAGAGATGATGCACAATTGAGTTGAATAGTATCAAATATTTATGAATACTCCTGTGGACAATCATGATGGGTCAAAAGATGTACAAACTGAGTGTCTGATACATTAAAGCAAACAGGATTTTTTTTACCCTTATCAGAGACCGAAGCTTTCTGTGACGGACGCTGTGAAAAGCAAGTGCAAAGATGAAGGGTGGATTTATGAAAAGATTATAGGGATTCATCTTAACCCTAGAACACACACCCCGGGTGAATTCCACCCGACCCACATGACGTCATTGCCATTGTGTATGGTTCCCGTGCTCCCAGGGTTACCAGCTCTCCAGTAGCTTCATTTGGCAGCCAGTTATGGTAGAGGAAGGATACACCATCACCGTCTGCACGTGGGTCTCTGCTGTAGGCGTTGGTTCATATGTGCAAAGGCTGAAAACCTAAGTGAACATTGGGTTTCTGCCACAGCAGCAGGGGCATGGCAACCCCTTCAATGGTGTCACAAAGGACCTGGGAGGACGTGGGAGGTTTTCCAAAGGCATATGCTGAATTTTTGGTGTGTGTATGATTTTTTCGTGAAACAAGCCAAAATTTCCCTACTTTTAGTCACTATTTTTTATTACTCAGTTTCCATAACAAAGTGATGTGATTTTCAGTCCTTTGTAATGTTAACTTAAAGCTCAAAGCCTAAAGTTCCTTCTTGTACATTTATTTTATCAAAGCTCTGTATTTAGTATTTTTTCCAATTTTCCAATTTTGGGTGAAAAACATCCGGAGTTTGTGATAGTGTTACTAGAAAGAAGGGTTTGTGTTCTAGGATTAATAAGAGTGGACGGGGTTAGATGTACAGCTCAGAAGATCACTGATGTTGATGAACAGAAAAAAGTTAGTGCCAGAATAGAACCTTGAGGAACATCGCTTGTGACAGCTCAACGAGGAGATTTTTGGTTGTCCACAACAGCAGATGTATGACAACCAGAAAGGAAACTAGATTATGAAGATACAAATAGAACGGTAGAAACAGTGAGAAAGCAGGCTGGATATCAAAGATTTGTGCCAGATTCAATTGAAAGCCTTTGAGATGCAAGTTCAAAGCCAAAGCTTTGCCAAAGTCCCGATAGGAAGATGACTATAGTAGGACTCGCGCACGTTTGCGGCTGTGGTGTGGCCCGCACCTGTGTACAATGGTGCCACGTTTCCCCAACTTGCGATGTGAAACGGAAGCTATTTATGTACAAGGCATCACAAATTCGATAAATTCAGATGAATAAAACTTACACTTGTGTATTTTGATGGATGAATCAACAGTAATCTTATTATGCATAAAATATTTATACAGTAACACAGAAACATGACATACATATTGTACAGTGTTGCTAAAAGAAATTGTAGTCACTTTTAATGGTTTTTAGCGTAGTTTTAGGGTGGGTAATAATATCACAGTTATGGATATAAGATAATGAGCCTGAAAAAAGAAGAAATATGCCAATATCCAAAGTAAAAGAAATAATTCATGTAATTCTTGTGATTGGCAACACTGACACACCCATCTGGCCTAAGGTAAAGTATGTACCTCCGTAGACCCAACCATAGATTGTACAGGTGTTGCTAGAGAAAAATGCTCACATTTACTGGCTTTTACCATAATTTTAAGGGCGAGGAATAATCACATTTATAATCATAAGCTAATATGTAGGACAAATAGTAGGCATATGCCAATACCGAAGTAAAAAAAAAAAAAAAGCATTATTCACTCGCGAGCGGCAACACTTCCACACCCAGTCGGTGAGAGAGAGAGAGAGGCAGGAGAGGGGCATGCATTGAATGCATTGTCGGCTTCACTAAATATAACAAAACCAAATTAACAAATGAAAGCACAATTATAAATAACTTATATAAGAATCAAAAGTACTCAGGGTGGCTCACATTTCCCGCCAGGAGAGAGAGAGAGAGAGAGAGAGAGAGAGAGAGATAACGGTATAGAAAACGTGGCAACACTGTACACAGGTGCGGGCCACACCACAGCCGCAAACGTAGGCGAGTCCTACTATAGGAGACTGCAAGCAAAGCGAGAATACTGCCAGTGAAAAGCCCCTGGCAGAACCAATATTTGGCAAGCAAAAAAAAAAAAAGTTTATGATAAGGAAGGTGCCTTGAAAAATTATTATGAAGAATTTACTCAAAAAATTCTGAAATATAGGATGTTAAAACAACTGGGAAACAGTTTAATGGCTGGGAACGGTCACCCATGTTAGGGAGAGTCTGAATGAGGGCAAAAATCCTGGAAGAAGGAAAGGTACAAGATAAGAGACAAAGACGACCGAGTTTACCTTGGCAGATGTAAGCAGAGAAATACAGTTCCTGAGAACAACAGGAGGGACCCCATCAGGCTAATGCACCTTGTTGATGTTGAGGCCAGTGCGAGCAGAATGTGCTTCAGCTGAAGAAATTTTAATGTCATTTAGGAGGAAGTCAGAGGGTCAGAGGGGGAAAGAGATGGAGGAATAGCTCCAGAATTTTTTGAAGTGGAACTGGTGGAGGACAAAATTTGGGTGATTTTTTGCCTTATCAGTGGAAGAAACGGCTACAAAGCCTTCAGAGCAGAAAAAAGGAGAGAAGTAGGATGAAGGCAGGATGTCAGAAAAGTTTTAGGTAAGATGCCAGAAGGAGCGGGAAGAATCTGAGTCACTGAGTTCAGAGTATTTACAGTAGTACTAATGAAAGTATTCTTGGCATATTGAATCACATACCTAGCATGGATTCAGGGCAGAAACCAAACGGGATGAAATTCAGGGGTGAATTGATGCCCGGATCTTTTGTACAAAACATATCCTCCTTCCTGAGAACAACATTACTCTTATAAACAAGCGTGATTAAACAATGGATTTCTTACATTCGTCAGGGGATAAGAAGAAGGAATTAATGCATCCATGGACAAAAGAACCACCTTTGTAATGAACGAGGCACATTCAGATGACCCTCAGCCATGGTATTACAGGTCTTTCCAGGAAAAATCAATGAAGTACTGTATATGGGCCTCCCAATCAGCAGCCCCAGTGTGCCACAGATGCCGTCTGGGAGAAAGGTCTGTATGCCATAACGGAGCGAGAGTACAGGTTAAGGTGATACATTTTCGTTTTCTGGAGTTCAGTGGAGAGGAAGGATTAGTAAGCAGAAGATTTTATTGTATGAAAAAGGTCAGGTATGTTGGAACTCCCTCCAAGGCAGTCAGTGGTATGGGTATGATGTGCTGCAAGCTACTCTAGATCAATGTGGAAGGAAATGATATTGACCTATTCACCAGGTGGATCAGTGAATGGAGAGGAGAACCAAAGATGGTGGTGAACAAGGAAGTCAGCTAGGATAGACATTTCAAAGAACGGAGAAATGGGTAGAATGTGTTCCATCTTTGAAGTAACAATCAAAGAATAGTTATGTTCAGAAGAATTAGGGGGTTAGTACACTGCACAGATATATATATATATATATATATATATATATATATATAGATAGATAGATAGATAGACAGATAGATAGACAGATAGATATATGACATGGTAGGCGAAGCCAGAAGGTAGAAAATTATGAGGAGTCAAGGATAGGAACACAAGAACAAGATACGAGTATATTGTTGGATACAGGTACTCAACAGGAATGTTTTGCCTTGAAATGAGTATACAGAAACAAGGAAGGCAGGAGAATACAGAGAAGAGATTGCTGTCTGTCACCTCAGACAGCTGGGTCTTGGTGAGGAAGAGAAGGTGAGGTTCATAGGAGATGAGGTGTTCGACTGAGAGAAATTTAGAGGAGAGGTCTTGAATGTTACAGAAGTGGAGAGAGAGAGAGAGAGAGAGAGAGAGAGAGAGAGAGAGAGAGAGAGAGAGAGAGAGAGAGAGAGAGAGAGAGAGAGAGAGAGAGAGAGAGAGAGAGAGAGAATGGTTCCATTTATCTCTCCTGGTAGTTAACGGACTATGGGTGGATGTTGAGGGCATTTATGGTCGCCCCCCCCACCCTGGGAGCTCCATGGTTGAAACGTTATTTTTGCAATATTTCGGAACATGCACTGTGGTGTGCAATGCACCTGTAGTTTGTTGTAACCAGCTAGAGGATAATTTATAGGACAGTATGCTGGCCTACTCCCCTTGATACTAAAATACTGAAAAAGTTCATCAACGGGTAATAGTCCCGAGGGCTTGTGGAATGGGAATCCAGCTCTCCCTATCACCAGCTTTCCATCTATCTCGGGAGAAATACATTGTTCAGTTGATGGTATATTATTCTGAGTTTTAACTGTATAGTGTGACATGTGATTATGTGAGATGATATTGTCCAGTATGAGCTGTGGCAATGTAAGTTATGACTGTGGGTTCAGCTATGGTAGTGCCTGGTGTAGCTTTGTAGTATGAAATGCAGTAGTATGAGGTGCGGTAGCGTTAGGTATGACAATGTTTGGCCTGGAGGTGTGAGGTGTCGTACTACAGCAGTGAGATATGGTAGTATGTGTGTCTTTGCGGTGTGGTATGTAGTAGTATGAGGTGTGGTAAAGTGAAATGTGGTGGCGTGAGGTGTTGTGTCTTTCTAATGCACAGTGACTTTTCTAACATCTTGTATTTTGAGTAAAATGTTTAATAGTTTTAATATTAATTTGTCTTTAGATATTATTTTGGAGCAAAATTGAGGACAGGACGAAGAATATGTCCTTAGTGAGAGCTGGAGGAACGAGGGAAATTAAGAGGCTCAATGTTTCATGGTCCAGGAAGTTCACTCAATGGATGGAGAACCACAGGAGGGAGGGGGGAGAGGAATGGAGAGGGAGAGGTGGAGGAATGGAGAGGGAGGGAAGGACGGAGGGACGGAGTGAGAGAGAAGGGTTACCAAGGGAAGGAGGGGGAGGGGAAGGAGTGCAGAAGGAATAAGAAGGAAAGGAAGGCAGAAGGAGGAGGAAGGAAGGAAGAGAACGCAGAAGAGAAAGAGGATGGAGGAAGTGCAAGAGTGCAAAGAGGGCAAATAGGAAGGTAAAGAGACGTTGGTTGGGAAAGAGAAAGTATGGAAGAAAGAATGGAGAGAGAGAGATAGATAGATAGACAGATAGATAGATAGATAGATAGATAGATAGATAGAGAGAGAGAGAGAGAGAGAGAGAGAGAGAGAGAGAGAGAAGTGGGGGGGAGTAAAAGTGGAGAAGGAAGAATCGACAGGCGACAGAGGGATGGAAATCATTAAGGGAAAATACTTAATAAGGAAAGGGAAGAACAGAGAGAGAGAGAGAGAGAGAGAGAGAGAGAGAGAGAGAGAGAAGTGGGGGGGGGAAGTAAAGGTGGAGAGGGATGAATCGATAAGGCGACAGAGATTAAGAGGGGTGGAAATCATTAAGGGAAAATACGTAATAAGGAAAGGGAAGAGAGAGAGAGAGAGAGAGAGATCGCACTTGACACTTGTCGGTGCCTGCGTCCCTGGCACTGAACTAAATAACAGCTTCCCAGCAAAACGCATCGAAGTCCTTATGGTACTAATTCAAAGCAGTGTATATCAGTGGCAGTAGAACAGAAAGGAGAAAGGAGAAAGGGGGGGGGGCTGACAAGAAAAGGTAACGCACAATCAAACAAATAAAAAACACTGTGTAATAAGGTAAACTAAAAATATTTATAAAACCTAGTGGGAAAATACACAACTCAATGTCGCAAAAAGACAAACACGAGTTAAAACATTACCTGGTACCCATAGGAGGTCCAGGGTTCAGGAGAGTGGGGGAGAGAGAGAGAGAGAGAGAGAGAGAGAGAGAGAGAGAGAGAAACATCAATATCGTTTCATTTTGAACTGCATTATTTTATTTTACCAAAAAACATGTTATGCTCATGGTGTTGAAAGGTGGTATTAATCTCCTCGGAAGAATCACGATTTTTGATCAAATAACAATTCTTTTCTACCGTCAAGAAATTTCAGTTTCAGCAAGAAGATGGTAGTCACCCAGTCTGCCATGGACAATCCTTGGACGTAACCTCGGTGGCCTTTGGACATAACATTTGTGTCCGTCGGATGCAATCGTGGCATCGTGTCTGAAGGAGAGGAGAAAAGATTTATCGCTCAAACTAAATCTAATCGACCTACCTCAGTAGCATAAGCCACATAACATGAGCATTCTTCTGACCTTCCATACTTGGCATCCTTCACACATAACACCTTGACAAATACATCAGTTGGCCACTTCCTCAACAAGAAAGATATTCCGGTAAAGTGTACCTAAAATACAAAGATAATAGAGAAACTGCTCTCTTCATTCAAACCAAAGTGAAAATTGAAACAAATCTTAACCGAAATACCCCAGTACGTCGTCTGTACAAGAAAGAGGGGGAAACCCAACGTTTTTAGGGACAAAAAAAAAAAAAAGACGAATGCTTTCGCCAAGATGGTAGGACTTGATTATTATAAGAGTTACACGAGTTACTAAACGGTCAGACGGTAGTTGTATGGAGTTACCTTTAATGCTCATTTTTCTTTACTGACTTCATTGCGACAACGTATTTTATATAGTACTTAGGCTACTGCAAGACGATTATGATCAGTCTAACATAGGAAAGACTCTATGCTGTGGAGGGCCAATATTCTTTGCTTTTCAAGTTCCTGATACATCGCACTCTAGTCTGTTCCTCATGATATGTTACTGGTGATACTCTGTAGAAGCACAGGAACTTATGAATTTGCCGCAAAGAATAGTATTCTTTGCTGTTACCATATGATTTTGCCTGCTAGTGGAGGAATTAATGAGTTATATCTAAGTTTTTTGCTTTGGAAAATCCTTCCTGTACAAAAAAATCGTCTGGAAAGAGCATAAAATAAAACCAAAATTGTGCGGTTTAGCTAAAGTAGTAAATTCAAGGGCCGTGACATAACTCATATGAAACTAGTCAGACAATCTGCGACATACCTAATGTGAGAGTTGCTACCTCATGCCAAAGGGATTTTGGAAGAAGCAGCGTCAGGCAAATTTAATGGTGTGCTGAGCTGCCATGTTTCATCCATACTCCCAACATTTAGCCCAGAGGCAAAGGAACTGTAGCTATCATGAATTCTGTGCACATCTTACACATTTACGTCGGCTTCAGCACTGGAGGGTTGCTGATACTTGTTCAGATATGCCTGGATTTGGTGATATAGTTGAGTGCAAAATCGATAGGGCTAAAAGATGAAGAGGGGAGAAGAAACTACCTAACTGAAAGAGCGTGCCATAAACAGTTTATGGTATATTGTGCTATTTGACAAACGACCCAGGGTCAATCGATACTCTGTCATGCTGGAGATGTTGCTTGTTTCTCACCAACTTACTTATTTTCGACCACAAGAACCCCAGCTCCATGGCTACCTGAACAAAAATATTTAAGGGATACATATGCCGTACTATTTCCAAGGTGATGATGTCCATTTGAAGTCACTCTGCAAGGTTCATTAAATATACATAATTGCCAACAACAGGAAATTCTGCAAGCACCCTATGCCATAACCCATGATAAGGAAAAGGTGGCCTCAGGTCTCCTGTGCCAATGAGAGCACAGTCCCACGAGACCAAGCTTGATTAAAAAAAAAAAAAAAAAAGTTGATAAATACATGAGCCCGTAAGAGACGAAGGCCAGGTCAAAGCAGACAAAGCTTTGTCAGTGACTGGAAGTGAGTTTCAATACTAAAAGTCATTATAGTATGGAGGTTCTTCAGTGCCACACTCCATTCAAGAATCATGGCCCTGGCTTAATAATCTTCAGAGCCTTAGCATTTCGCATGAGCAAGGTCATAATTTTGGTAATTTTCATATTTCCTGCTCTTGATGACCTTTGACCCCTGACCTGGCTGCTATAGGTCATGCATGTACAATTCACATTTTTAGTACTCATTAATGTTCATAAGCATGCAAAGTTTCAATCGATTCCATCCACCCATCGTGGAGCATAGGAACTTGAAATTTAAAGAATGGCCCACCAGAGGTACAACTTCTAGGTGGCGCCACCAGCGACTGGAAGTAAGTTTCGACACTTAATGTCATTTTTCTTTTTTAATGGAGACACTCCAGTGCAACATTCCACCTCAGAATCATGGCCCTGCCTTAATAATCTTTGGAGCCTTAACATTTGGGGTGAGCATAGTTGTGATTTTAGCTATTCTCACTATTTTTGCATTTGATGACCTTTGACCTCTGACCTGGCCAATAAAGCACATAGGTGTACAAAAAAAAAAAAGATGTAGTACTAGTCAGTGTCTATAAGCGTGCAAGTTTTAAATCAATTCCATCAAGCTACTGGGGAACTAGGGGGCATTGTTGAAAGCTAGTACTGGTTGCTAGGGATGCTGAGACCAGTCTTCACAGGGCTGCCACCCGAAAACGGATGGCACTCTTCTGATAGGTTATGACTTAAAGATTACACCGATAGAAGTCAGAGCTTTCTCCGCCCATTACGAATGCTTCTGCAGATCAAAACGTGAAAAGTACGAAAAAAGCTGGTTTTTGGCCGTTGCTAGGTAATGAGTAGTTGTCTAGCAACCAACACCTTGCGGACACAACTAGGTCACAGGCTGGTCATTGTGTCCAGGTTGGTCATAATCATTTAATTCTGAAGGGTAGTAGTGCCTACCATAATTAACAAGAAACATTACAAGAGAGAAAAAACCTTACAGTAACTTTGTAGCTTCTTGTAGTGTGTTTTTGTAGATCAGTTATACATATATTAGACTCGTGGACGAGCGTTTGTTATATGTGAGTAGTTATGTAAGTAGATAATCTTCGTTCCCTTTTGTCACGCAATGACAGGAGAGGTAAAGATTAGTATGGGACTATTTTTATTTGTCTTGGAAATATTAACAAAGTCTCTCACACACGAGTGAAGTATAGAGTCCCGTGAGCTATCTCTCTTTCTCTCTCTCTCTTCCACCCTCTCGCCCATGTTGCTAGCCTCCTTCTCCCTACTACCTGTCGGTTCCTGTTTCCTTCTGAACTCAAAATTCCTATATTCTGGTGTAGCAGGGGTCGTGTCATGTGTGCTCTACTATCGTGGAAGCTTCTAGAACACTGTATGTCTGTGTGTATGTACTGCTTCTGGTGCACGATCAACATTCCTTCACTTAAGGAGTTGCAATCTAATTTCCCATTCCCACACCTTGTCTGGTGCTCTGTCTATCTATCTACCTATCTATCCATCATGCTTTCTGTTATGATTTGTATTTATAATACGGAGTCCTGACATCGCTCGGTCACGCAGCTGGTGGTCCTCCGACAGCAGCCATCATTGACATAGGCTAATCTATTAATACATAATATTCTTCTTCTTCAGTTTTAATACATAATATTGATTATAATACTGATTATAATAATCATGATAATGTTGCAATGATCCAGTTGCATCTAATGCAACAAGCTAATGAAATGAAAATGCCACTTTGTATGTGTTTTGTGGATTTTGAAAAGGCGTTTGATAGTGTTTCACGTGAAGCTATGTTGAAAATTATGAGACCGTGTGGTATACCATAAAAGTTTGTATTATTAGAAGCCTGCATGAAGGTACCTTTTGTAAGGTAATGGTGGGTGGTTCTTTGAGTGATCCATTTGAAGTTAGGTCAGCAGTGATTCAAGGAGGAGTTCCTTTGCCTTTGCTGTTTGTTTTGGTTATGGATTATGCTATGAGAAAGGTTGTAAGGAGGACAGGTGCAGGAATTAACTGGAAAGAAAATAAGAGGCTGATGGATTTGGACTATGCTGATGATATCGTACTGATTTGCGGAAGTATTTACGAGATGCAGAGGATGCTTGAGTGTCTGGTTGAGGAAGGCTAAAAAGTGGGATTGGTAATAAATTGTGGAAAGACTGAAATTAATAATATGAATGTGGAGAACCAAATCGATTGTGTATTTGGGAATAATGTGGTGAAGAAAGTAGAAAATTTTAAATATCTGGGAACCACTATCATCTAAAGGATCATTAAACAATGAAATTGAGGAGAGGATTAGACAGGCTTGGTGAGCTGTTGGAATGATGAAATCTGTTTTGAATAATAATAGGCTCTCAGTACATACTAAAGTAAAAATTTGCAAGTCCATTGTTAGACCAGTTTTAATTTATGGCCATGAGTCATGGTACAATACAATTGCAACAGATCAGAAAGTATTAGGATTTGATAAAGTTCTGAAAAGGATTCTTGGGGTAAAGTGGCAAGATAGAGTTACGAATGAAGAAGTAGGACCAGTTGATGAATATGTGAGACTGACTTGCTAGAAATGGCTGGGGCACATACTGTATATAGAAAAGAAGGCACTTTAATACAGGATGTGCCAAAGTGGACTGTTAGAGGAAGAAGAGGCAGAGGTAGGCCGAGGGAGAGCAGGTTGAGGACAATGAAAAGACAAGCAGGAAAGGAGTGTTGGTGGGACCTGAAGGAGATGGAAAGAGATAAATATTGGTGGAGTTCATCGAGGCCTTGTGCATCGCGTGGGGTGCCACAGGAAATTATATATATATATATATATATATATATATATATATATATATATATATATATATATATATATATATATATATATATAGATAGATATATATATATCTATATATCTATATATAGATATATATATATATCTATATATATATATATATATATATATATATATATATATATATATATGTGTGTGTGTGTGTGTGTGTGTGTGTGTGTAATATATATATATATATATATATATATATATATATATATATATATATATATATATATATATATATATTATATGTTCTTACCTAATTGTTCTTACCTAATTGTATCTTTACAGGAATGAGTCAAGCTCGTACTGTCCCGTGTCTTAAACCATATTTATCATACATATCCTTAAATTTGTCAATAGTTTTGGCACACACTATTTCATTCGGTAGTGCATTCCATTGATCAATTGCTCTGTTTGGGAAACTGAATTTCCTTACGTCTTTATCACCTCTCTTCTTATGCAGTTTCTTGCAGTGTCCTCTTGCTGATGCCTCTCCATATGTTAAGTAATCATTTATGTCTATTTTCTCCTTTCCTGATATGCATTTATATAGCATTATCATGTCACCTCTTTTCCTTCTCTCCTGTTGTGTTGGTAGATTCAGTTTATTTAGTCTTTCTTCGTAGCTTAGGTCCCTTAAGCTTGGTATCCATCTTGTAGCGGCCCTATGAACTTTTTCAATCTTGTCTATGTGCTTTTTGAGATGAGGACTCCAGACTACTGATGCATATTCCAGGGTTGGTCTAATGAATGATGTTATTATCCTTCTTAGCATGTCTTCATTTATGTATGTGAATGCTATTCTCATATTTGCAAGCAGTGTATACATGTTCCGTACCTTCTCGCTGATGTGGTCAGCCGGAGATAGTCTGTTATTGATAATCATACCTAGGTCTTTCTCTCTTTCTGATGTATATAGGGTTTTATTTCCTAACTTATAATGCCAATCAGGTCTTTTTCCACTTTTACCAAACTTGATTACATGACACTTGTCCACATTGAATTCCATTTGCCATGTACTACTCCATTCATGAAGTTCATTTAATTCTTCTCGTAGCTCTTTACAAGAGTCTGTGTTAGTAATTCTCCTTTGTATTTTTGCATCATCTGCAAACATATTCAGATAGCTCTCATTTCCAGTGTTACTGTTTATATCATTTATATACACTAAAAACATGATTGGTGCCAGCACTGAACCCTGTGCTACTCCACTAGTCACTTCTTTCCATGATGAGTAGTTTCCTCTTAGTACTGTCCTCATTTCTCTCTTTATGAGAAAGTCTTGCATCCAACAAAACAGTTTGCCTCGAATTCCTCCTTGATGGTACAGTTTCCATAAAAGTCTTTGGTGTGGTACTGTGTCAAAAGCTTTCTTGAAATCTAAATAGATACTGTCCACCCATCCTTCGCTTTCCTGTATTGTGTTTGTTACTCTGTCATAGTAGCTTAACAGATTAGTAACACATGATTTTCCTTTTCTGAAACCAAACTGTCTTTCTGTTATCATACTGTGTTCTTCTAGATGATTTACCCAAGCTTTTCTTATAAGTTTTTCTAATACCTTGCTTACAACACTGGTCAGTGATACTGGTCGGTAGTTGAGTGGATTTTGTCTATTTCCTTTCTTGAATAAGGGGACAATATTTGCTTTTTTCCAAATATCTGGTAGTTTACCTTGACTCAAGGATTTCTTGAAAATTAAGAATAATGGTTTACATAACTCCTTTGCACATTCTCCTAATACCCAACATGAAATTTCATCAGGACCACTTGCTTTTCCTCTGTCTAATCTACTTAACTCCTCCTGTAGTACTTTTTCTGCTATTTGTATATCTGGTAGTATGTGTGGACATGCGTGTTCCACATAGTCCCTCTCAAAATTTTTTCTTCTGTAAAAACTAATTGGAAATTCTTATTTAGTGCTTCACAAATATCTTTCTCTTGTGTATAAGTGATTCCCTCGTCCGTAATGGATTGTATTATATCTTTTACTTTAGTTTTGCTTCTGATATAGCTGTAAAACAGCTTTGGTTGATCACTACTTTTATTTATTATATCCTCCTCAAACTGTTTTTGGGCTTCCCTCCTTATTCTTGTATAGTCGTTTCTTGCCTGTTTGTAATTATTGTATGCCCTTTCACTATTGTGTCTTCTGTATCTATTCCACAACAAATCTCTTCTTTCTTTTAATTTTTTACATTCTGCATTGAACCATTTCTGTATTTTCTTATCTGCTTCTTTGTGCTGCGGGATGTACTTCTGGACTCCTATTTCATAAAATTCACAAATTTTTTTATATACAGCATTTAAATCTTGTCCTCTAAGCTCATTTTCCCAATCAACTTCTAAGAAATACTTCTTTAGGTGTTGATAATTTCCCTTTTTATAGTTTAGGCTCTTTTTGTAACTATCATTGCTGTTTACTATGTCATATGCTATCCTGAAGTTATAGTTTAGTACTGCATGATCGCTTTTGCCGAGTGGAGGGTGATATATTAAACTGTCAATATCATTTTCTTGCCTTTTAAATATTAGATCTAGCACTGAAGGTACATCAAGTCCTCTTTTTCTGGTGGTTTCCCTCACATGTTGCGTTAAGAAAAACTCTTGTACGAGATCCAGGAGCTTTTGGTCCCAACAGCTTTCTTGGCTATTTATATCTAGAGTATTCCAATTTATATTTGTATTGAAGTCCCCAGTTAGTATAATTCTTTCCGATTTCTCTTCCATTTTATGTAGCAATGATCTTACACTCTGAATTGTACTCTCTGCCAGGTCCTCATATTCGTCTCTTTCCCATGTGTTTGATCTGGGTGGCATTTACAAATTTGCTACAATTACTTTACCTTCAGATGTGTCGATCTCTACTGCAATCATTTCTACTTGTGATGGTATATCTAGTTTTATTTCCTTGACTTTTAGATTTTTCTTAGTTAATATTATAATTCCTCCTCCTTTTTTTAAATATCTGTCTCTTCTCCATATATTGTATTCCTCTAAGTTTAGTATGTCATTTGATATCCTTGGTATTAATTTTGTTTCAGTTAGGCATATTATTTGTGGTTCATTTTCTCTGACATAATCATTCATCTCTAGTAGTTTAGATACCATTCCATCCACATTTGAGTACATCAACTTTATCATCTTGTTTATATACTTGTCCTGACATGGTTCTACTACCTTCCTCCTTTTTCTTCCATCCTGTTTGTGTACCACTTTCGTACCTGCAATCCTATTACTTTGTAAAAATATTTCTTCTTGTCCTCTTCTGATCTTCCCTCATTTTTTGTTTTTGCTTCCTCCCTTTTCTCTTTCAGTAATTCCATTTCCTCTTGTGTTAGACATCTTTTTATCCATACATTTTTGAACTCCTCTTTTTCCTTAAGATTCTTTGCATTTTTTAGTATCTCTTCCACAGTGTTTACACTCTGGAAAGTCACCTTTAGAGGTCTTGTCTTGCTTTTCTCGTATATCCCTAACCTTTTGTGTTCCTCTATGTCTTTACTACAGATTTCCTCTGATACTTCTTTCAGTAAGCTCATTACATTTGCCATCTCCTTTTTGTCTCTTGTGATCTTGTTTTTAACTTCATCCTTTTCTATACCAGTGATTACTATTGATTTGTTTATCTCTACTGAATCTCTAACTAACTTTGGATTGTTTTGGATTATTCTTTTCACCTCCTTTTTAATGCTTTTTTCCTCCACCCTTGTTTCTAAGTCTTTCTTTACTTTCACCATTTCTACATACGTGGTTTCTACATCATTTTTGTAGCTTTGCACAGCTTCATTTACTTGTGTTATCTTCTCCTCAATATCACTGCTCTGGTCAGTAAGACTGCTAACTTGCCTAATTGTCTCTGTGTCATTTTTGAACTCTTCCATAACACTCTCGTGATTGACTACTGTACTTGCCATTTCACTAATTTTCTTCCTAAGTGTACTCAATTCCACGGTTAGTTCACTGATGGTTGTGTCTTTCTTATTGACCTCCCTTCCTAGTTTTTCTATTTCTTCCTTTTGCAAGTGCATCTGCTTCTTTATTTCATCAATTTCATTTTTGAAAGCCATTTCTAGTTTGTTTACAAGTTCAACCAGTCTATTGTGGGTCTCTACTTCAACCAGTTCTTGGTAGAAATCATCATTTTGCTTTTTACCTTTATCCCTTTTCTTTTCCAAATTTGTTTTACTGAAGTATGTGTGTGTGTGTGTGTGTGTGTAATATATATATATATATATATATATATATATATATATATATATATATATATATATATATATATATACCCCTGGGGGTAGGGGGGTTTCAAGAATACTCCCCCAGTATCCCTGCTTGTCGTACGAGGCGACTAAAAGGGTTGGTGGTGGGTTAGTGCCCCACCCCGTAAAGAGAACTAACTAAAAAAGCAAATAAAGCGCCTCGGACCCGGATGGACCATACGTTGACGACTAAGGAAAGGACAAAGGACATTCTGAGAGTGGGAACATGGAATGTGAGAGGAGTGAATGATGAAGTGAAAGAGAGAGAGATTGTCCAGGTGCTTGAGGATGCAAAAGTGGATATATGTGGATTGACTGAAACTAAATGGAAAGGTGAAAGGGTGAGAGAATGGGAATACGGTGTAGGTATATGTGCGGGAGTCAGTGAGAATGAGAGGGCAAGAGAGGGAGTATGTCTAATGATAAGCAAGAAGTGGAAGGAGAATAGAAGAGAGTATGGGACAGTGGGTGCAAGGATTGTATGGGTGAGGATGAAAGTAGGTATACAAACATGGGCGATTGTATGTGTGTATGCTCCAACAGAGGATCGAGTGGCAAGAGTGAAAGATGAGTTTTGGGCGAGAGTAGAAGCATGTATGGACAAGTTTGAGAGGAACGAGAGAGTGCTGTTGATTGGAGACATGAATGGCAAAGTTGGGAATGTACGAGTGGATGGAGAGGTTGGTCAGTGGGGTGTGCCAGCTGAAGTAGATGGGAATGGTAGTGCTTTGGTGGACATCTGTGCTGGTAAGGGGTTGGCAATAGCCAACACCTACTTTCGTCATAAGATGATCCACCGGTATACATGGAGAGTAATGAGGAGGATGGATGGTGAACTTGTTGAACGAAAGGCAATGATAGACTACGTGTGTGTGGATGAGCGAATGAGGAGACGAGTGTTGGATGCAAGGGTGTGGAGAGGGTGGGGGAATGGAGTCTCAGACCATCACTTAGTGATGGCCAAGGTAGAGCTGCAAAGAAAGTGGGTGAGGAGACGAAGGGGAAGACAGGAGGAAGCAGCTCCTGTAAGAAGAGTGGAGAAATTGCAAGATAGTGAGAAAATGACAGAGTATAAGAGCATAGTGGAAGAAAGATTGGGAAGGTATGAGCTAGAGCAGATGGAAGGGGTGGAAGACGTATGTAAGATATTCACGGAAGAGATAAGCGCAGTGTGTGAGGCGGTTTGTGGAGTGAGGAGGAGATGCAAGGGTGTGCAAGGGACAGCATGGTGGAATGATGAGGTGAAACGAGCTGTGGAACAAAAGAAGAAGGCATATGGTGAATGGTTGGCGAGTAGAGGTAGGGAAGAAGATGAGAGAGAGAAGAGAGAGGTATATGTGAGCAGGAGAAGGGAGGTTAAGAGACTGGTGAAGGAGAGTAAGAAGAAAGTGGATGAAGAGTTTGGGATGAATCTGAGTGTGAAATGGAGGGAGAGTAAGAAATTGTTTTGGAAGGAGGTAAAGAAAGTAAGGCAGTGTGAAAGGGGAAATAGTAGGGGAGTGAAAGATAGGAATAATAGATTGCTGGTGGAGAAGAGAGAGAAATTGAGGAGATGGAAGGAGCACTTTGAGGATTTGTTGAATGTAGAGAGTGAGAGCAGTGTGAGTATAAGTGGTTGGGGAATGGCTGGGAGAAGAAGAGATGAGAGGAGGGAGGAAGAGATCAGTAGGTCGGAAGTAGTGGAAGCGATTAAGAAGATTAAGCTGGGAAAGGCCCCAGGAATTGATGGAGTGTGTGGTGAAATGCTTAGGTATGGGGGTGAGATTGTTGTGGAGTGGATATGGAAGTTGTGTAGATTGGCTTGGGAAGAGGGAAGGGTTCCAGAGGACTGGAAATCAGGTATAATTGTTTCTCTGTACAAAGGAAAAGGGGAGAGAGAAGTATGTGGTAACCATAGGGGTATTTGCCTTCTTAGTGTGACTGGTAAAATATATGGTAGAATACTCATTGATAGGGTTAGGCGTATGACAGAGGAGCTAGTTGAAGAACAAGGGGGATTTAGGAAGGGAAAAGGGTGTGTAGATCAGATATTTGTTCTAAGATGTTTAGTGGAGAAGTATCTAGAGAAGGCAAGGAAAGTGTATGCTGCCTTCATGGACTTGGAGAAAGCTTATGACAGAATAGATAGGCAAGGTATGTGGAAGGTATTAAGAATATATGGAGTGGAGGGGAAATTGTTGAGTGCTGTGAAGAGTATGTACGAGGGAGCTAGGGCTACGGTGCGAATGGATGGTGAGCTAAGTGAGTTCTTTGATCTCAATGTGGGACTGAAACAGGGGTGTGTGATGTCTCCATGGCTGTATAATATATATATGGATGGGGTTGTAAAGGAGATGCAAGGTAGGGCAGTGGATGTGGGAGTGGCCCTAATGAATGAGGGTGAGATGTGGAAGCTTCCGGTGTTGCTGTTTGCTGATGATACAGTATTGTTGAGTGAAGATGAATGGGAGTTGCAAGGTTTGGTGAATGAATTTGGGACAGTGTGTAGGAGGAGGAAGCTGAAAGTTAATGTAAACAAAAGTAAAGTTATGGTGTTTGAGAGGAATGAAGTCACAGAGTGTGCAGTGAGGTTGGATGGTGAGGATTTGGAGAATGTGAGTGCATTCAAGTACTTGGGTAGTGTGATGAGTAAGGATGGAACTTTGGGGGATGAAGTACGTGAAAGGGTACAGCAGGGAAGAAAGGTTGTTGGTACACTGAAAGCAGTGATGAGAAATAGGGAGGTGAGTATGGAAGTTAAGAAGTCACTGCATGATGGTATTGTGATCCCTACCCTGACGTATGGAAGCGAGGCGTGGACCTTGCAAGAGGGGAACAAGTCAAGAGTGAGAGCAGTGGAAATGAGTTACTTGAGAGGAGCATGTGGAGTGACGTGGAGGGACAGGTTGACGAATGAAGAAGTGAAGGAACGTTGTGAGGTAGATGTGGATGTGGTTGAAAAGATTAGGAGAAATACACTGAGGTGGTTTGGACATGTGGAGAGAATGGAGAATGAAAGACTGACTAAGAGGGTGTATGTAGGTGAGGTGGAGGGAGGGAGAGGGAGGAGTAGACCGAGGATGAGGTGGAGGGATGGAGTTGAGAGGTATATGAGGGAGGGGGGGGTGAGTTGGGGGGAGGGGAGTCAAATGGTGGGTGACAGAGTGACTTGGAGGCGTTTTGTCTGCGGCCACCCTTTGCGGGATTAGGGCGTCGGGCTATAGATAGATAGATAGATAGATAGACAGTGGTAAAATGTGCATTTTCGTACACTAAAGGACGAGGGTTCGCGCCCCGCCAGGGTAATAAACTTTGAGAGCGTTCTTCAGGCCACAGACACAACGGGTGCTGTGGTTGAACCAGTGTCGCATACTATAAAGTAAGCTTGCACCCAGTTGGCTTGCGCGGGCTGATTACACTTGATTCACAGACTACACACACATCCAAAGCCACTCCAACACTTCAATTACACTTACAAGCACTTCTCACCCTACATACAATCTCTGCTAGACATCCTAAGCCACTTGGTAGAGATACATTGGCTGTATCGTTCCCACTTCGGTCGGGATAGTCCGGTCCTGCTGTGGACACACAAACGGCTGATGAGATGATATATATATATATATATATATATATATATATATATATATATATATATATATATATATATATATATATATATATATATAACTTCCAGATACTAACTAAATAATGAGGGTTTTAAGATGTTTATCAAATGGCCTACATACACGTGAAAGTTTCAGTTAAATTGCTGAATCAGGACTTTGGGACAAAGTTTTACGAGACTTTTCATTTTTTCCATGTTAAGGCAAATTAAGCTAAGTTATAATAATTTTTATCACAATATGTTTATTTTGGCAGGTGAAGTGAAAATTCACACATTTCTTGGCCCTCTGATACACTTTGCAAGGCCTCATTATAAAAATAAATCCACGCAAATAGTTGTATATATATATATATATATATATATATATATATATATATATATATATTATAAAATGTGTGTGTGTGTGTGTGTGTGTGTGTGTGTGTGTGTGTGTGTGCAATCTGTTCGCCAAAAACTGTTATTGTAACCCTTCTACTAAAAGTTATCTAAAATATATCGTTACTAATAAATGCATTTAATCAACAATCATCTACCAATTTTTAAAGGTTACGGCTCCTCTCTTTCTTAGGTAAGATCGAATAGCCTATAGGGCCAGCATTCTTGTAAACTTAGGAAGCGCTGCAGTTTCTCTTTCTGTAGCAGTCTGTATATGCATCTGGCAAGCTAACAGTGTCTTGTATGTCAGTTAATGGAATGTGAATCTATAATAGTGTGTTATACGTAATATGCAAGAATAGCAAGGTGCATTGAGCATAATGAACTGATATTTAATAAGTGCTAGAAAACCTCATAGGATGAGGCGAAGAGTGACCGAAGTACATTTTTAGGCCGTAACATCACTAATTATAAAATAACTTTAATAATCCTGTGTATGTGTAGTACTGTTATCTAAACTGCACTGCAATTCCAATCTCATGATCTGCGAAAAGTCTGTAATTCTTAAATACCATGGGCAATTTACCTTGTGTGGACACAGCACATTAACCGCTAGAAGTGTTATTGCCCTGCCGCTCCATTAGTGACCATGTGTACCCGCGCTGTTACTGAGGTCCTACACACGCTGATCCGATTTACCATATTTATTTGCCTTTTTCCTCTGTCTCAACTTTCATTCTTAATGTAATGAAGACAATCTCGACTGTGGCGCTTCATTACATTACAACAAACTACGTGTAACAGAGTAAGGACCTCTTCACAAGGCCAGAAAAATCCTAGGTCATTCCTGGCGAGACTTGAGCCACATTTCCAGCTTTCCAAGGCAACCCCATTATCAGTTACACCACGGAACTGCCCAAATCTCCCTTCCTGCCAATCAGAGGGGTCACAGTCTCTCAGCAATGCTTCACCTCTGCCAAAAAAAAAAAAAAAAAAAAATCACTTTCATAACCCTTTGACTGTGGAGGTGTAATCCATGACCGTGATGCTACAAGTACGGAGAAAAATAAGATGTCTCATGACTGATTTATTCTTAACCAAATATGTTTACATTTGAACCAAACTGGAGGCTTGTAGGTGGTTGAAGAGAAGGTGGTTTTTGCGTCCGACGAGTAGGAGGTGGTCGGGTGAACCTGAGGCAGTGTTGTACTGTAAGTGGCTGCCACTCCACATGAGGGAGAGAAGACTGGAAGATGGTTTCCGGACTCAATAACACCAAAAATCAAGTTATTCACAAGTTTTCAATTATAAAGAAATTCAGTACACAGCATTATGGCTGTGGATGTAATCTAAGAGAGCAAAATCACAAGCACTCTAATTATGACGAAACATGCCATGTCAGCGTAATTATAATCGAGGTGACAGCACATCCTATGTGTTGTTTTCTTAACACTTATCACTAACTTGGCACAGCTGGGTTGTTATCAGCAGAGCAGGGCTGGGAAAGACAACGCATGGCAGGGGAAGGCAGGGTAGGGTAACGAAAGGCTAAACGAAGCAGCGCTACACTTACCAGAAGGCATGCTACGTGAGCGTAATTGTAAATGAGGTGATACCACATCGTTTCCCTTATCTTTTTAACGCTCAAGTCCCATCCCTCCTTTCATCACTTCAGTCGTAGGCCTGGGGGGGGGAGGGTAGGATTACGAATGAAGAGCTGCGAGAAAGGATGGGACTAGAGTGAATTGGTGTTGTGATGAGGCAAGGTAAATTGAGATGGTGTGGGCATGTTGAGAGAATGGAATATGACAAATGGGTGCAGAAAGTGAGAAGTGTGAACTTCGGGTGTAGGGCTGCGGGAGGCAGACCGAAAAAGACCTGGAACAAAGTTAAAGAGTGTTGACCTCAGTGATAGGGAACTCAATAGGGAAGCTGCCAGAGACGGAGAAGCTGGAGAGCCTCCATTAGATGACCAGGGCCAACGCATTCAAGCATGTTAGAGTCTTTATAAACGATATGACCTGATACGATACAATTTTCTCACTGCTACATCACTTTTATTATCACTCATTAATACATTCTCACTTATAACGTATTGAAGCAACATATTTATGCAGATATGCCACATGAGGGAACAATATGTACCATTTGCAAGCATGAAAATAGTAATATATTTACTTATTTTTCTACCATCAGTTATAGATGTAGTTCATTTTCTTTCTGTAACATTACGTATCTTTGGTCGTACAGTGTCATTTATAACGTATTAAAGTAGCATATTTATGCAGAGTTGACAGTGAGGGAAATGGAACATTTGACAACACCAAAAGGGTCGTTTATTACCTTATTTTTCTACATATCTTTGGTCATACAACTGTAGCAAACCGGTACAGATCTGAAGAAAACGCTACTTTTACTTTGGCTAGTGACACACTGCTATTCCATCAGCCATTGTCTCTAACAGTCTTTACGCATATCTGCGAAATAGCACGAAACGTTTGCATATCGTCTTCATGAGGAAAGGCAGAGTAGCGTGGGGAAATTCAAGACATGACAGGAAAGGGCATGGCAGGGTAAGGAAAGAAAACACATGGCAGGAAAAGGCAGGGTAGGGTAAGGAAAGGCAGGGTATAGAGTAAGGAGATACAGGGTAGTGTAATGCAGGTTAGTGTAGGGAAGGGAAAGGCAGGATTTGGTAAGAGGATGCAGATGCGGAAAGACACAGCTTGGCAGGGAAAGACAGGGTAGGATAGGGTAGGGAAAGATGGGGTGGGATAGGGAAAGGTAAGGCAGAGTAGGGAAAGACATAATAGGGTAGGAAAAGGCAAGGTAGAGTAGGGAAAGACAGGGAAGGGTAGGGAAAAGTAGGAGAGGGGAGGGGAGGGAAAGGTAGGGTAGGGTAATGAGATCCAGGATAGACTAGGGAGAAGCAGGGTACGGAAAGGAGATGCAGGGTTGAGTAGGAAAAACCAAAGCATGACAGGAGAGGGGGCGTAGAGTAGAGAGGTGCAGGACAGTGTCACGGGGTTTCTAAAATAAAATGCAATTTATTTAAATGATAATTCTCAATGATACTGAAGAGCAGGGACAATGAATTGCCTTGCTAAATCAAGCAATGATTACTTTATACCGGCCCACTTCGCCGACTCTCTCAGAACGAGAATTTGTAAACTTTCTCAACAGTACACAGCAGAAACTAATTACTCACAGTCGCTGTTTATTAGTACTGTTAGCCTCTGGAGAAAGTGACTTCACCCCTGACAAGAAATAACTAATACTATTAATAATATCAGGTTCTTGCTGATGCGTAACTCCTAGCAGGCACAACAGATTTTAAGCTTAATACAACAAGACTGGCCTAAGTACCAGTTATGAATGGCAAAACGTTTGTGCAAGCTAGGAGCTATAAGAGAAATAAGCTTAATTGTGAAGAAATGAAACACGAGTTTACATTAAGTTAAGCTCAAGAAAAAGAACTGTTAAATTTATTGATTACAAAGAAATAAATTTAACGTTACATTTCAAATGAATTCAAATAAAGAGATCGCACTCACTCACTCACTCAAAAGCTAAATTCTTTTGCCTAGAAAAAAAACAACATGCGGCGCAGCCGGCCAGCATGTGAGGAAACAGCACACTTAACTAAACTCTTAAACCTAGGAAAATACGAAAAGGAAATACTGGTAAATAAATGTATCGTATCACCAAAGAAGGGTGTGAGCCTGGAGAACTGTAGTCTAGTGGAGTCTGGGTGCTAGCTGAACTCTCACTCTCTCACTGCTGGAGCACAGAACCTCACTCCGTCGAGACAGACACCTGACTAAAATTCAAATACGATGCGTGTGGTAGTAATATGCACAGGCCACCGGAAGAAGGCGTGGCCAACGGTCGAGGCAAGCAGGGGCGAACAATAAAGAAACAATAATATCGCTCAGTAGAGCACTTAATGACGTGCATTAGATCGGTCACTTTTGAAACAGTGACGAATGTTTTGAAAAGTATACCACCGAAATGGAGAGAGAAACGGTTAACTGAACGATACACAGTGAGTTTTCCACTAATAGTTCGTGGTTTCTCACAAAAGGAAAATGTCGCGAATTTGATTCATGACATTACGCCCCTGCAAAATGAAATTTTTTCCTTATGGGAAAAAATTTGTGGATATATATATATATATATATATATATATATATATATATATATATATATATATATATGTACACATCCTAACTCAGTCACACAAGATTCACACTGTGGTGTGTGTGCTATCCTGCTACAGGAGAAAATCACTATCGCCAATGACCATAAAAACCTCGTATTTACGTTAATAGAGGCAAGCTTGAGGGAAAAAACTCCGTGACGACGGTGAAAATCCTGTACTCAGGTCAAACTGAGCGAAAGTTCGCTACATTTACACTGACAACTAATTGTTGTGTAGCGTGGTGTATGTGATACATGGTGTAGGTGTGACAGTTGTAGTGTAACTGTACCTACGTGTAAAATCATGTAATACAAATTTATAGTAAATATTAATAATATGGCGACGACGAAGGCAGAGGAGAAGAGGCGGCAGCGTGCGGCAGACGATCAGCTGGCCCGCACAGCAAAACTGCTACACCCATCGCTGTACCTGCAAAATCAATTAAGGTGGAGCATCAAAAGTGTCAATGAGACAAAAATTCTTATTACATTACAATTACTCTCTCTGCCTAGCAATCAGTACATGCTACGAAAGCTACGCTCTAGCTGAAAAATACGAGTGACAGCCTAAGCTTCGTACATTCGAGGTCGCCATTAATTTATTAGATACATTATTAACCAGGAGATGTAGTCGTAAGGGTTCTTAGCGGGGAAGCTCTAACCTGGCATGTACCTTGCTCAACATGTGGCGCAGCCGGTCAGCATGTGAGGGTACAGCACCTTAACAACATCCCATCACCCAGTTTAGGGGGAGCTCTAACCTGGATTCCCTCGCTCAACATGCGGCGCAGCCGGCTAGCATGTGAGGGAACAGCACCTTAACAACATCCCATCATCCAGTTTAGGGGGAGCTCTAACCTGGCGTCCACCTCGCTCATATGCAGTGCAGCCAGCCAGCATGTGAGGGAACAACACTTTAACTAACTCTACGTTTACAACTAATACAGGAAGCTTAGAATCGCTACGCAATATCGGGCAGGTCACGTTTTAACACCCACCGTGGGTGTGAACACTCATGTGGAGAATGTGCATTCTCCGGGAATCCTCAGAGAGGCCCACAGCTCGAGACGTTCCACAAGGTAATTCATACACAGCCTCGGACTGTCTCTGTAGGGTTCTCAAACTTCCCCCTTAACCTACGGTATATAAGTATGTACAGGCCCTGGACATACTGTGTCCTGTGGGGCCAACGGGCAAGATGTCAGGTCTGCACCCACTTCACCACTACCCTGTCTCTCAACTGACTCAGAGATTACAGGTGTGGTTACAAATGGCACAGGAAGGACATGTCCCTGATTAGTGGTATTTTGACACACACTGCAGGAACGCACAAAACTATCTATGTCTCGTCCCATCCCTGGCCAGAAAAAGTCAGCTCGGATACAGCCCTGGGTTTTCCTTTTGCCCATGTGACCTCCTGAGGCTGAACAATGACCCCATTCTAACACTGCTAGGCGGTACTTGGCAGGAACGACAAACTGCAGTCGAACCTCGCCCTCGGGTGTTCATGACTCACGGTAGAGCCGTCCTTGTTTACGAAGGAACTTGGCTCGACCTCCCTGTGAATACTTTATCACTCTACCCTTTTGTTTCTTTCGCACTGTAGCAAGTGTTGGGTCAGAATGTTGTTCTTGAACAACAATTTGGCTACACATCAGATTTTGCGGCAATTCAATGGTCACTGGTGTGACAGTCTGGAGTCTCAGCCATGGCTCATGTTACTGTAGCCGAAGTCTGAGTAGCGTCATCTTCGGTGCAACCATCCTTGACACCGGGAATATTGCCTATAATAAGGTCAAATAAAGGTTCTGGCATGACAACTGCGAGTGTCGTACCAGTATAAAATGGAGATGCCACCTGGATACATGCCTCAGGGAACAATCTCACTGATCCATCAATAAGGTTTGCATAGATCTGTCGACCTGTGTACTGCCCAGGCCGAACTAGACTCTGCTTGACAGAGCAACCTGAGGATCCATTATCTCTCAGGACCTTCACAGGAATGTCCCCCACAAACCCTGGCTGAACAAGGAAGGCACTGTCACCTGTGGGAGGGCCTGTGGAGGAAGCAGCTAGCCATTCATGAGGCTGCTGAATAATTGATGCGGCAAACATAGTGCCCTGAGAATTTGATACATGAGGGGTCGTACTCACTGCCTGTGGAGATGGAACACTGACTACCTGTGGAGGAGAGTTCATGGTCGGAGGGTGACTCGTGAACTTGGGAAGTACCTGTACTGGTAGAGATGGCACCACTGTGTGCTTGTCGTGGAATGAAGGCTGCGTTTGCCTCCTGCCTCCGATACACTGATTGACCTGACTGAGGGTTACATGGCTTGTCCTTGTATTGCTGCTGCTGCTTGGGGAACTGCTGCTGGTTGGGGTGCTTGTTGTACCGCTTCCAAGCAGGCTGCTGTGTATTTTGCCCCTGGTCCTTCTGCTGTTTGCTTGGACCTTGGCCATTACTCTGAGAACGGCCTTGGTGCTGGGATTCAGTCTGAGACGGCTTCCCAGACTTGGCAGTATCTTTTCTGCTATTCCAGGTGTTTTGCTTACGAGTTTGATACCCGTATGCAGTGAAATATGCGTCAGCCTTTTCTACCATTTGGCTGGCATCTTTCACCTGGCAGATCTTAAGCTGTGCTATGAGCTCAGCAGGCCATGACCTCTCTAGCTGTGTATGCAGCATAAGGTCAGTTATCCCCTCACGCGTGGAAGGAGTTTCATCTTTCTCCATCCACTCACCTAAGTAAGCAGTGAGACGGTCAAGGAACTGAACAGCTGTCTCCTTGTCTTGGAGACGAGCTCGCATGAACTGAACTTTGGCGTCGTCTACTGTGAGACCATACGCCTTAATGAGTGCAGCTTTCATCATCTCATATGTGACATTGTCTCCACGAATTCTGTGGAGAATATCGAGGGCAGCGCCCTCAAATAAACTAAGAAATTGAAGCCGCTTAGCTGCCTCATCCAGTTGATACATGTCTGCCATGTCCTCAAAACGAGCTATGTACGGCTCGATTCGCTCGCCTTCCTTGTATGAAGGAAGCTTGATGCGTGGGGTCACCAGGACATGTGCAGGGAGAACGCTCGTAGAGCTTGGACCAACTGCACCAGATGTGTCTGAAGCCAAGAAATCTCGCTTGAGCTTCAGCATTTCATATTCGTGTTTTTCCCGTGCTTCTCACTCGGCAAGTTCGTGTTCTCGTTCTCTCTCTCGTTCCTCACGCTGTTCTCGCTCGTGTTCTAAGTCAAGTTCGCGCTGTTTTCGCTTGTGTTTGCGCTGTTCTCGCTCGTATTCGCGCTCCTTTTCGCGTTCCTCACGCTGTTCTCGCTCGTATTCGCGCTGAATTTTACGCTCTTCACGGGCATCGTTCTCGCGCTGCTGCTCCTGATTATGCTGTGAGAGTAAGTACTCTTTAATTTCAGTTGGGTCTGTAAGACCCATATCTTTGGCTTCCTGTAAAAATACAGTGGTAGCCATGATGGTAATTTACTTAGCACTGACTGCTGCTTCGCAAACGAATGCTAATAACACAAGTAAAGAATACAGACACAAGCTAGTGGTGACCAGTCTTATCTAGTTAACTGGCAAAAAATAAAGCAAAAATGCAAATGACTGGGAAGACTCAATAATTAGTGCAATGGGTACGGCGGCTACCCAGGAGTGAATAAAATCGTCTGGCGTTACCAAAAATAAAGTACTAAATAGAGTTAAGTACTCTGTGGATTAATAAAGCAAAAATTCACTTGCTAAACTAACGGTAAACACCAGTAAGCTTTTGCCTATAAACTTTAATGATAAATACCTCAATATGAACGAGTGAGTGTTATCTCGTGAATAGCTTTAGAGCTAGGAGTTAATATCCTGGCAAGGTCGCCAATTGTCCAGCACTGCATTTAATTTTTTCAGCATGATGCTGAGTATTTCATTCGTGATGGACATCCTGTTTGAACATGATGAGTGTGACTTTTTTCCCCAGTTGTGTGTATGTGTTCTTACCTAATTGTTTTTACCTAAGTGCATCTTTTCAGGAATGAGTGAAGCTCATTCTGTCCCGTGTATTAAACAATTTTTTATCTTACAGATCCTTAAATTTATGAATAGGTTTGACACACACTATTTTATTCGGCAGTGCATTCCACTGATCAACTGCCCTATTTGGGAAACTGAATTTCCCTATGTCTTTATCGCCTCTCCTTTTATGTAGTGTTGCGTCCTCCCCGAACGTTGCCACAGGCTCCAACAGCAGTAGTTCAGTACAGGAAGGACGTTACCCAGTGAGTTGTTCTTCCTGTGGCCAGCCTTTAGGTGTACAGTACACAAGATCAGCTGAGACGAAAATAAACTCCGGCTCCTTAACCCCTTAACCGTGGGGCGTCACTTTCATGATGCTCAGGTGCAGTGGATCATACCGCGGGGCATCACTTTTGCGATTCTGTGTTATTTTGAATTTTCCTGGGCTTTCAAGTGGTGGCTTGTATCATCTATCAGTACTACCGGTGTCCAACAATAGTCAGCTCTGCTAATGTCATCTGTACTTTCATCCATTGTTGACAATTTAGCTATTTATCCCCGTTCTTGACTCCCATCCCTACCTCCCCTCCATTACCCTCTCCTCTCGCCTGCCCGGCCGCGCTGCTTTAAGCAAATCTTCCCCGGGATTTTCCACTGATTTCATCCATTGAAATAAGCCCTATACCCTATTCTTATACAAAATACTATATACCACAAAAAAAAAAAAAAAAAGGTAATTGATAGTGCCATATGCCTGGAGTTGGCTAATTATCACAACACCCCACGTGCACTTGTTCACTAATTTTCCCTGGTAATTTCCCCTTGAAGTATGCCATATAATCTATTCTCGTAATAAAAATATATATAAGAAAGGAAGGGAGAAGCCTAAGTGATATTTGCATTCACCTGGAACTACCTAATTTCCTGTCAATCATTTCACGGCATATAAATTAGCAGCTGTCACCCCGCTGACATTGTCAACCTTTGGCGGCCCCATATCCGCCTCGTCATTTTGTTCAGTGTTGTTTCTTGAGATGAAAGCACGTAGCACTAGCGCCCCTCCATTTCCGCCACTTCTAGAGAGCCCTGTGACCTATACCCCTACTAAACCTCGTGTGGGAAGGGGTAAAGAACTAAATGACTCTGCTGTGGAGAGTGAACTGGCTAATTTATCCATGATAATGATGGACAGTGACTACAATCTTTCTGGTGAATCGTGGGATGAGCTAGTGGAGGAAATGGTGATAAACTACGAGTGCTTCAGTGTCCCAAGTTCATCCTGGCTCGAAGGGAAAGGAGCCCTTATTTACTGGAAGTGACAATGTATAACGTAGTGTAAATATAATAGAAATGTAAATAATTACTAATATAAGAATATGAGTACAAATACTTGGAGTAATGACAGTCATAGCTTTGCTCTCTACTCTAGTTTACTGAATGAGAAAGTTGCCTGGAGTGAAAATAAACTACTATTACTGAAGGAAACTTATGGATAAATACTGTATATATATATATATATATATATATATATATATATATATATATATATATATAAGTGTAATAAAGTAATAGGAATATAAAGTGTGAGCGTGTTTATGAATAATAAATGACAGAATACCAGCGGCGAACGAGCGCAAGTGGGAAGCTCGTATGCGTTCGTAATTTTCATTGCTTTCACAGTGTTTTTTTTATGGTGTATTGATTCCAAACTACTTGAAAATTATAGAATAGTGTTTCTAGTAATAATATCAGGCCGTGGTAATCATAATACGGGGTGTTGGGAAGTGTAAAGTGGAGAATTCGTTACCCAACTTCAGAAGTCTCCGTAAGTCCTACGGTACTCGACGAAGGCTCAACAAACATCCCAGGAGAAAGCTGAAGGTATGTGCCATATGCACTTAAAATTATAATATTCTAGGGCTAATAAATGATATTTGGCAAATATTTTTAAAAAGTCAGTCGGAACGCGAATATCCTCACGGGACACGCAAGGAGAGCAAAAACATGACTGCGATGTAGGGGTTAAAGTTCATTGTTTTTATTTTCCAAGTTATTCCACTTAATGCTTTCCAACTTCACTTAACTTTTCTCAAAAGCACTGGAGCTATACACACTTTACTAATTGCAGTTACACTTAATGCCTGACAACACAGTTTTTCACAAGTACTGATGATGCACAAAATCTAATAACACGTCACTATTTGCCACTGATTTCACAAGTGCCGAAAATATACAATCTTTACTGACACTGCACTACACTCAAACCGAATCAAAATCAACTGAACTCATTCTAGTATCTTATCCATCCTCATATAAACTTGCATTGTTCGAGAATCATCTTCTTCTCCACAATTCTGGAACCTGCTGGTCTTGAACTTGCCCCTAGCAACAACAGTTACCAACTAGGAGACATCAGAACATGCTAGAGTTTTCCTAGATTACATAACACTCCAAATCCTTTACCACAGGAACTTAAATTACATAATTGAACAAGCAATCACTTAAATAAAACTTTATAAAGAAAAAAAAAATAAAGCATAACTTACGAAATAACTAACCTCACAAACAGCAGGCAAACTGGCAACTCTGACTCGAATCGATACCGGAACCAGCCTACCGTAAACATTGGGAAACACTGAGATGCTTCTCAAGCACCTCCAACTGGCAAATCTCGCTTCTTAACACTACCCCTTCCCTAGTTCTTTGTCGTCCCAACAGAACTACACAATATATGCAAACGCAATTAATCCTAGTGAAACATCAAACTATACACAAAATAACCTTCAGCTTATCAGGTCTTCTTCTATTCTGCTTCCAATGATGTCCTTGCTCCTCCACACAGTCCACTCCTCCAGGAATGTCTTGGTCCTCTTCGTGATTCACTTCTTGTCTTGGGGAACTGTCACCATCCTCTTGCACTTCAGCTCCTTGGTCCTCCTCAACATCCTCGGCCGTGGGTGAGCACAATTCCTCGGAAACATCCCAGCCGTACTATCTTGGCCCATGGTACTGCCACAGATGGTTCACGTGCACCACCTTTAGGTGAGGCTTCCTGCCAGTTCTCGTCCTAGGGTCCAGTTGAATTTCTCCACCATTGTATATAACTGTGGTCTTAGGGGGTTGTCCTGGTCTTCTTGATCCCCAGTAACTTGCAGCACTCACGGAACACAGCAGACTGGAAGTTTCTACCCTGGCCTGAATGTAGCTCGTGGCATCCCAAAAGAACAGAAAAACTGATCAACCAATACCTGAGCAACAGTCACAGCCTCTTGATCAGGGATAGCATAGGCTTCTGGTCACTTTGTGAAGTAGTCCATGGCGACACATATACTGTCCAGCAATGTCCACCACTACTCTTTCCATCGGTGCACCCACTTGGTACAGCTGGAAAGGGGTGCAACCATGTTTGTTGGGTCATTTCTTGGCACAGCATACATCACAGGCCCGACACCACTCTTCAACACCGTGACGCATGCCAATCCAGTAGAAGCTTAGTCGCAGTCGACTTAGAGTTTTCTTCATTCACAGGTGCCCACTAGTGATCTGGTTATGGGACTAATTCAAGATCTCGGATCTCATCTTCTTCGGAATCACCGGTTGCCAATACTTGCTGGGGCCATCAGGTGTCTCCCACTGATGTTCCAGTAGTCCGTTGTTCAAGCGAAGAAGGTCCCACTGACTGCAGTAGCTCTTGGTCGCAGGGCTTAACCTGGAAACTTCTTCCCAAGATGGTCGCACTGTACTCTGCTGCAGCCACTCTAGCACTGGTTGTAAATCTGCATCTTACCCAGGTCATCATCTGATGCTGGCCCCATCACTGCAGTATGGCTGCATTTCTTCCTATGATTCCTGTTCCTACTACACTCCTTGCCGTCTGTTCTTCTGTCTTCACGCACACTATTCATCAAAGTTCTCCTGCATTTTTTCAGTGGTGGTTCTTCTGCAGCCTTCTTCTTATCATCCCAACCATTCTGATCCGCAAGTAACTCAAACTATGCAGGGTATGCTTCCGGAGATACCCTACCATCAAATTCCTGGGGTTTCTTATTAATTGGACCAGCATTATATCCATGCACTTCACTGGTTTAGGGCCTAAAAACTGGGGCATCATAATTAAGGCCAGGACTTAAGTCTGTTGGGTCTGGTTAGTACTTGGATGGGTGACCGCCTGGGAACACCAGATGCTGTTGGCATCCCTACATGTCAAGTGGAGTTGGTGGAGGATTAGTGCCCCTCCCTGTAAAACAATTAACTCTAAGCCATTGGCCACCCCGTCTGGGATACATGGCGTCTGGCAATGAATGAATGAAAAAAACTTAAGTCTCCTACATTCTGATTATTCAACCCTGTTATGATACCTTTAGATGCTTTGGATCCATCAAGATTCACCATACGCTGTCTATTACTTTCATATGCTCCCTGAGGCCCAGCAGTGAAATATTTCTGTACAGCCTAAATTTTCTCAATAATTATCTTAACATGGTCGACTTTTCGTCTCATTAACTCCCCTTCTCTTACTGACTCCCTTCAACCTCTGTCTCTTCACCGCACTGTTGCATCTTTATCTCTTTTCTATCGCTACTTTAATGGTCACTGCTTCTCTGAACTGTCTGCTTGCATTCCTCCACCTCTACGACGGGCGCGTAGCACCCGTCTGGCAGCAAACTCTCATCTCTTATCTGTCCAGCTCTCTAATGCAAGAGTTAACCGTTGCTCCCAGTCTTTCATTTATGTAACAGGTCAGCTCTGGAACGGTCTCCCTCTGTCTGTATTTCCTGTTGCCTATGATCTCCAGTCTTTCAAACGTAGTGTGTCCAGGCATCTCAAAATGATCGGATCTTGAATTTGGCTCTCTATTGTATTTTGTTTTTCTCTTGGAGGGAACTGTTTGCGGGCTCATGGCCTTTGGTTCCTTCTTCCTCGCATAAAAAAAAAAAAAAACATGCTTCAGCTGGCTACCTACATGTTGTTTGCACTCTATCACAATTCCCTCACTAATCTTCAGCTGGTTGTCCACATGCTGTTTACACTCCGTCACAACATCCTCACTAATTGTCTTCAATTGGTCATCTACATACTGCTTACACTCCATCACATTATTGCTTACCTCATACTTCTGCTGCTCTAGCTTAGCATCTACTTCCTCCTTAAGCTGTTGCTGTTCTTCCTTCATTTCCCTCATGAATGCATGCAGCTGTCCTTGAACCCTCAGTTGTATTTCCCTCTGTTGCTCCTGTAATGCCTTTTGAAGTTGTTCATATCATTCTTTATGTTTTTCACCTTCTGCCTCTAGTTGTTCACTCTGTGCTTGCAATTGGACACTTTGTGCTTGTAACTGTTATTGGAGTTTGTCACTCTGTGCCTGCATTAGCTTCACAATTGTTGCCAGGGAAATTTCCTCCTCCTGACCAGCTCGAGATCTTGTCTTCACAGCTTCTGCATCCATGTCGAAGGTTAGACTCAGTGCAGCCCTAAATAATCCCACTCCTGAAACCAGTGTTGTGTCCTCATCCCACACTGCCACAGGATCCAACAGCAGTAGTTCAGCACAGGAAGGACGTTGCCCAGTGAGTTGTTCTTCCTATGGTCAACCTTTAGGTGTACAGTACACAAGATCAGCTGAAGCGAAAATAAACTCTGGCTCCTTAAAGTTCACTCTCTTTATTTTCCAAGTTATTCCACTTAATGCTTTCCAGCTTCACTTAACTATTCTCAAAAGCACTGGAGCTATACACACTTTACTAATTGCGGTTACACTTATTGCCTGACAACACTTCACAGTTTTTCACAGGTACTGATGATGTACAAACTCCAATAAGATGTTACTATTTGCCACTGTTTTCACAAGTACCAAAAATATACAATCTTCATTGACACTGCACTACACTCAAACTGAGCCAAAACCGACTGAATTCGTTCTAGTCTCTTATCCATCCTTAAATAAACTTGCATTGTTCAAGAATCATCTACTTCTCCACAATTCTGGAATCTGCTGGTCTTGTACTTGCCCTTAGCAACAACAGTTACCAACTAGGAGACATCAAAACAAGCTAGAGCTTTCCTGCATTACATAACGCTCCAAATCATTTACCATAGGAACAAAATTACATAATTCAACAAGCAGTCACTTAAATATAACATTATAATGAAAAAAAAAATAATAATGCATAACTTACGATATAACTACCCTCACAAACAGCAGGCAAACTGGCAACTCTGACTCGTACCAATACCGGAACCAGCCTATCGTAAACATCGGGAGACATCGAGATGTTTCTCGAGCACCTAACTGGCAAATTGCTTCTTAGCAGTAGAGTTTTGCAGTGTCATTTTCTTGATGCTTCCCCATTGGTCATATATTCATTTATGTTTATTTTCTCTTTCCCTAAGATGTATTTATATAGCATAATCATGTCCCCTCTTTTCCTTCTCTCCTGTATTGTTGGCAGATTCATTTTTTCTAGTCTTTCTTCATAGCTTAGAGCCCTGAAGATTCATACCCATCTTGTAGCTGCCCCTTATACTTTTTCAATCTTATCTATGTGTTTCTTGACATAAGGATTCCAGACTACCAATGCATACTCCACGGTTGGTCTGATGAATTATGTTATCTTTCTCAGCATGTCTTCATTTATGTATTTGAATATTATTCACATATTACCCAGCAGTGTATACATATTATGTACCTTCTCACTGATGTGGTCAACCGGAGATAGTCTGTAACTGATAATCACTCCTAGGTCCTTCTCCTTTCTGATATTTGTAGGGTTGAACTTCCTAACTTATAATCTCAATCTGGTCTTTTTTCACTTTGTCAAAATCACCTGACATTTGTCCACATTAAATTCCATTTGCTATTTATTGCTCATTTCATGAAGTTTATTTAATTCTTCTTGTAGTTCTCTGCAAAAAGCTGTGTTAGCAACTTTCCTTTGTATTTTTGCAACATGAGCAAACATATTTAGATTGCTTTCATTTCCATTATTACTGTGTATGTCATTTAGATATACTAAAAAGATAATTGGTTCCAGCACTGAACCCTGTGGAACTCTGCTAGTCACTTCCCTCCATGATGAGTGATTTCCCCTTACTCCTGTTCTCATTTCCCATTTTCTGAGAAAATCCAGCATCCGACGTACAGGTTGCCTTGGATACCTCCTTGATGGTACAGTTTCCATAAAAGTCTTTGGTATGGTACTTTGTCAAATGCTGTCTTGAAATCTATATAGATACTCTCCACCCATCTTCCTCTTTTTTGTAATGTTTCTGTAACTCTATCATAGATTAGTAACACAAGATTTTCCCTTTCTAAAACTGAACTGCCTTTCTCTTATACTGTGTTCGTCTAGATCGTTTATCCAAACTTTTCTTATCAGCCTTTCAAGTATCTTACAGCATTGGTCAGTGATACTGGTTGGTAGTTGAGAGGACTTTGTCTAGCTATACATTTTCTTGAATAGGGTAACAATATTTGCTTTCTTCCAAACATCAAGTAGTTTACTTTGACCTAAGGATTCCTTGAATATTAAATATAATTGTCTGCTTAACTCTTCTGCACATTCATGTAGCATCCAATCTGACATTTCGTCAGGACCATATGCTTTTCGTTTGTCAAATGTACTTAACTCTTCCTGTACTTCTTTTTCTGATATTTGTATATATGGTAATATGTGTGGGCATGCATGTTCCATAACATCTCTCAAAATTATTTCTTCTGTAAAAACAATTGGAAGATTATATTTAGTGCTTCACAAATATCTTTCCCTTGTCCATAGATGATCCACTCGTCCATAATGGACTTTATTTATTCTTTAACTTTGGTTTTCCTTTGGATGTACCTGTAAAATAGCTTAGGTTGATCACTACTCATATTTATAATGTCTTCCTCCAACTCTCTTTGGGCCTCCCTCCATATCCTTGTACAATCATCTCTTGCCTGTTTATAGTTATTACATGCCCTCTCACTATTGTGTCTTGCATATCTATTCCACATTAAATCTCTTTCCCTTTTTATTTTTTTTTACATTCTGTATTAAGCCTTTTTTTTTTGTTTTCATTTCTTTTTCTTTGTGCTGAGGGATGTAATTGTAGACTCCTATTTCAAAAAATCACGGAATTTTCTATATATAACAAATCTTGTCCTCTAAGCTCCTTTTCCCAATCTGTTTCTAACAAGTAATTCTTTAGGTCATGGTAGTTGCCCTTTTTGTAGTTTAGACTCCTTTAGTAATTTTCATTATTGGTAAGTATGTTATATGCAATCCTGAAGTTGCAGTTTAACCCGCCCCGTCCCGGCAACTTTTCGACCACTGGTACCCCCCAATCCCGGGCAATTTTCGACCTTTTTTTTTTTTTGCTTAAACTTTCGCTTTTGGTCAGAAACAATGGCCGGTGGCAAAGAAAGTGGTCCCTGGGGTCCCTAATTAGCTTAACCAGGTATGCGTTGGTCCCACCTGGCCCCGTGTTCTCCCTATGCGGTGTGAGCATCAAACGTTTTCTGTGGTATTATAAGTTTGGGAAACCAATGAAAGTAAGTAGAAATGAATTTATTACAAACATAAAAACATGTGATAAAAGAGTATATTGGATTTTATACAAAAATAGAGCAGAAATAACCATTGTACCATCGTGAGAAACGAGCAAAATCGGCCAACTTGGTTCCCATGAATCGCTAACATTCTAAAATCATGATACATATAATTTTTTTTACTTACATAACGGGATTGAGGCGTCTGGCAATAGATAGATAGATAGATAGAATACTTCTACAATAACATTATACCATTTTACATTATATTGAACTGTTTTTACGTATTCACAGGCCTTTTGATAACATTTAGCGTAATGCTAGCGCTAATTTACGTAGTGAGTGAACTCGCTGTGACTGATGTTTCAACTCATATTGTGCTTTTTCTACTAACATAATACCTTTCTAATATTATTATACACTTTTCAACTTTATAGAACTGTTTTGAGATTATTTCAGGCCTTACGTAAATATATAGCGTAATAATAGCGCATAGTAACACACACGGTGAAGTCGCTATGACAACTAATTCAACTTACAACCTATTTTTTTACTTATATAATAATTCTACACTAACATTGCACATGTAAACACTTGATATAATTGATATTACATCATTTCTGAACGTACGATGGAACTTAGCGTCATATTTGCGCGTACTTACACAGGGAGTGTTATCGCGATATCATTTGTTTTATCTTACACAAGTAATCAACTTATAAAATACCTTACTACTAACATTACAACATCATCCACTGTATATAATTCCTATCACATACTTACTGACCAGAATGTGGGTGTACTCGTGACATCAATTATGACAACTTACAGTAATGTTCAACTTATACGTTTTATTCATGCTAACATTACACCCGTTTCCACTTTATTTCCTTGCTATCACATATTTACTGACCAGATTTACACAGTGGGTGTAGTTTTGATAACAATTCTTTCCACTTACACTAATTCTCATCTTATACATTACTTTTCTGAAAAAATAACACCCGTTTCAACTTTATATTTGACTTAGCACCTACTGACTGGCCTTACCATTATCATGAGCGTCATTTCCCCTTCCCACACAGTTTCAGAAGTGTAGGAAATTATGATATTCCTTGAAACAAGGCTGAAGGCACAACGCAACATTGCACTCGACACACTCGTATCTTGTGTCTTTTCTCTGCGTTGATGGTCTGACTGTCGAGTGCTTACATACATGGCAGCGACGCTGGGGTTTACGACGGTTTGGTTCGGAAGGGATTGCGCTGGGGTAGTGGCGGGCTGCAAGACGTAGGGGAGTCTGAGCAGCACGGGGGGCGCGGGGGCGGTGTGGGGGTCTTTCCTGGGCATGCTTGGCGATTATTTCACGTGCCAGCTCCCTCACAAACTCCTCAAAGGTCTCGGATACTCCGGTGGTCATTGCGTGCAGGTAGTGGGCGTTCAGGACCGTGATGTCGAGCAAGTGGAAAAAGAGTTTCTTGTACCACTTCATCGTTGTCCTGGCACAGTCAACACTTGAAATCATCGAGTCTGACTGATCAACTTGCCTCATGTTCAGATTATAGGCAAGTACAGACTCTGGTTTCCATACGTTGCGCCTCCTCTCGCTACGGTGATCCATGGAGTCTGTGCGGTGCATCAGGGGGCTGTGAACAGTTGATAGGAGGCAAACTTCCCTGTTGTGGTTCCACAGGGTTGCAAGGATGTTATTGGCCTGGAAGAAAACCACCTCATTCTTGTCAAGTTTCCTCCTATCTTGACCATATGGCGACGGTTTCTCTTGACTGTACCACAGACTCCGGTGTCGTGTTGGTGGAGGAACCTAGCGAGAAGAGGGCTAGTGTACCAGTTGTCCAGGTACAAAACATGACCACGATGAAGGTACTCTTCTATCATTGTCTTCACCACAGCCCCAGAGAGTCCTATACTCCGATCTTCTATTATATCTGTCTGTGCGCCCGTGTACAAGACTATGTCTTGCACATAACCAGTCTTACAGTCACACATAACAAAGATCTTGAACCCGAAACGGTGTCTCTTGCTGGGTATATACTGCCTAAAGGAAATATTACTCTCCACAACACAAGACTCTCGTCTATGACGAGGTCTCTGTAGGGATAAAATGAGGAGCGGAACATTTCCCGTAAATGATCAAATACCAGCCTAATTCTCCTCATTTTATCGGTGTTATTTGCACTGGCTGGATCATCTGCATCAAAAAAGTGGAGGCGGCCGAGAATAAACTGAAATCTATTACGACCCATCACCTTTCCAAAGAAAGGTGTTAGGATGATTGGGTCCGTTGTCCAGTAGGCAGGAATTTGATTTTTCCTCACCACACCCATCAAGATTACCAGGGCAAAAAATAGGAACATCTCTGATATAGTCACGGGAAAGTCATACTGTTCTGCATGCTTGCTTGTGGTTCCTAGGCGTTCACTTTCAAGGCGCTGGGTTGTGAAAATATATTTGTCTGTTCTACTATGCGCCCAACAAACGCCTCATCAAAAAACAAGTTGAAAAAATCTAAACGTGACGACCCAGCATTTACACCTGGAGCCGTGCAACCTGACCGCCACTCCTCAGTGAACTGGTGAATGATGGGAGTAAAATTACTCCCATCCTCCCAGTTCCACGTGACACCACCGTCTCCAGCCACGTCACCATCGTCCCCTTCGTCAGGGTGGGGAGGTGAGGGTGGTGGGGGAGGTTGGGGAGGTGGAGAGCGGCGCCTCTCATCACTCGCACTTCTCTTCCCTCTCCCTTTTCCTTTGCCCTTTCCCTTCCCTTTCTTTCCTTTCCCCACATCCTGGGGCTGTGGGGAGGAAGTTTGTGAATATTCAGGGCGAAGAAGTGCTGGGGAGTGACTCAACCTCCTCTCCCCTAGGCCTACGAGCACCACGTGCTCGTGCTGCCTCCCTCACACCACTGGCCCCTTCACCCCGCACTACCCCCACACCACTCTCACTTTCACCCCGCGCTGCCGCCACAACACTTTCCCTTTCTCCCAGCAATCCCACCACACCACTTGCTACTTCCCCAGACAAAGTACTTGAACCATACCTTAGGTGTCGTCTCGCCCCACCTTCTGATCCACGTGGTGATATTTTCTCCTTTCCCAACCACTCGGCGATATCACGTCCTAGGCCTCCGTCATCCTCATCGTCCTCATCCTCGTCCTGATCAGAATCGTGATGAAGAGATAGCTGTGCACGTGGTTGGGGAGCAGGCTGGCCTTCCCTTGCCTTACGGTATGTCACATACCGCGTTTTTCGGGGCGAAGGGACCTCCTCATCACTGCTATTTATTTCTTCCTCTGGCTGGACGTAATCGCGATCCACCACATCATCATCGAGTGGAGAATCACTGTCTCCAGTGAAGGCTTCCAGGACGGATGCAATTTGCTCATCTGAGAGACCTTTCCGCGCCATGTCTGACCTGGGTCACTGCTGGCAGGTGAGTGACCGAGACAAGGGCGAGCGCGGGTCACGCGGGGTCTAGGACGCTGCCCGCCTGGCGGCAGGTAGGGGAGGCTTGGGTACCCAGGCGAAACGAAAATCTCCCGCGAATTTTGAAAATTGTGGAAATTATGAACCTTGCAATTGCAGGACGTTGAAGTACGTCCTCGGGACTGGCTGTGACAAAACGTGAGGACGTGGAAGTACGTCCTCGGGACGGCGCGGGTTAATACTGCATGATTGCTTTTGCCGAATGAAGGGTGATACATTATACTGTCAATATCATTTTCTTGCCTGGTAAATATAAGATCTATTACTGATGAATCATCAAGTCCTCTTTTTCTGGTGTTTTCCTTTACATGTATTAGGAAAAACTCCTGCACAAGATCCAGGAGCTTTTGATCCCAACAACTTACATGGGTTCTTACATCTAGATTATTCTAATTTATACTTGTATTGAAATCTCCAGTTAATATAATTCTTTCATATTTCTGTTCCATTCTATGTAGTAATGTTCTTAAACTTTGAATTGTACTTTCTGCCAGGCCTTCATATTCACCTCTTTCGCAAGTGTTTGTTTTGGGCGGCATGTATACATTTGCCACAATTACTTTCTCTTCAGATGTGTTAATCTCTCAAGCAATCAGTTCTACTTGTGAGGGTATATCTAGTTCCATTTCTTTGATTTATAGATTTTTCTTTAAGATTATAATTCCTCCTCTTTTTCTTAAATTTCTGTCTCTACTCCATATATTGTATTCCTCTAAGTTTAGGGTATCATTAGATATCTTTTGGGTTAATTTTGATTCAGTTTAGCAAACATTATGTGGTTCCTATACAATGGTATAGTCCATCATCCCTAATAATTTAGACACCATTCCATCTACATTTGACTACATCAACTTACTCATCTTATTTACATACTTGCCAAAGCTTGAGTCTGCTACCTTCCTTCTTTTTATTCCCTGCAGGTTATATACCACTTTCGTACCTGCAATTCAGTTTCTTTATAAAAAATAGTACTCTTCCTCTGATCATTCATCATTCTTTGTTTTTGCTTTCTCCCTCTTCACCTTTACTATTCGCAGTTCCTCTTGAGTTAGACATCTTTTTATCCATACTTTTTTCATATTCCTCTATTTCCATGAGTGTGTTGCATATTTTAGTATTTCTTCCACAGTGTTCACACTCTGGAAGGTTACTTTCAGTGGCCTTGACTTATTTCCCTCATATTTCTCTAGCCTTTTATGTTCCTGTATGTTCTGATACTTCCTTCAATATGTTCATTATAAATTGCCATCTCTTTTTGGTCTCTTGAAATTTTGTTTCTTATTTCTTCTTCATCTATACCAGTGATTACTATGGATTTGTTGACATCTGCTGAATCTTTGACCAGTTTTGGGTTATTTTTAATTATTTCTTTCACATCCTTTCAAATGCTGTTTTCTTTGACTTTTTCTTTCGAAATCTTTCCTTACTTTCACCATTTCAGCTTAGGTAGTTTTTACATCATATTTGTAACTTTGTATCACTTCGCTCACCAGGGTTATCTTCCCTTCAATATCACTGCTTTGGTCTGTCAGCCTGCTTGCTTGCCTAATTGTCTCTGTATCATTTCTGAACTCCTCCATTATACTGTCATGGTTGACAAATGTACTTGTCATTTCACTAATCCTCCTTCTAAGTGAACCCACCTCAACTGACAGCCCATCTATTGTTGTCTTTTTTGTTGAATTCCTTTACTAATTATTCATTTTCTTTCTTCTACCTACATAATTGCTTCTTAATTTCATCTATTTCACTTTGAAAAGTTTTCTCCAATTTTTTCACTTTCTCTGCCAACTTATATAGTTCCATTTCAACCATTTCTGAGTAGAAATCATCATCCTGTTTTCTACCTTTATTCCTTTTCTTAACTCCTTCCATAATCACTTTGCTAAAGATCGTGCTCATCTTGTGGTATTTTACTTAGAATGATCAGTTCTACTTACAAATTTGCGTCTTCCTTCTACTCGTCTGGTAACAGACGACACCCAGCTGATGATGCACTGATCAGCAGATTCTTTCACTATTTGGATGTATTCCATTATCTGGATAACGCTTCTGCCTATACTTGCTCCAATATACTAGAACATCTATCTATCTATCTATCTATTGCCAGACGCCTCAGTCCCGTTTGGGGTGGCCACAGACAAATCGCCTCCAAGTCGCCCTGTCCACCGCCATTTCACTGCCCTGCTCCCAACTCACACCCCCCTCTCTCATATACCTCTCCATCCCATCCCTCCATCTCGTCCTTGGCCTCCCCCTCCGTCTTCCCCCCTCCACATCACTCACATACACTCTCTTCGTCAGTCTTTCACCCTCCATCCTCTCCACATGGCCAAACCACCTCAGTGTGTTCCTCATAACGCTTCCTATCACATCCACATCAACACCACAACGCTCCTTTATATCCTCATTCGTCAGCCTGTCTCTCCATGTGACTCCACAGGCTCCTCTTAAATAACTCATTTCCACTGCTCTCACTCTTGACTTGTGACCTTTCAACAACGTCCAAGCTTCACTTCCGTACGTTAGAGATGGTATCACAATACTGTCATGTAGTAACTTTTTCACTTCCATGCTCACTTCCCCGTTTCTTATCACTGCTTTCAAAGAACCAGCAACCTTTCTTCCCTGCTGTACCCTTTCAAGCACTTCACCCTCCAAACCTCCATCCTTACTTATCACACTACCCAAGTACTTAAACGTACTCACATTTTCCAATTCCTCACCATCCAACCTCGCTGTACATTCACTGACTTCACCTCTCTCAAAGACCATTACTTTACTCTTACCTACATTCACCTTTAGATTCCGTTTCTTACACACTCTCTCAAACTCATCCACCAAGCCTTACAGCTCCCCTTCGTCTTCACTCAACAACACAGTACCATCTGCAAACAACAGTACAGGGAGTTTCCAAACACTATCCTCTCTCACCAGGGCCACTCCAACATCCACTACCCTACCTTGTACCTCTTTTATTACCCCATCCATGTACAGATTGAACAACCATGGAGACATGACACATCCCTGTTTCAAACCAACTTTCAAAGAGAAAAATTCACTTAGTTCACCATCCATACGTACTGCAGCCTTCGCACCATCGTGCATACTCTTCACAGCATTCAACAACTTCCCATCTACTCCATATATTCTTAACACTTTCCATAATCCTTGTCTATCCACCCTGTCATATGCTTTCTCCAAATCCATGAAAGCCGCATACAATTTCTTTCCCTTCTCTAGAAACTTTTCCACTAAAAATCTAAGAATGAATATCTGATCTACACAACCTCTTCCCTTCCTAAAGCCTCCCTGTTCTTCTCCAACTAATTTCTCTGTTCTTTCTCTAACTCTGTCAATAAGTATCCTACCATACACTTTTCCTATTATACTAAGAAGACAAATGCCCCTATGATTACCACACACTTCTTTTCCCCTTTTCCTTTGTACAAGGGAATAATTATACCTGACTTCCAATCCTCCGGGACTCTACCTTCCTCCCAGGCCAATCTGCACATCTTCCACATCCATTCTACTACTATCTCTCCCCCATGCTTCAGCATTTCACCACACACTCCATCAATTCCTGGGGCTTTCCCCGATTTAACTTTCTTCATTGCTTCCACAACTTCTATCCTACTGATTTCTTCCTGTCTTCTCACCTCCCTCCTTCTCCCAGCCATTCCCCAGCCACTTATACTCGCATTACTTCCATCCTCTACGTTCAACAATTCCTTAAAGTGTTCTCTCCATCTGCTCACTTTTTTTCCCTTCTCCACTAGTAATCTACCATTTTTATCTTTTATTCCCCTGCTAACTTCACTTCCACCCTGTCTTACTCTTTTCACCTCTTTCCAGAACATTTTCTTACAGTCCTTCCACTTTACACCTCTTCAGTCCACCATGCTGTTCCTTGCACCCCCCTCCGTCTTCTCTTCCTTCCACACACCACATCACATCATTTAGTTTAATCTAGTAGAGAGCCTGACTCATATAAAGATTCGGTTTAGGTGTGGCCAGTTGTGACCAAGGGAGCCCATCCGGAGCGGGATGAGACGTCCTGCATCTGTTGTTGCCTCAGTGTGTGTGTGTGTGTGTGTGTGTGTGTGTGTGTGTGTGTGTGTTTCAGTTTTTTCACACTTTCTGTTATGTTGTCAAGTTGACAAACATGGCGTGAGGCAAAGCCGTTGCTCTCTTGTCATACATGAAAACTGATGGAACTATTTTCCCCACCATACTGTCAGCATTTTGTCCTGTTTCTGTGTGTGTGTGTGTGTGTGTGTGTGTGTGTGTGTGTGTGTGTGTGTGTGTGTGTGTGTGTGCCATAATTATACTTTTAGCACTTGTATTGCCTCTCCTTTTGTTCTGTTTGCCTTCCCTTTCCTACCCTGCATGACTTCCACAGCGCTCATGTGGGGCTGTGAAGGGGTGGGGTGGTTTGCTACATAAGGAAACTGCTTTGTTTGCATGGGTGATTACCTCATATTCCCCCAGTTCCTCATCTACAGTCTGTCTTTCCAATCTTTTTGTTAACTTGCCATGCTTTCCTTCATCAATTTCCTTTCCTCCACTCTCATCATTCACCTTTTCCAATTTTCCCTGTTGCCTTGTCAGTTCTCTTTTTCTTTCAACCCCTTTTCCCTGCTTCTTATTTTCCTTCCTCTCTTTGTCTGCCCTTCATTTCTTCAGGCCTATGCACTTCCCTTCCGTGTCCTCATTGACCCCTGCTGGGGTAGACTTGGAGGGGGAGAGCTGTTTGGGTGCACTTTGTTTCCTTGAAGGGTTCGTCAGCATGGGAGGCTGAGACAGGACTGGGGGTCAGGTTTGGGGTGGGGTAGGTTGATGGAGTAGACTGGGTTAGTGGACTGTGGTTAAAAGTGGCAGTTGGATGGGGCAGGCACAGTGGCAGCAGCTTTGTCTTGGTTCAACTGGGAGTTCAGAATATGGGTGGGATGGGGAATTTACAGCCATGGACTGTGTCATGCTCGATAGCTCTTCTGCAAAGTTATCAAGGTAGTGGTTTCCAGGTCAATGGCAAAGGAAGCTGATGCTGGGAGAACTCATCTTCTCTGGAAATGACCTCTCCCTTGACTAGTAGCACACCATTCTCTTGCCTGAGAAATCAACAAGCTGATAGAGCAGGATAAAAGTAATTGGATTTGCCCCAACTTATGTGCCACAGTTTCACAAAATTCTTACAACTGTAGCTGAAACCCACCATACATGACTGCTTGGTAACATGGACCCTGCCAAAGGCCCAGCTGATTGTGATGAAAAATGCCTCTAACCTAGGGTGGGGATCGCAGTCATGTCTAAGGCACCAGTGGTAAGGATCATGATTGCAAAAAAGGTTCTCCACATTAATATCAGGGGAATCTGGGTGGCTGTCCTAGCCTTGGAGGAGGTTCATCCTCCACCAGGGGAGGCAGTCCATTCCAAATTGACAATAGGTTAGCAGTGGATTGCAACAACAATCAGGGAACTTCCATGTCTCAGACCCTGTTTGTACAGAGAGATCTGGAGGTGGGGGTATGGGCAAAGACTGTCCCTGTCAGCATAATATCTTTTCAGCCAAAAGAATCGGCGGGTGGATGCTTTCTTTAGAAAGCTTCACTCGGATGAATGAACTCTTAAGAGCAGTGTGTTTGACCCACAGTATATGCTGGGACTGACCTCAGCTCAAACACTTTAGAGGTAGTTACATGCACTAACTACTGCTATTTCAGACACATTTGACATTGATGCAAATGGGAAGTCCATACGCATTCTTGGGGGACTGACAGGTGGACATTCGCATACCAGTACCAGCACCAGTGTTAGCCAAAAGATGACAAGTCGTCAGAGGAAAATCTTCCTGCATTGCTCCCTGGTCCAACCCAGCTAAGGTTTAGGGAACTCTAGAGGGTCTTCCTTACTTCCTTACCTCTGGGACAGGTAAGCCTGAGTAGCCATCTGGCTGATATACTTCATTTTGCCTTGAATCCTCACTCACTGTGTTTTCCCCGTGAAGGATATACTCCAAGCATTTTGGCCCTCCTCCATGAAACAGTACCAGTCATAAAGGGGTGCCTGCCTCCATTTTTGGATCACAGCCAGCAACCCACCATTAATGGTGTACCTGGTCCTGTCCTCCCTGTAAGACTTTGTGCACGAGAAAGGCAGGAACAGTGCCACCATTCCAGTACAGTGAGTCCTTGAAATACGAAAACTCGAAGTACAGATTTCCGATGGTACGAAAGCGATAAATGTAGGACAAATTCCACAATACAAGAGTATCTGTCTCGATGGTACAAAAAATGATACGAGAGGAAATACAAAAAATTCAAAATGGGCACACTGCACAGCGCCATGCTCGCTTGCAGCAAGAAAACTAACTAACCCCTCTCTGGTAAACACATTTTTGTGCACTTCCCAGTCGAGTCACGTCCGTCCTCTCCTCTCAGCTTTGTTGTACATTACGCTGTGTTTTGCTGTTCTTCACCTTTTCATATTTTCATTATGCCTCCCAAGCGCCCTGTATCATCTCCAGCGTCCGGGGAACCAACTGCAAAGAAGAAACAGCATCATACTCTCACTCTTGAGAGGAAAATAGAAATAATAAAATGCCACGAGGAGGGGCAGGGAGTCTCAGAGATTGGGCAAGCTTTAGGCCTTGCACCATCAACCGTTAGGACTGTGATGAAGAAAAAGGAAATATACAAGAAGATGGCCACCTCCTTCTCTTAATCTTCAGCTGCCTGCCAAGCCACAAGGACCCGCAGCTGTCACATGGACTTAGCACCATATCAATGACACGAATCTCCAGCCACAGCACAGGTCTATATTTAACTGTACAGTGTACTAATACTACAGTAATTAGTTGTATGTTTTATTTTTTTGTCTGTACAATAGTTTAGTACTGTATACGTGTATTGCATACTTCAAATAGAAGGGGTAAAGTTTTAGTGTGAGGTCCAAAGGGGTCCTTGAACACATCCCCCCCTTTATATGTATATTCCAGTGGGGAAAATTATTCTGATATACAAAATTTCGGATTACGAAAGTTTTTTTGGTCTTTAGCCCTTTCGTATTTCGAGGACTCACTGTACACCTTTTAATCCTAGTAGATCCCATCTGGTATCAGGCCCTGCAAGTGAGTCATCATTCTGTTGATATGGGGATTTTTCAACCAATGTCTTTCCCCCCTCCCCCCCACACATCAAGTTAACCCCTACACGCTGGGGGTTTTCCGACGTCGCCCACTCCTCCCTATGGGGGATTTCCATGATTTTGGAAAAAATATCCTTATTTCAAACCCTATTATCTGCCAAACTAATAGCTAAAGAAGAAATTGAAGATACATAAGACTTACCAATTCTTCCTCTTTCAAGTGAAAGTATATCCAGGTCTTCAGGCGGTCCCATCGATGAATAAGGCTAAGTTAAAGATGACTCGTTTTCCGTGTTTTGGCAGGGTGTTTCCGAGTGTGCACCACTGGCAGTGACCTTGAACTTCCTGGCTAGCTTTGGCAGCACTTACTGGAGTGGTATTTGAAGTACTGCCCAAGCTTCCTTCGAGGAAAAGTGGAATTTTCCACTCACTCTTTGATTTTTCCTTACTCGCCGTCATAAGGATGAGTCATCACCCGGTTCATGTGGTTCCCCTTAGGGTTTTCCACCCTTTTCATAGTGCCGCTATGCTCCGTAGGTGTGTGGGAAAAGAATAGCTCTTTGATTTTCTGTACTCACTTCTTGCATCAAATAAAATAATTTGCCTCTACTACAGCACTTTTATTTGCACTTGACATCATGATTACGGGTTATTGCACTTTGAGAAGTAAATGTGGTATTTATTTCCTTTATTGCCATTTCTCTAGCAGGCAATCTTACCATACCCAGTGGAGTTGTGCTGTCATACAGTGTATGCCTGTATGTGTTTTTTTGTGTGCAAATGAATATTACCGAATCTTGCTCAACATACAGAAAGGTGGATTCCGTTTCCCAACTTCCCAACTGGATGCTGGGTTAGGTTAGCTTAGGCTGGGTTGGGTTAGGTTAGGTTAGGGTAGATATAAATTATTAGGTACTGTTAAGCTAGGTTAGGTTAGGTTTAGTTAAACATTTAGATTAGGCCAGTCTCTTCCACCATTACAAATATTTCCGATCAGATTTGGCATAGTCATATTATGGTTTTTATTCATTTGCACAACAAATGAAGCCTAAAACTCACAAATGAACTAAAGAAATATCAGATAGAAAAAGAAAAAAACAGAAATAGGAAATGGCAATAAAGGAAATATTTACCGTAAATGTTCTGGCTGTTTCACGTAGTATGGTTACCTGAGGTGATTACTTGTACTAAAATTGAGACTTTTTTTTTACTAATCAGAGCATCGTGAAAATATTACTAATGTTATACACAACATACATTTTTTTGTACTTCACATCACAGATATGCTTATTCTCACATATTTACCATCATTTTCTGAGTAATGAGGGAAATAATGTACTTACAGCCAACCAGGTCATTTTCTGTCTTGCCTGTGCACTCCTTGTTTTCTTTCATTTAGCAAGTAGGATTACTCAAGGTATTTCCAACCATTGTTTCACAAATAACCATAAACGGTATCACTTATCACAGTGTACTTGTAAAACTTATTATAAAATGCTTATGTCATAAGACTATGTATAACTTATATCTTACATTTCACTTATGTATAATAAAAACAACACTTGTGCATACCTGTTTACTATTTACAATTTCCCACATGCCTGCTCAGTGACTAAGCCCTTTCCCCGCCGGTAAGGAGAGAACTTTCGCTGGGGTCAATGATGCAATCGGCCGTGTGCGTGGAGGAGCGGAATCAGATGAAGAGCGTGAGGAAGACATCACTCAACACTCTACCAGTGCTGTGTACAGACTGAGCCACAAATCAGTGGGGTACTTCGGGTATCTACCTATCCTATGGTTGTCAGAGAAAATGGTCGTGGGTTCTAAAGGTGAAAGGAAGATGCTTGCAGCTAAACACATCAACCGGCATTGCTCCACACCCTAAATCGTGAAAGCTATACACGTCAACTGGCACATAGGGGTTAAAGGGGCCTGTGATATTCCCCTCCAGTGGTGTTTGACTCATTTTGCTCCTGAACTTGCTCAATCCCATCAACAGCTGACTACCTCCAGAAGAAAGCCCTCTTCCACTGGGCCCTGGAGACAGTGATGAATGACAGTTGAGCCCTCTTACCCATTCCTGGGGTGGAACAGTTCTGTATGATCAGCGTTACCAGATTCCCAAGCCCATATTATCTTACAAGTCATGTTAAAATTATCTTTTTTTAATCAAAATTATCGTACACATTGAACTGAAGTATTTTCCCCCATATTTATCCCATCTGGCCGCATTACTTCTACATATTCGCACATGAATAATGCACATTGGCTACTTAAGGGTAACTTTACTTAATGTCTAAATCATGTAGGCTAATGACCTACACTTAGCCTGCAACTTAAGGCGGAGGCTAGCCCACCTTGAGTAACTATGGTTGCACACTGGTTATAAGTATTCATTCTATGCAAATTTACCATTCTTTCACATATTTGATATAAATAAATAAGAGCATATATTAGGCCCGCTGAAACACTCGAAAGCATATCCCAACAAAGAAAAAAAAAAGTCGTGGACTAGAGAATAAGTCATTATCTCCGAAAGGGAAACAAACTTCAGAAAATGACGAGTGAAAGTGAGTTCACAGTGAGGTAATGGAGAAGACCAGAAGTCACTGGAAACTAATATTACAAGCCTCCACTTGAATCAGCCATGATAAAACAGCCCTTACAGACACGACTCATAGAGCCCAGTGCTCCCACCAGCCGCAGGCCAATGGGAGCTGAATAGGGGTAGACCTATGCAAAGCCATGACCTATGGCCTGGACCTATGACCTATGACGCCCACACAGAGAACGATACACACGGACAGGAACTCAATACGTGAGTTTGTAAGTACGCGGCATGTTCGGCACTTATGCTCCCCAGATCTCATGTCGTATGTTTATGAATTGTTAGACAAGCAAGTCATTTAATGAAAATCCTTCAAAGTCTTAATTATGGATACAATATCGCATTATTTGAATGAAATATTGCACAAATACATAAATTATTGCATTATCGTATGTATGGTATCGTACATAGTACATAGTACCAAATTATCGTATTTGTACGATAACTATCATACGTCTGGCAACGCTGTGTCAGATACTTTGGTAATGTTCATGACAACTTCCCCAAGTCATTAGCCACAAACAAGAGGATGAACTTTTACCTGGGACTCCTAATCATCATGGCGCATGATGCCTATCATTCTCTTTGCACAGGTGCTGCATTATGAGCTTACATGCAAACCTCATAATGGTGGCAGCAACTGAGACTCCCTTTCGAAGAGTTTTGGGTGTTGCTGTCGCTATCTCTTTCCCTGTGCCCTCATTTGCAATGAGGTACTTTAACCCGTCACGTCCCGAGGTTTTCCGCACCCATGACATCCCCCAGTCCCGAGCCTTTTTGGAAAAAAAAATTTTTTGCTAAAACTTCCGCTTAGGTCGAGAAACGAAGGAAAATCACAAAGAAAGTGGTTCCCGCGGTCTAGAAGTGGTCCGTACAGGTGCGGTCCCCCCAGGCAGGTGTGGTGTTCTGTAATGGGCAGGATATGCGCTTACCTTTTCTATGGTAAGGAATAATGGGAGAAACAACACACAACACCTATATATTTATTGAATTTGAACTAATAAACAATAACAGTAACAATATAATGGATTTCAGACACATATATATGAAAAATAAGCATTGTACCATCGCGCGAGCATAGTGAGTTTGGTCCGAGTTGTAACATGCTATATGCTAAGTGTCCGGTATGAGTCAACCTATCATTTTTTCTACTTGTATACTTCTGTTTCAATGACATTTTACCAATTACAACTGTTTGTAAGTGTTTTCAGATGTTTTCATTCATTATGATGACATGCAGCATAAGTATAGCGCACATCAGCTTAGTAAGCGCACTCGCTATGACTCGTATTTCAACATACCAAATTGTTTTATCACTTTCCAATTATTTTCCCCTTTACATAGAACTTTTCCTCCACCACTGTAAAGGTTTGCAATTATTTTCATTCATTACAAGGGCATTTAGCGATATGCTAGCGCATATTCACGTAGCAACCACGATCTCAAACACTCGTGTTTCATCATCTACTTTATTTATTCACTCCAGTTATAATTTCCCATTTACATTACACACGTTTACACCCCTATAATGCACTGTACATACTTACTGCCATTATTTATTCAAGTGAGCGTGAGAATATCGCATAAAAATACCCTCTCAAGGAATGTTTCGACCAACATAATACTCACACACTTATATACTAATTCTTCACATATATTACACACTTAACCACTTGCTGACTTTTATTTTCTCTAATACGTGCCTTATTCATTCAACTGAGCGTCAGGAAATTGCATCTCTATACACACGCTATGAATATTTGACTTAGAATATATTTCAGCACTTACAATAATTTGAACTTATATTATACTCGTAAGAATTTCCAGTAATAATAATTATATAATTACGGGCCGTATTTTTTGCACTGAGCGACAGAATATCGCATCATAAAACCCTCGCTATGTAAGTTTCAACTTAGGGCAGAACACTTATGTTCTACCCGTATGCACTTTATACTAATATTTGGAGATCAACATGACTGATAATTTCACTGAGCGTCTGTCTGTCGCATTTACCTCATAATTTCTGCGTCCTTTCGCATTCACACCATACTAAAATTGCATCAACGTGTGATATTCACTAAAACATGGGTGAATACAGAGACCCACGTCACACTGCACGCACTCATAGCGGGTGTCCTTCCTCAGTGTCGTGAGTCTCACCTGGGAATTACTGCACACGTGACACCTGCGTTGGGGCCTAGGTCTGTTTGGCTGGGGAGGGATAGGAGTGGGGAAATGGCAGCCGGATATTCTCAGGGGAGTTTGTGCAATAGGGGCAGTGCGGGTGCGATGTTGGGGCCTTTCAACAGCATACCTTGCAAAGATTTCTCTTGTGAGCTCCCACACAAACCCTTCAAATGTTTCCTGAACTCCTGTTGTCATGGCGTGAAGGTGGTGGCAATTCAGAGCAGTGATATCTAGCAAGTGAAAGAACAGTTTCTTATACCACTTCATCGTGGTCCTGGCACACTCTACCGTCGATATCATAGAGTCTGGTCCACGAGGCGCTTGTTTATATTGTAATCCATGACACACTCAGGTTTCCAAACACGACTCCTGTTCTCGCTACGGTAATCTACGGATTCAGTACGGTGCATCAAGGGGCGGTGAACCGTGGACAAGAGGCTTACTTCTCTGTTGTGGTTCCACATTGTTGCAAGGATGTTGTTGGCTTTGAAGAAGACAACCTCATTCCTTGCAAGTTTCCGCCCTACCTTGACCATGTGACGCCGGTTCACCTTTACAGTTCCACAGACTCCTGTTTCATGCGTGTGAAGATAACAAGCGAGAAGAGGGCTAGTGTACCAATTGTCCAGGTAGAGAACGTGACCACGATGAAGGTAGTCTTCTATCATCGTCTTTACCACTGCTCCCGACAGTCCAATACTTCGATCTTCTATTATGTCTGTCTGTGCACCGGTGTACAAGACTATGTCTTGCACATATCCAGTCCTACAGTCGCACATAACAAAGATCTTGAACCCAAAACGGTGCCTTTTGCTGGGTATATACTGTCTGAATGAAATATTGCCTCTCCACAACACGAGACTCTCGTCTATGACGAGGTCTCTATAGGGATAGAATGAGGAACGAAAGGTTTGCCTGAGGTGATCAAAGACCAACCTAATTCGCCTCATTTTATCAGTGTTGTTTGCATTTGCAGGGTCATGAGCATCATAGTAATGGAGGCGACTTAGAATTTGTTGAAACCGATTACAGCTCATCACTTGACCAAATATTGGGGTAAACATAACAGGGTTCCTAGTCCAGTAAGCAGGAATTCTATTCTTTCGTACAATACCCATCAAAAGGACCAGGGCAAAAAATAAGAACATTTCTGGAAGGGAGACAGGGTAATCATAGATTATAGAATGCCTACTCCTTGTTCCCAATCTTTCACTCTCTAGGCGCTGGGCGCTTGCAAACAGGTTGGTTTGGTATACAATCTGATCAACAAATGGCTCACTGAAAAACAGGTGGAAAAAATCCAACCTGGTGGAATTACGGTGAATTCCTGGAGCAATGCAGCCAGATCGGCCCTGCTCAGTGAAGGGGTGAATGAGGGGAGAAAAATCACTCCCATCCTCCCAATCCCATGACACAAATCCCTCGTCCCCATCATCCCCATCACCGCCTTCGTCTGGGTGGGGAGGAGATCCTGGTTGGGGAGGTGGGGGAGAAGGAGTGTGGAGGGCTTCCCCACTGTCACTCCTCTTCCCTCTGCCTTTACCCTTTCCCTTTCCCTTACCCTTACGGCCTTGAGGAACATTAGGGGGCTGTGGGGATGAAATAGGGGAATATTGGGGAGCAGAAGACGTGCTGGGGAGTGGTTCCTCCCCACCTTCCCCCTCCATGACAACACCACGTGCTTTCTTACTCACCCTAGCTCGACCATGTGTTAGGGGATATTGGGGAGCATAAGACGTGCTGGTGAGTAGTTCCTCCCCACCTTCCCCCTCCATGACAACACCACGTGCTCTCTCACACACCCTAGCTCGACCACGTGTTAGGGGATATTGGGGAGCATAAGACGTGCTTTGGAGTGGTTCCTCCCCACCTTCCCCCTCCCTCACAACCCCACGTGATAAGGAACGCACCCGCACTGGCCCACGTGATCCACTACGCCGCCTCACACTACGTAGGGAGAGCAATGACTCACTCACGTCACTCTCACTTTCCCTAATCCTCCCTGGAGTTTCCCTTTCACTCCCCACTCCCTCCACTTGACTTCCTAACTCCCCAAACAAAATGCTAGGTCCATACCTGCTCATACAACGTGGTGTGCGCTCTGGGCCACGATGTGTTATCACCTCACGTCCATACCACGTGGCAGCACGTCCCCCTGTTCCATCCTTGTCCTCATCCTCGTCCTCGTCCTCGAATCCTGGTTCCAAATCACTTTGGGGATAGGGATAGGATATTGCACGTGCCTTCTTTGCCTGCTGCCCCTCTCTAGCAGCACGGTAAGTCATGTACTGCCGCTTCCTGGGAGACGGAACTTCCTCGTCACTGCTGGTAGTTTCTTCCTCCTCTGGCTGCACATAATCCTTGTCCATATCCTCGTCATGCAGTGGGGAAACACTGTCGCCGGTAAAGGTGTCCAGGGCGACTTGAATTTCGCTGTCTGAGAGACCTCTCTTAGCCATGTCTGAGCAGGACCGTGGCTACCAGGTGAGTGGACGAGTGGTGGGCTAGTGCGGGTCGCGCGGGGTCGCCGAGTGTCCCCGCCTGGTGGCTGGTAGGGGAAGGTCATGCGAGGGTACGTACCGCAAATCAAGCGCGAATTTTGAAAATTGTCGAAATTATGCACATTGCAATTGCACGACGTACCAGTACGTCGCCGGGACTGGCAAATGCAAATCGTTGCAACGTACCCATATGTCGACGGGACGGGGTGGGTTAATCATGATTCTGTGACACTAGGTGTGTAACACCAGACTTTTCCCTGAGTCGGAGGTGACAAGGTGAATGATTCACCACATCATCATCTCAGCATGCTGAGGATTCAAAAGCTGGTGTCATGCTCCTGTCCATTGATCCTAGGATGTCGGAACCACATGTGACAATCATCTGTGTGTGATGAGTGTCCAAATGTTAGGAAATAACACATATGTCATAATAAGTGATGCACCTATCTTTGGTGCCTGCCATATATAAGTGGGGCAAAATGCATACACATTGTTAGTCTAGTAACCCATACCTGGATGGCGTCAACTGAGTTGTCTGTTCTCAGCTAGATGGGTAACGGCACTGAAACGCCACCACATAAACATTTTAGTGTTCGGATGACTTCAGACACAGACCAACCAATCTGTTGTGACAGTGCGGTCATTAAAAGTGCTGAAATGGTGCATTAATATGGTGGCATCCAAGACACTACAGATGCACATGACAGTGGGTTTGGACCAGCCTTTTTCCACTGCGCAATGGAAACTGGAGGGGAAAAGGGGATAAGTCATAAAAGGATTGGTACCCACATGCTGTTTTGTAGCTTGACAATTTGTACTTCTTCCACAGTAAAGGAAAGCAAGAAGAAATAGTAACTTACCCATTTTCTCCATCTATGGAGGTTTTTAAACCCGTTGTTCTAATAACGCCTTTTGAAGCCATGGACAAAAACCTATTTATGGCAAGGAACTTATTTAGTGTTTTCACACTTGCTCTACTTTTATTCCTCCATGCTACAGTATTAAGTGCTCCTAGATTGTCTCAAGTGACTCAGGGTAACATGGGTCAAAGAAGTATGAAGTATTGGAAATGGATCAGGGCGATGAATTACTGGACTGAAAAGGAAAATCTAGTCCACCTATGCTTTAATTGGAATTTTCCTTCTGTGAATAATAAGTGGCTGTAATGGTGAAACACGCTCACATTTAGTAATTCACACACTGTCGCTTTCACATAATGAGGCTTTGTGACAACGACTTGCAAAATCATGATCGGACAATACTATTCAGCTTTGAATATATTATCCAAGCTAGAAGAAATAGATTTCGATAGGTTATCACTACTAATTATCTGTCCTGCGTTAATTAAAACATTATCGCTATTTTTGTATATAATCTCTGTTACTCATTCAAGCGATGAACGGTTGGGAAGCAGGAGAAAACAACTTTATTATCTCGCAATCGGTTTCTCAGCAGCAATATGCAATTGTGTATACCAGGCAATAGTAAGCCATTAACAAGCACATCTGGCTAGCTTCTTTAATCATCGTCCAAAAACCACTTCAACCCTGTTTGCTTTATTCCATACACGTGTCTCACCCTCCTGGATACTTAGACATTTGTAACTGAAAATCTCTTTAATACCACTTCAGCCACTACAACTCTGCAAATCTCTCATTACATCTCATTCTTACCTAATAGCTTTATATATTAGTCTTTCATCACCTATTTTCTATATATAGCCAGGCAACTTAAAGATGCCCTCTTATACCCTTTTCATTATACTGTGTGTGCTTACAAACTCCAGTGCCAACGAGAACACGACTCCTCTAAGATAATTAATTCAACTGACTTCAAATAGCCATCACTCTGTCTTAAATATTGACCTGTAACTTGAGAAAAACATTATTAAGTGGGACTTCTTTGGAAGAAGTGCTTTAGAAAAGATGCAGATGCCCAGTATTGTCTCATGTAAATGTACTACAAAAATGGGTGAAAGTCTCTGTCCATCTTGGTGCGCGAACAGTAGTCTTTAGCTTTCCCAGTTAATGACACATAAATAATACACTGGCGTAGTGTGTACCAAGGTAAAATGCTTTTGCTTTCACGGTTAATGACAAATAACACACTGGCGTAGTGTGTACCAAGGTAAAGTGCTTTTACTTTCACAGTTAATGACACATAAATAACACACCGGCGTGGTGTGTACAAAGGTACAGTGCGCCTGGTAGGGCCAAACTCCAGTGCAGTAATAATGTCTCATAATGTTAAGATAAACATGCCATTATGCTTGAAGAAAAAAAAAAAAATCTCCCTATGTAGGAGAGTGTAGTACTACACAACAATTGATCTCTCTCTCTCTCTCTCTGAATGTGTGTGTGTGTGTGTGTGTGTGTGTGTGTGTGTGTGTGTGTGTGTGTGTGTGTGCGTGTGTGTGCGCGCGCGCATAAATTAAATTTCTGTGTACTTTCAGTAAATGTATTACTGTATTACAGTATATGGAATGTGTATTTACATATGGCGTGTTGATAATATTTTTGTAGCTACTAGCCTTACAATGTCAACGTAGTCTAAACAAATACCCTCTAACAGAATCAGCAACATCCCACGCCCAGTAATACGGTGCTAAGGAAAGTGGTGGGAGGGAGCCTAATAAGCCCACCAGTGTTGTCCCCAAGGAAAGCGAGGAAAACAGTGAACCATAGTATATCACAGTCTGGGTAGAAGTTACTTTCATCACCCATCCCCTTTAAGTTATTTCTGCACTTTGTTTTTATCTATGAATATTTTTTTTGCAGATTACTCCATGCGGCCGACCTATAATATAACGACTTTAGGAATTAATTACCTGCCTTTATCTTCAAGAGTCCCTGCTGAAGGGGAAGGAGATACAGTATTCAATTACGAGTCTATTTTAAGGCAGGGAAGCAAGGAGAGAGAGAGAGAGAGAGAGAGAGAGAGAGAGAGAGAGAGAGAGAGAGAGACTGTAAAGAAAGGATGGAAGGCAGCGTTATCAGTGAATGGAGTGTGAAAAATATTTGCTTCGTAAAACTACACGGGCAACAATGGAAGTAAAGGAACGAACAGAATGAAAGAGGAAGGGAAAAAAGAAAAAAAAAAAGAGGGAAGGAGGACAATCACAGGAATAAAATGGGACTGGGTAAAAACATGAGAGAGAGAGAGAGAGAGAGAGAGAGAGAGAGAGATTTAAAAGATGGCAAAGAAGAAGATGAGAAAAAGAAAATGGAGAGGCAAAAAGGACAGAGTAGTTTGGAAAAGAACGGAAAAAAGAACAAGAGGGATAACCAAGAAAAAAGGAGAAGGGGGAGAGGTGGCAGGAGATAATAGGGAAGGAGGAAAATGTAATGCAGAAAGTGATTATAGTGGCATGAATAAGGTAGAGGGGAAAGGAGGGAAGTAAAGGGGGGTATTAAAATAGGGAAGGTAATGGAGAAAAGAATGGAAGAAGAGAGAATTGTATCGTACTAAAGGGAGAGAACGTACCGTACTGGAAAGTCTGATGGAGAGAAGGAAGGAAAGTCAATGGGAAGAAACGCAGCAGAGTAAAGAAGGGAGAAATAAAAGAAGGCAACTGATGAAGTGCTAGGAATAGAGTTAATATTGAAAGGAAGAAGAATGGATATTTGTGGGAAGTAAGAAAGGAAGGAAACCGTTGGGCATGGGGGTTAGGGGAGCAGGGAGACAAAGGAGTCAGTGGGAGTGGTGGGAGGGAGGGAATTAATGGAAGAAAGTGGGAAGCATGAAGGGGATGAGGGTGGTAGAGGCAATGGAGAGAGTGAAAGGGAGGGAGGGAAGTAAGAAGAAAAGTAAGTGAATAATGAGAGAAGGAGGAAAAAAAAAAGAAACCAGTGGAAAGAAGGGAGGGGACGGGCACGGAAAACTAAGACAGAGGGGAAGGAGGGATGAAGGAAAGGAAGTCAGGGAAGAGGAGAGTCAGTGGGGCGGGAACAAGTAAGATGAATCAGAAAGTGGAAGTGAGGGGGAGACGGGGACAGAGAATGGGTTGGGAAAGTCAGTGGGAAGGAACGAGAGGGGAGAGAGGGGGGAAAGGAGGAGGTAGCATAGAGGGAATATAAACATGTCAACTGGGCGGGAGGGAGCGAGGGACATTAATGGAAACGGAGAGATAGAGGGAGGGATAGGCTGTGTGATGGAGTAAGGGAGAGTGGGAGACAAACAGACAGAGAAGGAAAAAGGGAAGACAGTGGAGGGGGGAGGAGGGCAGCCAGCCGTGTTCAACTGACGTGCGTGATGAGAATTCTGACCAGTTAAAATGTTTTTCCTTCAGCCATTTACTGACAGACTAGGCGTGTTCTTTGTTCTGTATATTTGCATACATTGACTATACATGAGCTAGTCGCTTAAACGCACACACACACACACACACACACACACACACACACACACACACACACACACACACACACACACACACACACACACACACACACACACACACACACACACACACACAGCATTGTGTACAGAGCCATTCACATAGCCTGGCTAATGTCACATCTACAGTTTACGTAATTTCCACGCCCCATCATCATCAAAACCCTTCATTGTCTCGTTAATGGGTCTACTCTTAACACAACTGCTTTAGCTACAACTGCTGTAGACCTACCAACTCTAGCTGCAGCTATTTCGTATCTGCAGTTGCTATATGTGTAACTTTTCTACACCTTCAGCTGCTATATCTCGAAGTGCTATATGCCTTAAACGTTATACTTGCATCTGCTTTAACAGCTGCTGCATCTACGAGTACAACCGCTACAAGCCTACAACTGTAGGATACCTATAACCGCATTAATTTTAGGTGAGGTATACCTACAGCTGCTATACCTATAACTACTCAATACCTATAACTAACGCCTTCAAATGCTACCATACCTACATCATTGCAATATCTACACCTGATGTAACTAAAGCTCTTATACATACAACAATTATGCCTACGGCTGTGTTATACCTGTAGGTCTCATTATGCAGCTGTCATAATACCTACAACTGCCAACATACTTATTTTTTTTCGTGATCCTACCTTTGGATGTATATACGATAGGAATCCTAATGTCTAATAGCCCACATTCAACACTGAAACTGAAAATTAATCCCCAGCAGCCATTGATCCCTTTAATTCGGAGACTTTTTTTTTTTTTTATTACTTCAAGCTGCCTTAACAATATTTATGGCAAAGTCGTTCTGAGTTAGAAGAAAAAAAAAAAATACATCATGGGAGTAAATTGGTTAACCCTTTCAACACAGTGAGTTACACTTTGCTTTATACGAGTAGGCCTACATGCTACCAGCCGACGGGTTTAGTCAGCTAAAGAGATATTATTTGAACAGAATAGGGAAGAGAAGTTAAACATTCATGAAGACGTTGATGAGGAAAATTTAATATATGCAGATAAAGTTAAATTTCATCCCTCCCAAAATCACTTTCATCTATAAGGAAAATTCAGTTATGTGGAAATCGTCAAGGCAGTGAGTGTGGCTAGGATCCCGGGCTGTATCATGAGTGCATGCATATCTGGTCCATTTCACTGGGCATGATGTTGATAGTTCTCTAGTTCGAAACATTTGTTTCATTGTTTTCTGGATTCTTCCTCACTCCAATCGTAGGTGGGAAAAATGTGGCCAAGATGATGATGATACTGATGTTGTTCGTCAAATATTCGGTGCATATAGACGTTGCTGAGATAATCGTTAACACAGATGACTGGAAAAACAATTTATGCCAATAATCATGATGTAACACTCTCCCGTAAACACCACGTAACACTGTGTACCACTCAATCAGTGACTGTAAAGTATAATGAGAGGTTGATGCACTCTGTTAATCCAGTCTTCAATACTTTATTTTACAATGTTCATTTACTAAATAATGTAATATAAGCGATTCTACACTTACCTGTAGCTCTTATGAACATTACCAGCTGTGCTCTGTACACAGGGTGCTTCAAAAAAAGGTTAACACTTATATGGAGAATTGATCATGTATATACCGAGAGAAATGTGCCTCAGGGCTTTGGAGACAACCTTGAGAAGATTTCAAGACTGTGTTGACAATGATGGTGAATAAGTGGAGACTCTTTAAAGACAAAATACATTTGTTAATATGATAATGTTGAGGTATCAGCTCTGTTTCTCTAAAAAATTTACTTCCGGGTACTGTAAATGTTAACATTTTTTTGAAGCACTCTGTATAATGAGACAAAGAATATATTGTTTAAAAACCGTGAAAACATGAGAAATCCCTCACTACATATAAGATATGCTTTAATATGGTGTTGTTATTATATTTTTATTCACTGTCAACTGTTTTCACTTGTACTCAATAATGTACCAATATATATATATTTTTTAAAATTTCTTATTGTTCCTGTCTTTGGGAATTGTGCACGATAACGAAATGTATCAATAGATAGAGATAAAATAGTTAAAATGATAGATAAGAGAGAAAGAGAACAGTTGTAGTAGTACTGCTACTACCATTATCATTATTATTATTATTATTATTATTATTATTATTATCATTAATTTTATTCATTAGTAGTAACAGTAGTGGTTGTAGTAGTAGTAGATAGTTTTTCTCTGATTAAGAACTCTGGATTATAGGGCCAATGCATTCTAATATATATATATATATATATATATATATATATATATATATATATATATATATATATATATATATATATATATATCATTTCCTGTGGCACCCTCGGGGATGCATAGGGCCTCGATGAATTCACACCACCACATCCTATCTTGTGCTAACTCCTCAAGATCTCCCCAACACTCATCTCCAGCTTTCCGCCTCATTGTCCTCACCCACGTCTCTTTTGGCCTTCCTCTACCTCTCGTACCAAGTGCCACCCACCCTGGTGTACCTCGTACTATTCCCTGTCTCCTATACACATGTCCTAGCCACTTTCATCGTGAGAATCTAACATATTCATCGATCGGCTGCACTCCCGTTATTTCTCTAATTCTACTATTTGGTATCCTTTCCCACCACTTAACTCCTAATATTCTTCTAAGTGCTTTATTTTCAAACACCAAGAATTTATTTTCCATAGTCACTGTGCTGTACCAAGACTAGTGTCCATAAATTAAGATACTCCTAACCATTACCTTATAAAGTTTGATTTTTGTATGCACAGAAAAATTGTTATTATTCCAAATATTTTTAAGCATTCCCATTGCCTGATTAGCCTTCTTTAACCTTTCCTCGAATTCAAAGTTCAAAGAACCATCCTTGGCTAAATAAGTACCTAAATATTTAAACCTATCAACTTGCTTTACAACCATACCTCCAATTACACATTCCTGCGCATTTTCCGTATTCATATTGATTATTTCAGTTTTTCCACAATTAATAACCAAACCCACCTTGCGACCTTCACTCACCAAACAGTCCAACACTCTCTGCATCTCTTCTGGCCCATCACAAATCAAAACTATATCATCTGCATAATCTAAATCCAAAAGTTTCCTGTTCTCTCCCCAAAGTATACCTGCACCGGTTTCTGTTCCAACGCGTTTCATAATGTAATCAATGACCAATATAAATAGTAAAGGCGATAGAACACCACCTTGAATTACTCCGGACTTGACTTCAAACGAATCACTCAGACAACCATCAACCATCACTTTACAAAATGTGTCCTCATGCATGTTCATAATGACCCTCACAAATTCCTCTGGTATTCTATAATGTCTCATGATCTTCCCCATAGTCTCTCTCGAAACACTATCAAAAGCCTTTTCAAAATCAACAAAACAAAGACTTAACGGTACTCTCATTTCATTAACTTGCTGCATCAAATGCCTAACTATAAAAATCTGATCATTGCAACCACGTCCCCTTCTAAAACCAGCCTGTTCATCCCTCAGAATACCCTCAACCACCGGCTCCAACCTATTTAACAACACTCTACTGAAAACTTTCAAAGCTATCGGTGACAAAGAGATTCCCCTCCAATTACCACATTCACTCAGGTCTCCCTTCTTCGGAACTTTAACAATTACACCATTCTTCCAAACTGATGGTAGTAACCCCGTCACCCATATCTTATTGAATAGCTTGGTCAAGCTATCCCCCTCCACTTTAAACATTTCCGGAAATAAACCATCCTCCCCTGGTGCCTTATTATTCTTTAACTGTTTTACTGCTTTCTCCACTTCTGCAAGCCTCAACTCTCCTGTTTCTATATTTAAATCTTCCTGAGCAGACGGTATATCCTCTTCTGGTGGTATTGGTCTATTAAGAACTGTCTCAAAATGCTCTTTCCATCTATTTTTAATATCTCCATCTTTGGTCAATAAATTTCCTTCCCTGTCTCTAACTGGTATTTCCTTGCGTTTACCTGCATTACCACTCAGTTCTTTAATCGATTCATATGCTATTCTTTGACTCTGTCCATCATTTTTGTTTATTAAGATTTCAGTCTCTGCAACCTTTTCATCCACACATCTTCTTTTATCTCTCCTAGCTAACCTTCTTACTTCTGAATTCAAACTCCAGTACGCAGCTCTTGCTAATTCAATCTCTCGTTCATCAACGCATTGCATCTCACTCCTCAATTTAGCCTCACCTCTCTTTTTTATCATATCCCACGTTTCCTCTGATATCCATTTCTTTCTCCTGAATCTATGTCTCCTTCCAATCTCTCTATATATATATATATATATATATATATATATATATATATATATATATATATATATATATATATATATATATATATATATATATATATCAGCTAGTCAGGTCAGGTGCGGGTAAGGGGATGGGTCTGTTATGATGTGGCAGGGGTAAACCAGTTCTGCTGTCGGGCCCTGCTGCGGATGTCACTGATTGCATTGCGCAGTTGACCCTTGTGTGGTGTGGTGCGGTGAGGATCTGTCCGTTCTCCCCTTTGGGGCTAAGATGCGAATGAATGTGTTTAAATGGATGAGTAAATGGCGAGTGTGTCGTCCTGTCTCGGCTACCTCCCTTTCTTTGGGGGAAGCAGCCTAGGTATATATATATATATATATATATATATCTTTTTCTTGTGTTTTTGAATAGAATTAGAGTCGTTATTTAATATTTAAGTATCTTTTCTCACATCTACAATTTTCAGGTATAATACACCTGCAGCCTCCCTTACCCTCACTATTACTACCCCAACGCCTATCACGACTGCCAGTATTTCCGTCCATACAGTACTACTATCACTGGTATTGCTATTACCACACCAGCAGGAACCACTACTATCAGTAAGGTCTTGCCACATAGTAAGCTACCAGTATCACCAATATTCTCACTTGTTACGCCTAAAACTGCTACTACTGCACCCCTACAACTACCCAAACTACCAACACTTCCACACGTACAGTACATATACTACTGCCAACAGTACCATTACTGCTACTGTTACAACAACCACCACTTTTACCACACCCTTTTTTAACAGTACTACTTTTACTACCACCTGTACCACACCGACAATTATTACCACATCCTTAACTACCACTTATATTTATAGTTTCACCAGGAAAGTGTTTTGTGACCGCGTGACGAGGGAGTGAGCGTTTGTGCACACGCCTATCATCATAATTTCATATTGTTATAAACTTTCAACATTTCTGATGAGGCCGTTGAACAGTAACAGAAGAATAATTGAACTAAAACACTTCTCTCTCTCTCTCTCTCTCTCACACACACACACACACACACACACACACACACACACACACACACACACACACACACACACACACACACACACACACACACACACACACACACGTTTGAAAGTGAAAAACAGCTCATACCTCGTACGTGTCACTTTCGAGGTGTTTTAAATTGATTTCTCAGAGGAGCATGTCAATTTAAGCCCTCGGTACATTCCCCTGGAAAGGTGGGATTCCAAGGGGATTCTTTGGTCTCATGAGTAAATATATAGCTAAATACAGAATTCTTTGTGTGCTTCTAGGACCTGCTGTTATAATCTCGTCTCTAACTCACATAGTAGAAAAGATGTTAGCCTCTGTTTCCATCGCGGTCGAGCCGTGTCGTATCTGGCCTGGCCGGGTCGTGTCTGGCCGGGCCAATATCCATAGAATACAATGTCTACTCAAGGGCCGCCCGGGAGCGAAAGAAAACATGCCCGCTCATGAGGGATGACGTCACACTCTCCTCTCTCTCGTCTCCCGCGTCCCAGCTCATACCTTACATTGTTACACAGTAAAATTTGTCTTTTTTCCTATTATATCTTAACATGTGGTTGCATATTATGTCAGAAAAGAGATAAATAAAAAATATACTAATCTCCAGCCAAACTCTTTATTTGTTTCAGTCATAGCCAACTCATATCATTATAAGCTTTGAAACTTTGAAGTGGACTAGAAAATTATCTCATGTCATATTTGAAAGTTCATTGAACATGAATCTCTCTCTCTCTCTCTCTCTCTCAGTCAGTCAGTATGCTTATACACCAAATTATTATCTTACGAGTTTACTCATTTCTGTTTACAGTTTTCATGGATGAAATGATTTTTTTTATTCAGTACTTGAATTCTAAAAAACATGCGACAATGATCAAAATAAGTAATTATTTCATAAGGCAGAGAAACAAATTCAGCAGTTTGACGGGCTAGATTGTGGACAGTGGCTCTTCCAGGTTGCAGGGCTCTAGCTCCATGACGACAAATAAATAACTTTTCCATTGTTTGTAATTTTTCTAGGAATTCAAAGCTAGGTTTCATTAATTTTTCATTTCCTTTGCTAATTGCACCAATCCATGTGTCTTCTTTGTTTGATGCCTTTGAACCGCGGTAGCCATATTGAGAACATTTATGAGCTAAAAATCCACCAAAATACGCTAGGCCCTCTTCCTCAATAACTTTTATTAACCATTTAACTTCTAAATCCAAGTTGTCTGACATATTTTCCTTATCCATACCCTCTGCCTTTGGTTCATCGTTTTCGTCTGACAAACAGAACACCTTTGCAGTCAGGGTCAGTTCACGCTGGAGATTTTCTTCGCCATCCTCAGACAATGGAGCATGCTCATCACTGAAGCTGGAAAATGATCTTGCTGACATGTTCACATCATCATTATTTTCTCCATGTTGTACTTTGACCTCACAAGTGAACTACTTTTTCCGAGAAGATATGACCTAACCCGATGGTTAACAACAACAGGAGATGGATGCCTAGCGTATTTTGGTGGATTCTTAACTCATAGATTTCCTCAGTGTGGGGCATCAAACAAAGAAGACACATGGATTGGTGCAATTAGCAAGGGAAATGAAAAATTGATGAAACCTTGCTTGGAATTCCTAGAAAAATAACAAACAATGGAAAACTTATTTATTTGTCATCAAGGAGCTAGAGCCCTGCAGCCTGGAAGAGCCACTGGCCACAATCTAGCCAGTCAAACTGCTGAATTTGTTTCTCTGCCTTATGAAGTAATTACTTATTTCGTTCGTTGTCGTATGTTTTTTTTAGAATGCAAGTACTGAATTAAAAAATAAGTTCATCCAGATAAACTGCAAACAAAATGAGTAAACTGATATATAACTGATAAAAATTATGTATGAAAATCAGAGAGAGAGAGAGAGAGAGAGAGAGAGAGAGAGAGAGAGAGATTTATATTCAAAGAACTTTAAGTATGACATGAGACATTTTTCTAGTGAATATGCTTAAATACTGTTTTCAAGCTTATAAATGATATGAGCATGCTATGACTAAAACCAATAAATTGTTTGGCCAGAGATTCGTAAATTCTTTATTTGCATTATTTCTGACATAATGTGCAAGTACATGTTAAGATATGGAAGGAAAGAATGAGACATTCTGGGGTATAACAATGTAAGACATGAGCTGGGACGCGGGAGACGAGAGAGGAGAGTGTGACGTCATCACTCAGGAGCTGGCGCGTTTTCTTGTGCTCCCCGACGGCCCATGAGTAGACATTGTATTCTATGGATATTGGGCCGGGCCGGGTCGTGTCAGGGCGTTCATTTCCCAGCTTGCTTGCTTGGCTCACTAAGCTCGCTTGCTTGTAACGACTCCTAAAGCAACCATTACCACAACTACTGCCAGAGCTCCTGTTACAGCTATTATCACATCTACATCTGCTATTACTACTACACCAGCAATTACCACTACTGTCAGTATTTGCACACCTAGAGCTAGTACTACGTCCATTATTTGCACTTTTACAGTTACCGCTGCTGGTGGTATTAGCACACCCACAGCTACCACTGCTACCACGATTAGCTCACCTACAGCTACCCCTACTACTATTATTAGCACATCTACAGCTACCACTATTACCAAGATTAGTTCACCTACAGCTACCACTACTACCGTTATTAGCAAACATACAGTTACCACTATTACCACACTTTGCACACCACTATCAGATCACATCCACCTACCACTACTACAACTGACACCTACAGCTACCACTACTACAACTATTAGGACACCTACAGCTACCACTACTACCACTATTAACACATATACAGCTTCCACTACCACCACTATAATCACACCTACAGCTACTACCACTTTTTGCAAACATACGGTTCTATCAATCCATCCATTGCCAGACTCTTCAATCCCATAAGGGGTTGCCACAAACAAATAGCCTCCATGTCGCCCTGTCCATCACCATTTCACTGCCCTGCTCCCAGCTCACACCCCAATCTACCTACTTAGTGTAGTGGTACTCTATTTTAGGGTACCTATACAATGAATTGGAAGGCGAGTGCTTTCCTGTAAGCCAGGAAATCATTTACAACCACGGGTGGTGACCTTGTAACCAACCAACACGTGTTGCAAATGTGACAACCAATGGGTTGGCGAAGGGTTAGTGTCCCTCCCCGGAAAACAGCAAGCTAAAGATATGAACAAGAAGCTACATTTTTTTAAATAACAGAACAGAGACAGGTAAAACAAATGAATAAAGAAAAATAATCCATACACCAGATTACTGGTGTCCTCTGTTCATAAAATATCTGTAACGGTTAGATTTGAACAGCTGTGGGTTGAAGTTTGGAGGGAAACAACTCTGGGGAAGCGAGTTCCAAACAGATGCAGTTCGGGGAATGAAAGAATTCTGATAGGCAGGAGTTCTGCAATATGGCTGAGTGACATTCCAGTCATGAGCGCTACCAGATGAGAGGTGGCACCATGGACGCAACTTCGTCTGAGCATTTGCCACAATAATATCTGTAAAATAATGCAAGGGAGGCAACATTCCTTCTTACTTGTAGGGGAGGTTGTTTATTTGTAATGGCAAGGTTGTTAAGATGGAGAAAGAAGTAGTTAGCACTATAACAAGTGAGTGGATGATGGTCCCTGCCACCCAACACTACGTGTCTTGATTAACAGAATAAAAATGAAAAGAAAAAAAAACAAGCCATAACGACGCACAAATGAACAGAGCCTGCAACATCCGTGTCTATAACTCCTTTAGAACCAAACTTTCACCCTTGACCTGTGCCCTTGACTTTTCAATTGACTACTATGAATATAACATTATTTTAACATTATCATACTAAATTAATTCACCTAGTTTGGTTTAAATTAGATCAAAGGTTTTTATGTTGACATTATTTTGTTTTAGACCTACAACCTATTGTTCTGGAAAAAAAAAAAAAAAACAGCCACTTCATCCTTTGCTGATAATAAACACTCCCACAAAGTTTGGTCTAAATCGAATCAAAACTTTTTGAATAAGTGACAGAAACTTTGACCAAGCCCTGTGATATTCACCTTTGACCGAGTGTTCTCAAAATTCAACTGTTTTTTTCCTTGCCTGTCCCTTAAACATTTCAATAAGTTTGGCCAAAATTGAAAAAAAAAAAAGTTCTTTGAATTGACCTTGACCATTATTGACCAAAAAGTAATATCCCATTATTCTGATAATCCTACATTTTAATGTAAATTTAGTGCAGTTCAATGAAATAGTTTTCCCCTAATATTTCTAGCAGATAAAGTAACAGACAAGAAAACCAAACCATCCCCACATTCACCTCACGCTTTTTTTCCGCCGGTGAAAAAAAAAAAAAAAATATTCAGAAGAGAGTATTTTATACATTAACCATATTTGTTTCCTCTTAAGCTTTGGTATTTGTGTTATTCCCACGAAATACAGTAAGTAAAGAGTCTTTGACGGCTGACCCACAAAACGTATTCCATCCATCCTAGCATTGGGTTTCTTTGTACAGACGGTGTGCCCTTGTATTAGTGGTCGAGATGCTCAGGTTAACCCCAAGGACACAGACCCAGATAAAAAGGTGTACGCATATCAGGTGGTAATCCCTCTGTGTCGGCATAGGTGGTCACAGTTACCTAGCCAACCAGTAACTAAAGATTACCTCCTGTCACACCCCCCTTGCATCCTCCCACATACTGTAATTGATATTTTCCCCTGAGAGAGAGAGAGAGAGAGAGAGAGAGAGAGAGAGAGAGAGAGAGAGAGAGAGAGAGAGAGATTACCTTCATATACTTAGTGTACTCGTATGCACAGTATTACCTCTGAGTAAAAGAATCAAATACTTTAAGTGTGCGTCCACATGTGTGCTAGAACAGAGGGGAGGCGGTGGCTCAATCGGTAGAGAGTTGGCCTGCAGTCCTAACAGACCCGGGTTCAAATCCCGCTGGGGCAGGGAACAGTTTAAGGATTTGGATATCATAAAAACAGACTTCACTGATCTACCAGAAGACCTGCCGACATGTCGTAAAAACACCCCCGCTAAAACCAATACACCAGTCCTGTATGAGACAGCCCTAGCATGTATTTAATATGGACGGTGGGTGTTAGCGCCGACGTAGTGACATGTAGAGGTGTGCGGTACGTAGGAGGACTACTGGGCCTTGAAAGCTGGCTGTGAAGCCTATGCCCAGAGTCGGTCACATAAAAAAAAAAGTGCTGGCAACATGTTAGCAACACAATAACGAACAAGCTGCCAACAGGCTCGAAATTATATCCGTCTTTGGGACCCTAGCATGGCAACACTGAGCTAGTATGTAGGCTTAGTTGCGTATCTGTGATTACTGGTGTGTGTGTGTCTGTACTAGATTTTTTTGTGTACCGATCACTGATCAATAAATTTTCTGAAGGAGGATATTCTATACTCAGACTTATAGGCCTCACAGCGGAAAATATGGGAAATATGGGTGAGGATGACTGATACTGGACCGTTTGTATGATGGAGCGTGAGAGCAAAGTACAGTAATGCATCAGTAGCCTTCTACATGTCAGATGCTCATATGCTTCCCATCACCACCTTTCATATATAATGTTGCATCCATATTATTCACCCATACACATCATCAATCCCCCCCCCCCTCTCTCTCTCTCAGAGAGAGAGAGAGAGAACTGGTGGACAGATGACATGTGGACAGAGGGCAAGTGAGATTGGGGGTAGGAGGTGACGGTTGTTGGGTGGCTAGTTAGTTGTGACATAGGCTACCTATGATGTCAAAGGGGGATGCCACCCATCTGGTAGGTGTTGACCTTTTTTTTATTATCACAGTCATCTTGGGGTTAACCTGAGCGTGTTGGCCACTAAAATCTATCCACTTTAACTTGACATAAAACTGCCATATTTCTATACTGAATGCTGATTAACACAGAAGAATGGTGAGAGTCACGAAGGGATGCAATGGAAAACATGCGGGGCTCAAGTACCGTCTCTCTCTGCCAATAAGCTGCGGGAAATAAGCTACAAAAGGACGATTACCTGGGCCAAGTTAAGTGAAAGAACTCTAAGATATGGGCACGGCGTCTGCTTGGCTAGATTTATATGCCTCATCAGTCGTGAAAAGCAGTCCATAATTTTGACCTGTACAGGACAAATGATCAGACAAAGAGAGAGACAGATGGAAAACTCTTTTGGATCATCTGCCCGAGGTCCCGACTTCGTCTTCGAAAATTCTCTTACTTGCACTTCTCCACTATTATGATATCTAAGTATAATAAATTGATGTAGCTAACACACAATTATCATTATAAATTAATTTGCTGGTAATCGAGAGCCTGTAGCAAGGATGGATTAATTATGGTTTCATGTAACCTCTCGAGCTCAAAAGTCTACCCAAGGTACGTAATGTCGTAGGGCTGAGGGAGACAAGATCTTTCATTCCTTATCATTCTATTATCATGCACTCTCAATTTTTCTCAGGTGCCTCTCATATAACACCCTTCACCAAAGGATGTGCTCGACACAAAATATTAAATAATCCTGAGTGTTACTCTTCCGAGAGATATGCCAGTTTCAACTTAGGTAGGCTGATGATTATGGGAGCACGACTTGGGTGCGTGGTCGACGAACGTACTTGTTTTAATTGTAAAACTAAATAAGCGAGCAACACACTAAATGCCACGGATATGGAACCTGAAAATAGTTAAATGTATGACAAACGCCAGAAAGAGCTGCGAAGGAAAATCAGTCACCAAAGACACCCATGATGAAAAGGGTGAAAGGAAGAATGGTGGAATACCGGGAAGAGATTGAGGGATGAAGTGGGAAGGGAGGTGCGCGTCAATAGAAGGAGGGAGGGAGGGAGACGGGGAGGAATGTGAAGCGAGAAAGGAGAGAGAAGGGAAGACACGTGAATAGAGAGAGAGAGAGAGAGAGAGAGAGAGAGAGAGAGAGAGAGAGAGAGATTGAGTTTGGTGATGTGTTGTATGAGAGGCGTTTGAGAAATACTCAGAGCGCGCGTAAAAGGATAAACAATAAATAAAGAAAAATCTCCTTGGCCAGTATTCTTTTAACGATAGGAAGCTCCCTAACACCTTTTCTTAAATAAAGGAAAGACGATAAATATTCTGATAAATATTTTTGCTATCAGTTGTAGTTGTGGTAATGTTCGCAGAGGTGAGGCGGTAGTGGTATTAGTGTAGGCCGAAGTCTGGTCATAGAGGGAATAATGCTACCTGTAAGTGTAATGGTAGAGTTACTAATTGTAACTGCATGTCTCACTTAACAATGACCTCAGCTGGACCTCTCATGTTAGATCACTTGCTAAGACCGCCTCAAGGAAACTTGGATTAATGTACAGAGTCCGTAACTTCTTCACTGACGAGCAGTTAGCTGTAATTTATCAGAGTCATGTGCCCTCTCAGCCTGAATATTGCTCATCCTTTGGAATAGATGTGGAGAGGTTGCATTAAAACAACTAGACACAATTCAGAACAAGGCTGTTAGAATTATTAATCATTCTGTTTCTGCGTCTGCCCTCACATCTTCATGTTCCTTGTTATTACTCTTCCTTTCGCTCCAGGTGGCTCTACACCGAGTAACAAGACTTGTGGTTTCCTTTAACCTAAGAAGCTTTTAGTAATGCTAGGTTGTAACCATATAACCAGATCACGGGGTGAAGTGAAGCCTACTACGATGCCCCTGTTAACTGGGTGAAGCAACGCAAATGTGGCATCAACCCAGGAACCAAACCTCCACACTTTACTCAATGCCTCGCCATGTCAGTGTACTGCACGGAACGGCCCTGCATGGGCGGCTGCTGACCCGTCGTTAATGGTTTAGCTCGGTCAGACGGGCAGGGGTTGATCAACATCAATAACTGAAGATAAATAACTTAGTAGAAAAAGTTGTTCTTATTTCAACCTCTCCAGTTTGATGACATTCTAACTACCCTCAGATAAATTTACTTGACTTAGGAAGGACCTGAGGAGAAGGAGGGATTAGCTATTAAATTTGTTACTCCATCAGTGCCTGAGGTCTTTCCAAAGCTTAATATAATCATCTGGTAATAGCGTTAGAAGAAATAAATGAATAATCTAAGTGAGAGCTGAAATGTTTTACTTACATGCCTTCTTTTCAAAAGATACATCTTGAGGGATCGAGAGGATTTTGGTTCCGTGGATATAAGATAAAACGTTACTCCACATAGCGAAAAGTACCATTTTCTTATTAACTGTATAAGTCTGTCTCTTTAAGCCAGTTTACATTAGGTTAGATAAATTAAGGTTCTGATATAATCAAATATAGCCTACAGCAAACGTAACCTATAAAGCAAAATTGTCTAATAATAAGAGTAGATTGCACTACTTTGCTGAACCGAAAAACATGGCTTCTCTCTTCTCTTGGCAGGGAAAGGAGAAAATATCTCCTAGGAGGGTGGGAATTAAAGTATACAAGCCGGTAGGCGACGATGGACGGCTCTAAGCGGGCCTATTGAATTTTAGCCGTTGCCATTTAGCATGTACACACAAAGGAGGACCCTTACCTGGTGAGAGTCTAGAAATACCATTTCTCACCTCTTCTGGACACAAACTAAACCAACCAGACAAGAGAAATAACTCGATGCTTGTATAAGCACAATGAACAGCAACAAATGTGAAAAAATATCATATTTATCGCCCGCCCATACCAAGGCGAAGCGATAAAGTGTGTTTGTGTGTGTTTCCATTATATCTCATGAATGGCTTAGGCTATCAACATGAAACCGTCAGGGTATCAAGATATGGCAAAAATCTTGGACAAGTTCGACCTAGAAGTCAAGGTCAAGGTCAGCAAAATGGCTGCCAAAGGTCAACTAGTTTTTTATCGGCCGCCTTTAGCACCATTATATCTCATGAACGGCTTGAGCTATCAACATGAAACCTTCAGGGTGTCAAGATATGGCCAAAATCTTCCAGCCTCCCTGTCCCCCGGGGGGGGACTCCGCCCCTTGACCCCTTCTGGGGGGGCCGTGCTTCCTACTTGGCCAACAGCATATTCTGGCGGGCAATTATCATTCGGCTCCCGAATGCTTTTCTTTAATTCTTTATGAAACCTCCCATATTAGGTACCGTTTTATCTTTTTCGTAATATACATATCTAGTCATTTCAATTCATTTTGGCACCACTGGAATTTCATGGCAGGTGAAGATGTGGATATTTCTAATGCAATGTTCTCTCATTTCTCTGCTTATTTTTCACTTCTGTGTATGCAGTATTTTTGCGATATTTTTTGCGCTTCACTGCGAAGTACAGTATGGGTTTAAGAAGCTAGAAATTGCATTTCCATGTGTGCTAGAAATTTCTCTTCAGTTTGGTAATATATATATATATATATATATATATATATATATATATATATATATATATATATATATAAATTTTCGAAATGTCAAAAGTGATGCTTGGGCCGGCCACTGTGTTCCAACAATTTCCTCACCTATGGCCACGGAGGGTCTAAAGGGGCTGTTGCTAGGCAATGAGTAGTTGTCTAGCAACCAAAATCTTGCGGACACATCTAGGCCATAGGCTGGTCACTGTATCCATGTTTGGTCGAAATCAGTTGATTCTGAAGGGTAAAAGCGCCTGCCACAACTAAACAAGACTGCTAGAGATGTTGAAGGTCAATCTTTGCAGGGTTGCCACTCGAAAACTAGAGAGGGGGGAGAAATGTATGGAACATTTCCCATAGGGAATGACTCCAAGATAATGCCTAAAGACGTCTGAGCTTTATACGCCCATTCGTAATGGTTGTACAGCTCAAAACTTGAAAAATACGAAAAAAGGGTTTTTCCGCCGTTGCTAGTCAATGAGTAGTTGCCTACCAAATAAAACCTTCCGGTCACAACTCTGTCATAGACTGGTCATTGTGTCCAGGTTTGGTCGGAATCGGTTTCTAAAATGTAGAAGTTCCTGCCACAATTAAACAAGAAAAATGCGTTTTTTCGGCCGTTGCTAGTCAGCGAGTAGTTGCCTAGCAACGAAACCTTTCTGACACAACTAGGTCAAAGGCTGGTCACTGTGTCCAGGTTTGGTCAGTGTCGGTTAATTCTAAAGGGTAGAAGTGCATGCAACAATTAAAGATGAAAGAAAGAATACAAGAAACTTTACAAGGAAGAACACACGACTAACAATAAAGGCAGCACTGAGCTGGCCAAAAGAAAAAATTCCACGCATGCAGGAAAAGTTATACTGTACCCACATTCACAAATACAATAAAAAGCATGGACCTTAGTTATACGGATTATGTCTGATGTTTGGAGTCGTGTGTGTGTGTGTGGTTTCTTGTAAGAGTATAATGTGCATTCTTTGTGTAGTAGGAAAACTTCATTTTGTGTTTTGGCGTACAAGTCATCAACATATTTTGCAATTAGTTTGTGGAGCGTATTTATGATAGCGCGCATCTAGTGTGGGTCTGTGCAGTCGGTACAGTACTTTGTTTAAGGGCTGAATTGTGGTGGTAGTGGTTGTGTGAGTAAGGAGGTCGTTGCAGAGGGTAGAGGCAACTCTATTGGTGTGATAGGAAAAGCGTTAATGGATGTGTTGCATCTTTCACATACCCTTGTGCTGTGGAGTTATTTGATATGCTTGAGTTAGTGCCTGTGATGAAGATCCATTCTCGGCAAGAATGGACTGAACAAATCCGTGTTTTCACATAACATTTGTAATGGTTACGAGGCACATACCTTAATTCCATCCTTTACGAAGACATAACGTAAATAACACAATCACTTTTCCGGAAAAACACCACATTAGAAATACAGTCTAGAGCTCATTCTGGTTACAAACATGAAATACAAATTTTAACATTCATATTTCCTCTGACACTTTCCATACAAGACATGTGCAGTGCAACCCTCAACTCCTCCCTCTAACACAGCACTCTATCCTGTCGTTGCTAGGGATATTAAACCTAAAAACACTGCTTGGTAGGAAATGCAACGAGCACAACTTCCAAGGGTTTGACATTGCGAAATAGTTCAACAACATGTACAGTACGTTCTCATACACCTCACAATACACCTATCCCACACCAAGCACTCCGTTTCCCCTACCCCCTCAAACATCACATTGTGTTCGCCCACACATACACACACCATCGACTTCAGGATGGAACCAAAACTCCGTTCTGATCAGCTGCCTACCATCACCGCCACAAAAGTATGGTCTAAAACAAGTGATCATACATCATTTAAACAAGCAACAAGAAGGCAGATTGGACAAAATCTGCAGAACAGAGCAACTCTTCAGACCACCAAACAACGCAACAATCGCCATAATTAAAAAAGGTGTATGCAGTGGAGACAAACACCATATTCTACGAGGTAACAAAAGACAGTTTAATCCAAGTTTTACACAGGATAGTGCTCACCTCAAAACGCAACTAACCCAAACAAATCCCATATCCGCCCCACACAAGACATCATCACAAGGCTTCAACAATTAAACAAAGAAGCAGATAACAAAATACTGATAACTGGAGAACCTTTGTAGCAAAAAACAATCGCTAATAAAACCGCTACTGGTTCTACAAAACATTAACAGCAGAAGCACATTATCCTGTACATTTCTTTCTAAATGAAAACGCCAAGCTACACACTACACTTCACATCATAAGTTAAGAAAAAATGGCAACTCAGCACCCAACCTCAGAGTTCCGAAAGGAAGGGTGGACCATAAAAGTCCCCATCATCCTTACCTCTCCCGGTGATGACCTATACTTTTTTTTTTTTTTTTTTATCGAGGCGAAGACACACTTGACAGGTTGATGATGATCGGCTAAATGCAACATGTCCGAATAACATCATTGTATTTTAGATAATTACAGGAAATGTGAGCCGAAACCTAGTAATCATCTGAATACAACGATGTTATTAGGACATGAAGTATTCAGCCAATCATCACCAACCTGTCAAGTGCATTTTCGCCTCGATAAGAAAAACTGATTATAGTGAGATGCATGGAACCTCTGTCTGATTCACTCCTTGTTCATCTGTGCAACATGGCCTTTCCTCTGATTTTCTCTCTGCTGAACAGAACACCACCACTCTTCCTCTAAACCTCACCTTCACAGAAACTCAGTTGTCTGTGGCGGCTGATAGCAAGCCCTTCTCTGTATCCACCTACTTTCTCTCTACTCACTTCAAAGTCAATGGAGGCTGTTTGGTATATGTATGCAACAACATATCTTGCACTGGTGTTCCTGAACGAGAATCTTCTGAATTGTCTATTCGCTGGCTTCAAGTAGCCCGTCTTTCAATGACTAAGTATATCTATATGCCGTGTATTTATCCCCTAAATTAACTGACTATGAAAAGTTCTTTGACTGTCATACTTCTAAGATGGAACACATTCCATCAATTTCTCCATTCTCTGAAATCTCTATTCTATGTTATTTCAATGTTCACCATCATCTTAGTTTCTTCTCTACCTTCATTGGCCCACGTGATGAACTGGCCTTCATTTTTTCTATCATTAATGACCTAGAGCACCTTGTACAGCATCCTACCCATATAACTGCCTTGGAGAGAGTTCCAGCATACTTGACTTCTTCTTAACAATTAGGCCATTCTGCTTACTCTCTTAATCTTTTCTCTCTGTTCAGTTTCTCTCACAACCTTGTCACCTTAACCTGTCCTATCGCTCTAGTAAGGCCTGTGCACCATCCTAAGAGGCAGCGGCTGTGGTACTTTGGAGCTATTGATTGGGAGGCCCTTAGGCAGTACTTCTTTGATTTTCCCTGGAATGCCTATTGCATCCATGTCCGAGAGCCATTTGCGTGTGCTTCATGTATTAATGAGGATGTTTTCTCAGGCATGGAAGCATGCAGTTCTTTCTCTTATTCTATGACTAATACAAAAAAAAAATGGTTTAATCACACCTGTTCTAATGGTGTCCACATCCAGAATGCCTACAAAATGTGCATGAACCAGCTCGCTCCTGAATATCATCTCTTTATCTCTACCCAGAACTGTGGCAAGTCTGTTCTTTGCCCTGCTAAGTGTAATGTCATACATACTTAATGCTCAGAATTCTCCTCCTTAATTGCTGTGAATTCTCCTACTTAAATTCTTCCCGCTCCCTCTGGCACCTTGACAGAAACCTTTCTAACAACTTTATTTCATCATCTTTCCCTTCCTTTTTCCATTTTGATGGCTCTGTAGCTGTTTCTTCTACTGAAAAATCAAAACTCTTTGCTTAGACTCTCTCTTCCAATTCCACCTTAGACGATTCCAGTGCTGTTCCTCCATGTATTTCTCCTTCTTGCTTCCTCATGCCTGACATTAAAATTTCTTCAGTTGATGTACTCCCTTCCCTCAGTACTAACAAGGTATATGGCCCTGATCGAGTCCCTCCTGTTGTCCTCAAGCATTGTCCTTCTTTGCGTACACCCTGTCCAGGAAAACTCTCACCTTTCTCCGTCAGCTTGTACCTTTGCTTCTTGCTGGAAGTATGCTCTCGTTCAGCTTGTCTCAAAAAAGAGTGACCATTCCCAGTCCTCTAGCTATTCCCCTGTTACATGAATATCCCTTATTTCTAAAGTTTTTGAATATATTCATTAAGAAAAAATAAAACGCCTTACTTGTCAGAACCTTCTTTTCAATCGCCAGTATGGGTTCCACCAGGGCCACTCCACTGACAATTTTTTCACCTTCCTTTCAGACTCTTAGTCATCCTCCTCTCTAAACTGTGACGACCGCTTAGTCATTGCACTTGACGTCTAAACAGCTTTCGATCGAGTCTGGCATAAATCTTTCATTTCCAAATTGTCCTCTTACTTTATCTCTCCTTCTATCCGTGCCTTCATCTCTAGCTTCGCTTCTGGTCATTCTATAGTTGCATTTGTAGACGGCCACCATTCCTGGAGCTTTCAATATGGTGTTCCTCTGGGTTTTGCTTTATAACCAACTCTCTTCCTTGTTTTTATCTATCACCTGGTAAGCTGTACATCTAACCCTATCCACTCATCCACTGATGACTCAACCCTCCACCTTTCCAATTGCTTCTCACAGCTTCCATCTCAGCAATTACTTCAACAAACAACGGATAAGGCTATGGCATAATGTCTGACTTGGCTAATAACTCTGATTGGAGTAAAAGTAAGCTTGTCATTTTTAATGCATCTGAAACTCAGTTCTTACATCATTTAACCCATTAAAATATTTTGCAGATGAATCCTGTTATATACAGTATCCAAATCAATCCTGCTTCATTGTTTAACATATTTGAGGTTTCACTCGCTCGGTATTTATTTTGTAAATATCATATTACCTGTCTTGTAAAATCTGCTTCCAATAGGTTAGGTATGCTAAGCTGACTCCGTGCCTTCCTTATGCCTGCACAGTTATTGACTTTATACACGGACTTTATTCGGCTCTGTGAAGAGTAGAACTATCGTGTGTGGGGAGACTCCCCACATATTGCTGCTCTTAACGAGGTGGAGTTAAATGCTTTTCATTTCATTACCCTTCTTCCTGTTGCTGGTTCCCTTCTGACTCTTTCTCTCCGCCTTACTGTTGCATTTTTATCTCTTTTCTATCACCACAACAATGGTCACTGTTCCTCTGACGTGACTGCTTACATCCCTTCACCACAACGGCAGGTGCGTAGCACCCGTTTCTCAGCAAACTCTAACCCCATTTCTGTCTAACTCACTAATCCATGAGTTAACCGTTACTCCCAGTTCTTCATGTATGCAACAGGTCAACTCCAGAACTATCTTCCGCTGTCTGTATTTCCTACTGCCTATGACCTCCAGTCTTTTAAACGTTGTGTGTCCACGCAACTCGAAATGAACGGATCTTGAATTTGGCATTTTATTATTTTATTTTATTTTTTTCTTGGAGGGAACAATTTTGCTGGGGTCTGGCCTTTGGTTGCATTTTCTTTGCGTAAGAAAACAACAACAATTACGTCCAGCACCCAATTCATCCTTGCTTGCAGTGAACAAGCAGATACGCTTGTAGACCAATATGCAAAGATAGTCAAAGCCTAATTTGACAAGGTCTGTTCACTTTGCTTCCCTGCACATCCCTTGTGACGACAGATGATACCTTGCAAGTAAAGTGTATGGGAAACTGCAACAACAGCAGTTTCGTGACCTTGCTGTTGGCCTTGACAACGTTGTCATATAACAGAGTATGTAGGTGATCCTATTACTGATAGTGATTACTTCCTTACTTACTGTTTCAGTACTTAAAACTTTATAAGCAGAGCTCTCTCTCTCTCTCTCTCTCTCTCTCTCTCTCTCTCTCTCTCTCTCTCTCTCTCTCTCTCTCTCTCTCTCTCTCTCTCTCTCTCTCTCTCTCTCTCTCTCTCTCTCTCTCTCTCTCTCTCTCTCTCTCTCTCTCTTTAAGCCAGAGAAGATCAGACCAAGTTGGATACTTCGTTGGACCTTAGATAATCCTCTCCGCTTGACTTGTGACATTATGTAGGATGCAAAGAACTCTACAGGCATTAGCCCAAATGCTATCGACAAAGTACATCTGAACCACTTGGACCCATAAAGGATCCAGGCCCACACAAACATCAGCATGTATATTTTAGCATTTAGAACATTTGGAAAACTGGAACAATCACCATTATTCTCACACTAAAGAAGGGACAACACACACTTCTACATTCAGACCCATAATAATACTCAGTATATCTGAGATAAGCGAATGCACCATTCTTAACAAAGTCATACCTCATGCTCCACTCCCCCATCCCCAAGATTTAGCAAACTACGCTCCACAAACACCTAACTAACCAACTTCACACTACAAGCATCTCACAGAACGAACTTGGCAAGACCTGAACAATGCACATTTCTTACAACAACAGTGTTTAGTAAAGCGTTTAATGCCCCATCCCGACGCAAACGTATCACTGAAATCTACCATACCACATATATATAAAGATCGACACCAAACGCTGGCTTGCCAGCCACTTGTCTGGTAGAAAAGCACATGGCACAATCCAGGGCATATCATCACGAACACGAAACTTACCTGAGTTCCAGAGGGCTTCATTCGTTCACTTACATTCTTCAGTCTATATACACACACACTCCACCTGTCCACAAGCATTGCCTCATATGAAGATGACATTACTATAACATCCACACATCACAGACACAAACTGTACATGCAACAAGACATCCACAATACACTTGAAGCATGGGTCAAGGACTCAAGGCTGATGATTGCTGCAAATAATTCTCCTTCACACACATCACTCGCAGCTGTCATGAACACAGGTATGCCCCTAACATTACACTTAACAATGTACAGGTGCCACAGACACCCCCCTCTAAGGTCCTTGGAGTTGACACTGGACTGACCTACGACTTCATACAATATATCGATACACTGAACCCCCATACTCAGTATGTTCAGGTCGTTTACGATGGGCCACCAAACACACACACAAACACACACACAGACACACACACACACACACACACACACACACACACACACACACACACACACACACACACACACACACACACACACACACACACACACACAACTTTGGATAAAGTAATTTGGATCAGTGATATCCACATCTTCCTGGCATGAGTCCCCATCCTATACAATCTCCACTTAAACAGGTTGCAAACGACACAGAAAACTGTTATATGCATTATCACTGAATGCACCAAAACCACTCTCGCAGCTCTCTTTCATTTTGAAATTTAAATCCTCAATATTAAAGAAAATGTCAATATAAGACTCACATACCCCCGCACAACTGACTGTGCTACCACACAACAACCCTGTCATTACATACGGAGCCACACTGAACAACTAGGCACTGAACAATCACCACACAAACATTACCAGACACTCTTCAACAGCACCCCACCTCTGACTTCCTCATGGTCGACATTACAATCACTTCAACTGATGTATTTTCTGCCATCACTGGCCTCAGTACTAACAAGGCATATGGGCCGGATAGGGTCCCTCTTGTTCTCAAGAACTGTGCTTCTGTGCTTACACCCTGCCTAAGAAAACTTGTTCGCGTTTGTTTGTCAACTTGTGCCTTTCCTCCTTGCTGGAATTTTGCACTCATTCAGCCTGTCCCAAAGAAATGTGACCATTCCCAACCCTCTAAGTATCGCCAAATTGCTTTAACATCCTACAGTATGTCTCTAAAGTTTTCGAGTATATTCTTAGGAAAAAAAAAATAAAGCATCTTTCCTGTCACAATCTTCTTTCTGCTCATCAATGAGGGTTCCGCCAGGGACGCTTCACTGGTGATCTACATTTCAGACTTCTGGTCATCTTCCTTTGGGGACTTTGGCGAAAGCTTTGCCATTGCACTAGTCTTCACATCCCAAACGCTTTCGATCGAGTCTGGCAAGATTTTTTAAATTTCCAAACTGCCCTCTTACAGTTTCTGTCTTCTGTCTGTGCCGTCATATCTAGCTTCTTTTCTGGTCGTTCTATAGCTGCTGTTGTAGACGGCCACTGTTCTTCTCCTAGATCTATCAATAACGGTGTTCCTCAAGGCTCTGTCCCATCACCAACACTTCTTTTTATTCATCAGTGACCTTCGAAACTGTATACCTAACCCTATCCACTCATACGCTGATAATTCTACCTTACACCTTTCCATTCGTCTCCCGCAGCATCCATCTCAGCAGTCACTTCAACAAACAAGGGATGATGCTATGGCACACCTAATGTCTGACTTGGCTCTTATTTCCGACTGGGGTAAAAGTAATCTTGCTGTCTTTAATGCGTCAAAAACTCAGTTCTTACACCTATCAACCCATCAAAGTCTTCCACAGGAGTACCCACTAATTTAATAATATCCAGCTCAATCCTGCATCATCTTTAAACATACTTGTGGTTTCATTCTCGAAGGATTTATTTTGGAAATTCATATTACATCTCTTGTGAAATCTGTTTCCAAGAGATTAGGTGTGCTAAGCTAACTCCATACCTTCCTTACCCCTGTACAGTTGTTGACCTTGTTCATGGGTTATATTCGCCCCTGTGTAGAGTACAACTTTCATGTCTGGAGAGGGTCCCCACGTACAGATCTTCTCAACAAGGTGGAGTCAAAGACTTTTCATCTCATTCCCTCTCCTTCTGTTATTGGCTCCCATCAACCTCTCTCTCCGCCACACTGTTGCATCTTCATCTCTTTTCTATCGCCACTTCAATGGTCACTTTTCCACTGAACTGTCTCCTTGCACCCGTCCACCGCTTCGACGAGTGCGTAGAGCACCCGTCTAGCAGAAAACTCTCACCCCTTTTCTGTCCAACTCTCTAATGCAAGAGTTAACCATTACTCCCAGTCCTTCATTAATGCAACAGATCAGCTCTGAAACTGTCTTCCTCTGTCTGTATTTCCTACTGCCTATGATCTCTAGTCTTTCAAATGCAGTGTGTCCAAGCATCTAGAATTGAATGGATCTTGAATTTGGCTGTCTGCTGTGTTGTTTTTGTTTTTTTCATGGAGAGAACGGTTTGCAGACTCCTGGCCTTTGCTTCCTTCATCCTTGCATAAAAAAAAAAATTCCAACACAAACCATGAATGAACACCTACGTACTCAGCTCATAATGTAGGGTAATACAACACCTCTCTCAGAATACAGTATTACAAACTCCCTTCCAAGAAGCCACCCATCATCGGTACCCTACCTAGGGAAAGAGTAGAATATTACCCAGCCCTCCAGAGTTACCTGGTTATATTCACGGTGGGTGGTATCACAGATGACACATTTACCCCTTGTGGAACTGGCTCACACCGCATAACACACATATTGGAAAACTGTACATTACGTGCCACACGCATTAACACGTCAGAGGTGTTTGGAACCTATGGGAAGAGCCCATAGTGGCAGTTGCTTACCTGCGGACGACTGGTCTACTTCATCAAACAGGGAGGAGTTTAACAACAAAAACAACTACAACAAAAATAAAAAAAAACAAGCTATTATATTTTCATTCCTGCTCTTATGGGACATATTTTAACGTATCTAAGCATCAGTATCTGTTAACAGTTTATAACAGTCAAGACATCATGGTTACCTCTGGCTGTGGCTGCGAATGTGAGAACTTGATTTACAGATGAGGATTTTCACTGTTACCAGAAGCGGACATGTACAATATCAATGAAGCAGATAAAAATAAAATGCGTCGGAGGAGAAATACAAGGAATTCCAAGGACTCAGTGTCACATTTTACCAATCCAGAAATTCCGGGTGGATCAATGCCTTATCGACAACCCAGAACACACCTGGACCAACTGTCTATCTGTCTATCTATTGCCAGACGCCTTAATCACATAAAGGGTGGTCACAAACAAATCGCCTCCACGTCGCTCTGTCCCCCGCCAATTCACTGCCCTGCTCCCAACTCACTCCTCCCTCTCTCATATACCTCTTCACTCCATCCCTCCATCTCATCCTTGGCCTAACCTTCCCTCTCTCCCCCTCCACCTCACTCACATACACTCTCCTCGTCAGTCTCTCACTCTCCATCTTCTCCACATGGCCAAACCACCTCAGTGTGTTTCTCCTAACGCTTCCTATCACATCCACATCCACACCACAACGCTTCTTTACATCCTCATTTTTCAGTCTGTCTCTCCATGTGACTCCACATGCTTCTCTCAAATAACTCATTTCCACTGCTTGTACCTCCAACGAGGTCCAAGCTTCACATCCATACGTTAGAGTTGGTATCACAGTACTGTCATGTACTGTAGTAACTTTTTCATTTCCATGCTCATTTCCCTGTTTCCTATCACTGTTTTCAAGAAACAAACAACCTTTCCTCCTTGTTGTACCCTTTCAAGCACTTCACCCTCCAAACTTCCATCCTTACTCATCACACTACCCAAGTACTTAAACATACTCACATTTTCCATTTCCTCATCATCCAACCTCACTGTACATTCACTGACTTCACTTCTCTCGAAGGTCATTACTTTACTCTTCCCTGCAATCACCTTTGGATTCCGTTTCACACACACTCTCCCCAACTCATCCACCAAGCATTGCAGCTCCCTGTCGTCTTCACTTAACAGCATAATATCGTATGCAAACACCAGTACAGGGAGTTTCCAAACACTGCCCTCTCTCACTAGGGCCCCTCCAACATCCGCTGCCCTACCTTGTATCTCATTTATAACCCCATCCATGTACAGATTGAACAACCATGGAGACATGACACATCCCTGTTTCAAGCCAACCTTCAAAATGAAAAATTCACACAGTTCACTATCCACATGCACTGCAGCCTTAGCACCCTCATACATACTCTTCACGGCATTCAATAACTTTCCATCTGCTCCATATATTCTTAATACTTTCCAGAATCCTTGTCTGTCCACCCTTTCATATGCTTTCTCCTAATCCATGAAGGCGGCATACAACTTCTTTCTCTTCTCTAGAAACTTTTCCACTAAAAATCTAAGAATGAATATCTGATCTACACAACCTCTTCCCTTCCTAAAGCCTCCCTGTTCTTCTCCAAATTATTCCTCGGTTATTTCCTTAACTCTGTCAATAAGTATCCTACCATATACTTTTACTATTACACTGAGAAGACAAATGCCGCTATGATTACTACACACTTCTTTTTCCCCTATCCCTTTGTACAAGGGAATAATTATACCTGACTTCCAATCCTCCGGGACTCTACCTTCCTCCCAGGCCAATCTGCACATCTTCCATATCCATTCTACTACTATCTCTCCCCCATGCTTCAGCATTTCACCACACACTCCATCAATTCCTGGGGCTTTCCTCATTTTAACTTTCTTCATTGCTTCCACAACTTCCATCCTACTGATTTCTTCCTATCTTCTCACCTTCCTCCTTCTCCCAGCCATGCCCCAGCCACTTATTCTCCCATTACTTTCATTCTCTATATTCAGCAATTCCTTAAAGTGTTCTCTCCATCTGCACACGTTTTCTGCCTTATCCACTATTAATCTACCATTTTTATCTTTCACTCCCCTGCTAACTTTACTACCATCCTGTCTAACTCTTCTTATCTCTTTCCAGAACATTTCCTTACAGTCCCTCTACTTTACACTCAGATTCCTTCCAAATTCCTCATCTACTCTCTTCTTACTCTCTCTTACTAATCTTTTCACCTCTCTCTTCCTTTGTACATATAACTCTGTCTTCCGTTTCTCAGTTTCTTCCACGCCCCTATTTCTCATCTATTCATTATATCCTTTCTTCTTTTGTCCCACAGCCTGTCTCACCTCTTCATTCCATCATGCTATTCCTTGCAACCTCTTTCGTCTTCTCTTCACCCAACACACTACACCACATGCTGCACACATTTCTTCTGTGAATATCTTACACACACCTTCCACGTCCCCCATCTGCCCCATTTTATATTTTCCCAATCGTTCCTTCATTTCTCTTATATTCTGCCTTTTCCACATACTCTTGTAACCTTTCCACTCTCCTTGCATCTACTTCTTCCTCCCGTCCTTCCCTTCTTCTCTTTTCCCATTTTACTTGGACCTTGAGTCTGACCATCACTTGGTGGCGGTCAGAAAGTCCACTCCCCAACATGTATATGCTCTTGCATCCATTACACATCTTCGCATCCTTTCATTCACACACACATAATCAATCATTGCCTTCCTTTCACCCAGTTCACCACCCACCCTTCTCATCACTCGCCTTGTTTACCTGTGTATCATTTTGTGCCTGAAGAGGGTATTGGCTATCATCAACCCCCTCCCGGCACAAATGTCCACCAACTGAACGTCACTTCATGGTAAACTCCTCAGGTAATGATAGTTCGTGACTGAACGCATTCGTACAAGGTGACGACATCATCAGTGAGACTTGACAATCCTCAGCGGAGATGAATGTACACAACATTATATAGATAGATAGATAGATACATACATACATACATACATACATACTGTACATAGATAGATAGATAGATAGATATAGATAGATAGATAGATAGATATTGATATAGATATTGATATACTGTAGATAGATAGACATAGATAGATAGATAGATGTAGACTTTACACTCCCTCTTCTGTCTTTCTTTCCTTCATTCTTTCCACTTCCTTCAGCCTGTGGGTGACTCTACACTGAGTGACAAACCAAATGGTTTCCTGTGCACCAGGAAACCATTTACTATGCTGGGTGGTAACCATATAACCAAATTTTGACGCCTGGTGGTTTAGTGGGTAACTATTGCGCTCCAATCGGATTGTGCCGGTGAAGGTTTATATCCAACGGGTGGTTGGGGTTGATTGCTCATGTAATGCCACTCAGGGATGAGTGAGGCTGGTCACTCTCATCTTAAATGTCGGGACCAACTGCCTAGCCCCGGGCTCCTACGCTCCTCATGAGGCAATGTAGGATTGGATGATGTATGGATGGATGGATGGATTTGTATATATAGATAGATAGATAGATGGAGCCTCTGTGGTACAGTGGTAGAGTGTGCGATTCGCACGCTGGTGAGCGGGGAATCGGCTCTCACCAGAGTTGTAAAAACTTTGGGAAACGTTCACCAAGCCTCTTGCTACCTTGGCGGACACAAGGGGTGCTGTGGTTGAACCAGTGTCGCATACTAGTATGCTTGCACCCAATCGGCTTAAGGCGGGCCGATTACACTTGGTTCACAGACTACACACACATCCAAAGCCACTACAACACTACAGTCACACTCACAAGCACTTCTCACCCTACACACAGTCTCTACCAGAAAGCCTAAGCCACTAGGTAGAGACACATTGGCTGTATCGTCCCTACTTCGGTAGGGATAGGCCGGTCCTGCAGTGGACCTCAACGGTTGATGATGATGATGATTATATATATATATATATATATATATATATATATATATATATATATATATATATATATATGTGTGTGTGTGTGTGTGTGTGTGTGTGTGTGTGTGTGTGTGTGTGTGTCATCATATGGGTTTCACTGAAAAATATCCTTCCATAATGAATTTACTTCGTTCTTCATAGATTTTGGATGGCTTACGTTTTATCACACCATGGTGTAGTGGCATAGGTGCTTGGCTTCTGTCTAGGAGTCCTGGGTTCGATTCCCGGCTAAACCGTTGAAAGAGGTCCCTATGCATGTACGGTATGTCTGGAGAGAGAGAGAGAGAGAGAGAGAGAGGACTGATGAATCAGTGATAGATAAACCGAGCAAGTCTGCAACACCTTCCTATTTCTGCCTCTTGCACTTACGAATCCCATCAGGCCGTTTCGCCCAGAGCCATATTCCTGCTAAGATGATATCACAGACGAGCTCGCCAGGGATCCGTTCCTTTGATAAACCCCCCAAGTTTGCTCGCAACAGCACCTAAGAAAAACAATTGTTTGGCTTCAGGAGTGGAGTTAAACACTGCAATCACCCAGCTGAGTCTCTCGCTAACCTCTCCACAACTCCCTGAAAACTTGGTGGAGCAGAATACCTGCTCGCTGCTAAGATTCTCACCATACTTTCCACCTCTGGGAATGACCAGCCACAAGTCCTTAAGCTCCCCAACATCGCTACCTTGTGCATCTCACTCAACTCTTCAGCGGTCCTCCCATCACTAACTTCATGATCATGATAGCACCCTGTGTGTGTGGATCGAATGACCTCAATAGCACCCTTTAGGTGTGGATTGAATGACCAATATAGCTCCTTGTGTGGGGGGGTCAGAGGACGTTAATAGCACCCTGCGGAAGAGAATCGAATGACCATATTAGCACCCTGAGCAAGTGGATCAAGCAGCTCTGCCTCGATGAATAGTTTTGGAGGATATCTACGTGGATCATCTCGGAGATCTAGGCTATTTGTAAGACCGTCATCAGACACGGCGTGGGACAACTCACAATCACGCCACTGTGCCAGGAAAAAAAAAAAAAAAAATTGATACCAACGTCCCATGGCATCATGGTGACCAATATCATTTTTCTTATACCATCCTGATTTTCTTAGTTATAATTCGTTATATTAATTAAGCCAAATTACACTAGCAACCTGTGATTCTACTTAGACTATTGTATAGGGTCAATATCATAATAATAATAATGACCGTTTTGTCACTTTTCCATAATACTAAAATTTGTGTGCGTCGAATAAAACGTAAAGGTGGGGGTAGATGCCATGAGGCGCTTAGCCACAGTGCTCATCTCCGTAACATTGGCCTTTGAACCTGTGGAGGTATATTTACCTAATATGGTGGGATACAAGACCACTGCATCATTCAGGTTATCACAAGTACCACACCAAGGTGTTACCCTAGATGCTCATTCTACCCCCAACTCACAAGGGGTGGATAGACACCTGAGTCGACTGACGCCAGCTTCCACCACCATACGCTAACAGGCCAGCAGCTTCGCCAGCAGCGATGTTAATCACTCAGCCACCGAGGAGGGTAAAGAAACAAGAAGAGGGAAAGTACTATTGTAAGTGACACACAGTCAGAAAGTCTCAGCAGAAAATTGGTCACATCTCGTTTTAGTTTTCATTCAAGACCTTGAAAGTCATCCTACAAGCGAATCTTATTCAGTAGAAAGACTTTGAGGTATCTCAAACAATGGTTATAAATAACAATAGTATATACAGTAAAAGTCTATTTACTCAATACGGTAATTGCAGTTACACCATTTCTCCCAGTATTTGCAGTATATTTGTAAAAAATTAATTCTTATTTTTTCTTGATACATCCAGGTGATTTTATTCATGTATGGGCCGACTTCTCGCAGGAAAGGGGTTAATGGAACTTGTAGTTGACGCCTTCAGTATCAGATGCTTCCACTGACCTAAATAATATTTGTTGATTGCAGGAAAACATGAAAGACGTTATGGCAGTGAAGGGCTTACCAACTTTATTACGATGACGTCTACTATGACATGTTTTGGTACTGCCAGGAAGGTCTATTTAATTTCAGTGACAGAGAGAGAGAGAGAGAGAGAGAGAGAGAGAGAGAGAGAGAGAGAGAGAGGCGGTGGCAGGTATTTCAGTGCCATTCGAAACGACATGATATTGATCCCAAACTGGGGAAAGGGACCATTTTAGGAGTGAATTTCGTTTAAACTGTCACAACAGATTGTCCATGTGACTTACCGAGATGTCTCAAATACATTCGTCAATGTCAACACACCAATCCAACATGAGGCAACCCTAGTATATATTTAGCTTGCATGTTGAATGAGGCAAATATTGCGATATTTCAGAATGTGAAACGACATAATATAATGTGCGCAAAACTGTTGGACCACGGGAATCTATTGTGTAGTATATACTCGTACACAGAGTCAGATAATAAGGAGTGAAGGTGTTAGAAATAATATCTGTGAACCTCTTACAGACTTAGCTTGCCTCGGACGGCTTTGATCAGTTTAGAAGATACTCTCTTGGACTGAAGATACTGGAATGTCATTACCTTACCAAACAACGGTGAGAATACACGGCTTTACCCATGTTGGAATACTGCGGATACTAGTAACCCATTACTTTAATGGGACTGCCGTGAAAAAAAAAAAAAAAAAAAAAAAACTATAGATTGGGAGAGTACGACAATAGGACACCTGTCATCTAATTTTCACCGACACTTAGTTGACAGGTGTCCTATTGTCGTAATCTCCCATCCTATAAGTTTCTTTTTCTTATCGTGTCAGTCCCATTAAATCTGTGGGTATGCGTTAAGGTGATGATGAGGATGAAGATGGTGATGATGATGATGGAAAGATGGCAGCATGTAATCTCATGTATGGTATTTTCTCACACCACTTTAATGCCCTGAATATACCATTAGTATAAAAACAAGGAAATTTTCTCTTTCAGGCTCCATTGACTGAACAACAACATACATTATGAATGGTAAAGGTGAAAAAAAAAATTATTCGGAAAGCACGTGGCGGAGTGGAGCCCCATTGGCCAGAATGAATGATGTCCCTTCCCCAGTGGCTTTGTCCAGGCGTTATTGATTCCTGAATGTTTGGTACCGGGTGCATCTGATATTAAATCGAGGCTCTCTTTCATGATGCCGGTAATATGGAAATGCTACTGAAAGCTGGAGGGGAGGGGGAGAGGGAGGTAAGGAAGTGGGAGGAGGGTGTTTGAGAGAAGAGATAGTGCAGAGGAGAGACATTGAATGGAAGGAAGGGAAGTACTGGAGGAGATGGAATGGAAAGAAGAGCTCGAAAGGAGAAGACAGAGAGGTGGAAGTGCACTGTTAGCGAAGAGGGGGTAGAGAGGAGGAAAGAGAGGTAGAAGGGGGCTGTTAGAGAGGAAGAAAGAGAGAGACGAGAAGACTAGAAAAGAGGTTGTGGGAAGGGAGTGAAGCTGTACAGAGGGAAAAGAAGAAAGGTTGGATGGGACTGTTGAAAGAGAAGGTATGGAGAGGAGTGAGGTGAGCGGGAAGGGAGAGAGGAGAGGTAAGAGGGAAAGAAGAGAAGAGGGGTGAGAGGGAAATATTAGAGAGGAGGCACTACACGTGGAAAAGGTGGGAGGAAAGAGAGAGAGGAAAGTAAATGGTTGGAATGAACTCCTGCAAAAGGTAGAAGGAAGGATGCGAGGTGGGAGGGGGGTTGCGCGTGAAAGAATAGAGGTAGGAGAGGGGAGACCTTACAGCAGGGGAAGAGCGATGAAAGAGACTATTAGAGAGAGAGAGAGAGAGAGAGAGAGAGAGAGAGAACTGCTGGCAGGCAGAAGATGGAGGGCAGATAATAGAAAGGGGAAAGGAGTGCAGGTGAGTGGGTGAGTGAATGTTGGGAAGCGAAAGGGACGATAAAGACGGGAGTACAATAGAAGAGAGAGAAACAGAAAGACAGAGGGGAGAAAACTGTGGGGGAAAGAAGATGTGTTAAAGGGATATGAAAGGGAAAAGGACGGGGAGAACCAGAGGGAAGGTTTGCAGTCAGAATCAGAATTTGATACTCACTGCTCTCAGTGGTGAGTCTTCTCGTTGAGTCCTACAACGTATTGCTCGCACCCTTTTTCCAGATGAAGGTTAAATATTCTAAAGTTGTTTTACCTTAACCTACACAGATTTTGAGGTAATATTAGTACTGACTCTTGGTTCTTACAGAAGGTTTTGTTGCTCACTTTTTACCTCATAAACGTTCCTCACAGAAAGAAGCGTTGAAAGCAAATTAGGAAATTTCTTTCTCAATGTGTTAATCATTACCGTTCATTGCTTAACGTTAAATTTCTGAGTTATTTTCAATCACTGGAGTTCCTCTAACAGCAGAGAAATGTGCCAGACTAGGATGTCTAACCCAATGCAGTTAAGACAGTTGAGCTTTATAGATTTTGTTTTCGACTTAAATGCATTACATTGGTAGTACATGAAATTGACGTAGCATTATTAATTTCGATCAACAAGTTATTTGCAGTTATAACTGTGTCATATTAAACCTAGCTAATATGGTTTTACAGAATCATGGTTTCTTAGATAACATTCTGTTGTATAATGGGACTGACCACTAACATAAATAGTGAATAGGGCTGGACCCGATACAGACTCTTGTAAAGTTTAACATAACACTCATTATGATCAACACATTTATAACACGTCTCGTTCGAGTTTTGTTATTTCAACTTGGCTGTGGTGTCTTCTATGCACTAATTAATCTCTAAAGTCAGGCTGACATCACTGCTGGAAAAATTCTTGTGTTCAGGGAACCCCAGCTGCCAAACAGGGCCGTTTTTCTATTCCTGCCACGGTTTAACGTGACTGCCATTTTCTTTCATCACCACTCCATCACACAAGAATAATGGAGGCGGGTGGACGACACTGTCAGTTTACCAGCAACACGCAATGATTTCTTATTGTGCACTGTCTGAGATACATGCCACTACTGGTGCTCATCCAGCCCCTGCCGAGCAACCTATTCATCCAAGTATGGAATTAAATGAAAGTGAAATCCGGAGAGAATTAGAGATGACAACGTCGTTATTGTCAAGCGGGGAAACAACGACTGAGAATGGAAGATTTTATGTACAGAATGATGAGCTCCGACTGTCCTCCCATGCATCCTTCCATAGATCATTTCCACCACTCGAGGGTGACCCTGATGACTCTCTAGGGCCCAGAACTTGTCCCACCCTCCTGATGCCTCTTGGGAGTTCTATGAGGTGTTGGATTCCGAGGATGAGCGTCAGGAGCCAGAAGTGACGTGCGACATAAGCTCTGCATTACGGCCGCCCAGCCTCCTTTGCGGCACCCATCCATTACCATCGTCTCACCACCATCCATATTGTCCCAGCCTGGTACGTTGCGGGTGTATGGGGAAGTGGATATAGCGTGAATCTGTACACAAAATAGAAAAATACGTGGTCTGGAAAAGTAAGGAAAGTGTCAGTTGTCAAAGGAAATGACTGATATTCATTTCCTCAGGTATGGTTGTTCAACAAAAAGTGCAACATACGTAAGTTATAGGCACTAAGGAAAACTATGGTGCCGAAAATTTACTATGCCCATAACAAGCATTTAGAAGTGAGTGCCATTCCTGAAGTGGCGCACAAATTTTGAGAAGCCAGTGCTTTGAACCAATATTATTGGAAAAAGGGGAAAGCTGCAGTACAGAATGCAAGTGTTATAATCAAAATAATTATCCTGAAAAGAGTGCTATTTCTATAGTCATGTATGAATTTAGTGACATAAGTGCTCTGTTCATAAGCTATTAGAAGTTAAGGAAAACTATGGTACAGAAAACAAGTGTTATGTTAGAGCGAAAGTGAAAGTGATCTTTCAGGGCAAGTACAGTGCAGTGGATATGTATGGTGCGATTTAGAAAACACGTGTTGGAGTGAAAGTTAAAGCGACCTTTTGGGGCAAGTACTGTGCAGTAGTTTTATATTGTACGGTATATAAACAGTAAGCGCTGGAGTGAAAGTGAAAGTGATCCTTTGAGGCAAGTATTGTACAGTGGTTTTTGCACTGCAGGGTATAAACCTTGGTGTTCACCCTTCCCATACACCATACGGCACATTGCCAATCTGTAATAGCCTGAAATTTAGAGAAAATGACGATGAAAAAAAAAAGCTTCATGTACAGGGTGATGATTCATTCATGTAGGAGTGTCAGGGGCAGGTGAAAAGGAATGGGAAGGTCTAGTGGAGCATGGAAGGAGTGAGCACTGGGCAGCCCCATTCTGCAAGAGTCCCCGTGACCTGCGTGGGCAGCCCACCCGGTGAACAGTCAAGGAAATAAGCTCCGGTAATGTTGGGATTACCACCTCCAAGTCAGAAGGAAGCAGGGGGACTGGGGAAGAATCAGTTGGTGAGGAAGTGAATTTTAGTTGAAGGAAGAGGCGTCGGAGCTTAACCCAACATGCATGGGCAGTTTATTGGGCAGTTGCACTGGGCAGGGGACAATACAAACATACAAGAACTATGAACAGACAAGGAAAGTAAGCTCCCAAACAATCCCCCGGAATACAACACGCTACCGTCGATTTTACATCCAGGTACCTATTTTTAGTTCTAGGTGTGAACAGGCTAGGGCAAAGGAAACCACGCCTAAAGGTCTCGTGGTCGACCCGGGAATCGAACCCGGGAACTCTCGCTTGCGAGGCGGGGAGGCGAGTGTGCTACCGTTACACTATCGTCCACCCCCAGCCCACCCTAATTATAAACTCGTGTGCTCATCCAGATGCAGATTCACCGCAGCCCCCAAAGTGACCTCTCTTCATCTCGTTACACAGCGCATCCAGCTAAACATCTGGGAACACTTGCAAAGGAGAGACGAAAGACTTGTATCATGGTCTGAAAACAAATAAATATGGAAAATATCGGTACATTCACCGAGCGGTGCGCCAGATTTAACTCAGGGCTAGGGGGGTAAACTTCTTATTGTAGTGTTGCCTTCCACATAAACAATTTCTTGTTTTAAGTCTCCTCTCCATTTTTTTATAATGTTCTTGCAAACCGAGAATATTTATATCTATATAGTTAGTGCTATCTACTGATCACTTATGTCATTTATAGCTGCGAAGATATCATCGCTGAAACTATGAGAAAAGAATTATCTTATCGCCATTGTAAGAATCAAAGAGCAAACATTTAAGCAGTGACGAAAAATAAGTTTTAGGAAAGGAATATGCTGATCTGCGGTGAAAGCTTGCATTACATAATTCTTCAATAACCAATTAATTAAGGAAGACGGTTGGAGAATAGTACGAAAGTAATGTATAATTTGTCCTCTGTAAATATACCTGAGTACTTATTAACCCATTCAACACCATGACCTGCTTTTATATAATAGTAATACAATATCTACACATTTGTATTCGTCTTGGACGAGATTTTCTCGAAGTGGATTTGTAAGAAAAAAATGTGATTAATTTTTCAGTTTCGGTGCTTTCCAAAGCTAAATAAAATAATTTTAAGGTTGAACGGATATAATGAAATTAAGACATCGGACTGAGGGGTTAATAAATAATGAGTTTTGGTGGCGGGAGTACCATTGAAATGAGTGTCGGTGCTATGTTTGTTGATACGCATTTTCACATTGCCTTGCACTGTGAAGTGTTAATTATGTGGATTTATCGGGGGTTCTTTGGTTAAGTTATAGATGTTCTTAAGCTTGTTATTATTAGAATATGAGCCATCATTAAACACAGCTAACCCTTTTTAATTTCTATTATGTAGGAGAGAGAGAGAAACCCTTTACCACCATCTAGTAACCACTGTCTCTCCCCTTCGCAGCGGGTGACACAGTAGCAGCGGTTCAAAGGCAGCCTTCCAACACTGCCTCTGCCTCCCTCCTGCTGTCCGCTGCCGTCTTCGTCAGGGTGGTAGCGACGGGCCTCTTCACCGCCCTCTGCCCGCCCTTCAGATGATAGCCACACCCATGGAGAAGGACCTGAAAAGGAATGGACAGGAGCGCCGTTTTCTCGATGGCATATTATATGTCGTAGCACCTCTTCCTGAGCCCCTCTTCCTACTAAGTCGTGTTGTAGATGGTTTAGATATTGTCGTTACTTTTCATAAACTGAAATTTTAACCTACACTTCTCCTCTTGTACGATGCAAATGGAAACTATGTCTGCAATAAAATGCGATAATTTTTTTTTTAAACAATTAAAGATGTATTATATGCATCGGTCAGGCAAGTGTTACAAAATCTAAAGGAACTGCATTTTCGGTGTCACAAGAGACATCATAGCTCTTCTTTCAGCATGGTACCTTCACACTGTCCTGTTTTTTATCTGTACTTTAGCTCAGTATAGTGTTGTTTTTCGTTTAACGCCATCAGACCACTATGTCAATCTGAGGCAGACTTTTCTTCCTCCCCCCAAAAAAAAAAATCTTTTTATGGGTGGGTAAAAATGCAAAAAACGTCATGGTAGGGAAGCGGTTAAATAAAATGAATCGTTGAGAAAAACGTGCTACGAAGTCTTCTGAGCCAACAAGAATACAACACCTAAAGAGAACATGAAAGTGACTCAACAGCAGCGATTTCATTGGCGTCGTCGTCGTTGTGGTATTAGAAGACTCGCCAGCGCCTTTTCCTCATCGGTTATTTTGCATTTTCCCATGGAAAAAGCAAGAAAAAAATGAAAATGACGAACGTAAACAGGGAGATGTATGTGTTTTTATTCTATTGTTCGCAGTCTCTCCATCTTTTCTTAAGAGGTCTCTCTTGAGACGAAAATAACCATTCAGTGGCAGGTAAACACATTATACTGATGAATACATAGAAGCCTTGTAGCTCGTTCACCACGATGAATCTTTCATAATTTGAGGAAAATTAATCTGGCGGTAACAGGAATGTAACAAACGTAATCCTGATGATGAGAGTCCCATCAAGTTGATTTGCATTAGTCACATATAAGAGAATACGAGCGAACAATCCAAAATATTCTACAAAAGAAGGAGAGGCACGCAGACTGAAAATAAGGCCCCTGTTCTTCACAAGTTGATAACATATACGACAGTTCTCGTGGATGATCATAACCAAAGGCTTCTCTATCTAATATTTACAAGCTTTTGGTGTATATAAAAATAATATACAGTCTAATATCAATGTTTATCATCACCATCATCATCCAGACCTCCTTTCCCATCCAAGGGCAGAGTGAGGAGCAGCTATGTCCAGATAGCACAAAACTTGCCCAATATAAATAGGCCACAATTCCATTCACTCGTCATTCAAGCCCCCGGAATCCTGGCTCTACCGGATACGTCAAAAAACATTCACCAAATCCTGCAGCTTCACGCACACGTATCCGACTGAGTCAATCCGGACGCTGCCATGCTCACAAGGGGTGCCAAAATCCCTCACAACATTCATCCAGCCAGCTCGATCTCTTGTCAGTGCCCTAGCCTCACCGACTTCCAAACCTCTCTTCCTCAAACACTCATCTACCATATCTCTCCACCTTCTCCTTGGCCTACTTCGCCTCCTCCCTTCTTCAAATTCGCTCAGGTATACCTTTTTCACCACTCTATTGTTATCCATTCTTTCCACATGACCATACCATCTCAGGACAGTCTCTTCGATTCTGGTGTCCACCGACTTCCTCACTCCACACCTTTCACTAATCACACTATTTCGTATCCTATCCACCCTCTGTACTCCACATACATTCCGCTTATGCTTGACTTCTTTTTCATGCTACATCATAGTCTCACACCCATATGTTAGAGTTGGCACTAACACCCTCATGTAAGCCTCGTGCAACTGCAACACTCAAGCCTCTGTTTCTCATCAAGGCCTTCATACCACCAGCTACTTTTCTTCCTTGTGTCACTCTACTTTCAACTTCTTTTGCACATATTCCTCTCTTTTGTATCACTGTACCCAAGTATTTGAACTCTCTCATTAATTCCAGTCCCTCTCTATTCACTGTGACATCACATTGGGAGTCCCCTTCTCTCTCAATAGCCATCACTTTACTCTTCTCTACATTTACTCTCAAGGCCCGACGCTCACAGACAGCAGCAAAACTCTGCACTGGTCTACCAAGTTCCTGTCCGGTACTTGCAAGCAGTACAGCATCATCAGCATACAACAAATTTGAGATATTCCATCCACCACCATTCATTACCAACGCCACCCCTCTCTCCATTACTCGTGTTTTTATTCTCTCATCACCCCATCCATATATACATTGAACAATCATGGGGACATCACACAACCTTGTCGTACGTCCACACCGATCGTGAACTTTTCACTTAAATGCCCATTAACCCTTAAACATGCTTCGCTACCATCATAAAAACAATTGACAGCACCTAGCAGCTTACCATCTACACCATACATGCGCGAAACTTTCCACAGTCCCTCTCTGTCTACTCTGTCGTATGCTTTTTTCCAGATCCATGAATGCCGTAAACACCTTATGGTCCTTCTCACAAGCCTTCTCTGCTATCTGTCTCACTGCAAATACTTGATCCACACATCTTCTGCCACTCCTAAAGCCACCCTGTTCATCACTCACTAGGACTTCTGATATCTCTCTTACTTTCTCTATAATAATTTTTCCATATACCTTCCCTACCACACTCAATAAACTTATGCCACGATAATTCTTGCATTCACTTCGCTCACCTTTATTTTTGTACAGGGGTACAATCACAGCCTTTTTCCACTCTTCAGGCACAGTTTCACTCATCCATGCCTTTTTACATATCTCCAACAAGCACTTCATTCCACTCTCTCCACTACACTTAAGCATTTCTGCATACACCTCATCAACCCCAGCTGCTTTCCCATTTTTCAGTCACTTCACAGCACTCTTCACCTGTGCGAGTGTCACGTCTCCTGGCACTGCATTCCTTCTCTGCACACCGTCAAAACCAATCATGTTTACGGCCGTTCTGCTCTCTCTATTCCCATTCATCAGACTTTATAAATATTCTTTCCATCTGGTCCTTACTTCATCTCCATGGGTTAGTAACATACCACCTGCATCCTTCTCATTATCACATTTCTTTCCGCTTTCACTTCTACATTTCCATACCTCTTTCCAGAGTAACTTCCTATTTTCAGAGTCGTTCGCATTCATTTTTCTTCCCAGATCATCATTTACCTCCTTCTTTTTCCTCTTCACTAGTCTCTTTACGTGCTTCTTGCTCTCGATATACTCAGTTCTTATTTCAACTGAACCCCTGTCCTGTAACCACTTTAGCCACTTCTTCCTCTTTTCCTCCACTGCTCTCTTAACCTCCTCATCTCACCATGCCGTTCCCTTCTTTTTTGTTGATACTCTTGCCACACCACACACCTCTTTAGCATTCCTAACTAAGCAATCCCTCTATGCATTCCACAGGCTGTCCAGAATAAATTCGTTCCAGTTCACTGAATCTAACTCGTCCTCTACTTTAGTCCTGTAATCATCTGCCACTTCTTTGATCCTCAGCTTCTCAACTTTCAGTCTTTCACCCTGACTGCTCTTCTCTCTCTTGATCCACCTCACTCCTCTCAGCTTGATCTTCCATACCACAATCATATGATCTGACAGACCTTACCATCATCCTCTCACAGCCCTCATATCAGCAACCATTCCCATCATCGGCCTCTGAACGAGCAAGTAATCAATCAGGCTTCTTTCAACACGATCCCCGTTTCCTCTATACCATGTATATTTATGTGATTCTTTGTGTTTGAAATACGAATTACAAATGCACAACCTCCTCTCCTGACACATATCCTTTAGTCAATTCCCTTTATCATTTTCTCCCGGTACTCCATAACAGCCCATTATGTCACCCTCTGGACCAGTGCCTACTCTTCCATTCATATCCCCCATCACGATCACTTTATAGCTCCTGGTCATTTCTCCCATTACTTCACCCACTTCATCCCAAAACCAGTCTTTCTCTCTCTCACTCCTGTCCTCACACGGTGCATATGCTACAATCACTGCCACTTTCACAGTCTCAAACTTGAACTTGACATACATACACCTCGAGCTGACACATTTGTAGTTTCTCATTCCACTCTGCCACACCTCATTCATCAACAATGCAAATCCTTCCTTGCATCTTCCTCTCCCATTCATTCCCTATCTTATACATTTCACACCCTCCCACTCCTCCACTTCGCACCCTTTCATCTTCGTTTCACACAATGCCATCACAGCATATCTCGCACTCTTGAACACATTCGCCAATTCCACCCTCTTGCTCTCCTCATTCACACCTCTTACATTCCACATGGCCACAAGAGTCTGCCCATTTGGTTGGGGCCCTGGGCAGGTATTGGGCCCTCCGAGGCTCTCTGAAACTACCGCCATGATTAAGTGATTTTGGATAGCGGAATCTAGGGGACACTTGACCCTGCCAGAAACCCCGGTTATATGGTTACCACCCAGCGTAATAAATGGTTTCCTGGGTACAGGAAACCATTTGGCTTGTCACTCAGTGTAGAGCTGATATGGCATCACCCTACATTGAGTGAGTGGATGATGGGCGCCCCCATCTACCACATCAATGCTTAAAATGCGTCAAAATTGCAAACTCAGAATGTCGCTACATTGCTTAGTTTATATGATGACATTCCCCCTATTCCGTGTCACAAAAAACGGCTGATCTGAAAAACGTGTTTTGATTATCAGTGAAATGAATTACATCGAATGCCCCCATCTCTGTTTACTAAAAGGTGTCATCATCATCATCGCCATCATCATCATCAACAGCAACAGCTGTTTCATATTCGCAGTCAGCTTAATTTTCCACCTTAAACGGGAAGGGTTCCATCCCGATGTGAAGTAGTATACAAAGTGGGATCAATTGAGCATCTGGGAAAATGAAGCACATGATTATTTATTCACCCACCTGTCAACAAACTGCAAGTAGGAATAGACTATGTTCCCACATTCATGATTCAACAGGGTACCGAGAAGAAAAAAAAAGCAACATTTTATAATTATCGTTCAACAGGGTGCCGGTAGAAGCAGACCACAGTTCAATTCACTCATCATCCAGTACAGACGTACAAGAACCATATAATATAGTAATTCATCATTCAGTAGATGAGTAAATGGACCAAGCAATTAACTCATGTCACTACAGGGAGCCATGTACAAGGGTCACATATTGATACAACCATCATACAATAAAGATATAAACACACATTACATCCAATCACTCATCGCATAATGGATTACGCAGTGAAAATATGCTTCGTATCATTCGCCATCCAAGCCATCATCAAAAGCATTAAGGGCAACAAAGAAGTGGATGTGAGTTTGAGCGCAGGTTGTGAAATTTTGACCTCTTCCTTCTTCCTAAACTTTGCAAGTAAGAAAACAAAAACCCGAGCAAAAGTTTGTGAGGTATACGTGCCGCTCTCTGCCAGGAATACGAAGGATGTGTAAGAAGGTAATGGGGAGAAAAGGTACCTCTGACTTGTAAAAAAATATGCATGTCACGTTTTAATAAGAAATTGTTGTACGTAATACTTGTCTAAAACATGGCTTTGCGATAAGAAGAAAACTAAATTTATAAATGAATGGTTTTGTTTGTGTCACAGACATGTAAATGCCAAGAGGGATACTCGTATTAGATGAAAATAGGAAACGTTCGTGATAAAAGATACCTGAAAATATGGATATCCAAAGAGTGAAGATTATGTATATAGATAGATAGATAGATAGGTATAGATTTAGATAGATAGATAATTTCATTCATTTATTCATTATCTAATCTCTCTCTCTCTCTCTCTCTCTCTCTCTCTCTCTCTCTCTCTCTCTCTCTCTCTCTCCACAGTACAGTATATGTAAATTTGTGTAAATTTCTTTATCCTGTCATCCAATATAAACATTGGCTTGCGAACATTCCTAGTTATTCTGGTAATTATTAATCTCGAACTAGAATTTTATGTGTCTAGGACTATTAAAAATGGGGAAACCAGGAGGATATTGGAAAATGTTAATGAATTTTTGTTAAAAATGTGTTGAATGAATATCCTTCAATTATTAAAAAGAAAGGAATATGAAAATGAAATGTGAATAAAAGGGAGACAGAATATATATATATACTGGGTGCCACAACAGCAACATGTATATCAGTGAAGTATGGGGGTAAGACTGTTGAGAGAAAATGTGTACCTACAAAGTTTGTCAATGAAAATGTGTGCATCAGGGAAAAAAAAAATGTTCATAAATTTGCCTGCAACAATTGATATGTGACGAAATGGAGATAATTTATACATACATACATATATATATCGTCAAGAAACTGCCTAAGTCATTTTTCGGCGATGTCTGGATTTTTGCCTAAATCATTTCTTCATCGCGTGGCGCACCTCTTGGTATAGCTGCCTTTGCCAGGTCCAGGGTGTGAGTGGTCTAAAATGTGCTTCAAGTTTCTGCCTAAACCATTGAAATTTAAGAAAATGATTTCACGAAAAGGAGAAAAAATTACTTGGGCAGTTTCTTTATGAGGGTGACGATATGTATGTATGTATGTGTGTATTGGAATACAGGAACTGACATTTGACTTGGTAGGTGAAGATTCAATGTGGTAATGACAAAGCAACATTGACACTCTTACTCAGAGGTGAAGTAAACTCTATTATTAACTCTGAACTGAAGTCATATACCCTATGAACATTCTTTGACTCCCAGTAGCACTTTTGGCTCACCATTTTGTTTTGACTAGTAAATGTTAAGTCTCCTGCATACTAACCTTTTTAATAGTCACTAATTGTGAATCAGTAATGTAGGCAGATGTTAACGTGCCATGTATAGAAATAAACTGGTAAGGAATGGGTGCTGCATGAGTCTTATACACCCATAAGATTATAGTCAAAAGCATTTCGTATATTGTACTGAAAAGTGATGATCAGAAGCTTTGGAATATAGTCATAATAAAACCAGGGATATACTGTGTGAATGATTTGTTTAGCTTATTTGAAAAAGATTCTATTTCTAATTGAAAATAAAGTTATAGTACAGTTTGAAAACGATGGCAGCTGTGAAAAACTTTTAATTCAATAAAATTTTACAATGTATTTTCAGACTGTGCTCTGCTATGATCAGTCTATTATTAAATATGATCCTAGTTATTAGTTTAAGCTTGGTTGCATTAATTTAGATGAAGTCTGGTCCGGAGTGTTTAAATGAAATTATATGCTTTGGTGATACAAAACTTTCCTGTTTCCGGCCATATAATCACACTGTATTACAAAATCAAAAACGATAACATGCGGTGGATATTTTATTTAATTCTTTGCACCAGATGAAGTCAACTACACTCTGTGGATGCTTATCAGACCATAAAAATCGTTTACTTATATTCATCTTTCTAAGTTTGTTGTTTTCAGTATTCTGACATAAAGTGTATATATATATATATATATATATATATATATATATATATATATATATATATATATATATATATATATATATATATATATATATATATATATATATATATATATATATATATATACTGACATGACGTATTATAAATCCCTCCCTTCGTCCACACTCTTTCCCTCCGCTGAATTGATAAAACAATCATCTAGGTTCTGAAATAGAATTATCTTTCCAGCCAGTTTCATATACGGTGAAACTTAGCTCAAAACATTAATTTATCCGTAAACATAGGTCTTTATCGTTATGTCAGGTCACATATGGTTCCCTCACGGTGGCATGTACCATCTTGGGGCCAAAATATCGACCTGTAAGCAAAATTAGAATTATCACATCATGAGACACGTTCGGAATTGAGGAACGCACAGGCATTTATTTTTTCCTACTGTCTTCAAAAATTGTTTTAACAAATACTTTCTGGGCACTATTGCATAATAGAGCCTTTTGTACGTGATTATTTTCCCGCAACGCATCGTCATACTTTTATACACAGGAAAAAAAAATGGCAATGTTTGACCTCCACAAGGACCAGGTTTCCTGCAGCGTGGGACCCCCACAGTCTGTTCCCGAGTGGCCCCCGAGTGTCGTGGTTTACGTCGTTAGGTACACTGACAGTGTTTTATTGAGTAAAATTAATTTTACCATGGTAGACTTCCACGCAGACCAAGTTTTAGGGATGATGGGACCCCTAGACACCCCATCATTTAAGGGGGGTCAGCCCCGGGAGTCCTGAGTAATAACAAGTATAGTTTTTAAACTTGGGATTATGAAAATCTACAGGGCGACAGACCCCACCCGAACTAGTTTTCAGCCAGATTAGAACCCGTGGGAGCTGCCCAGCGTAGGGCGATCTTCAAGGAAACTGACAAAGAGTATAATACTGAATACTGTCAAAACATATGAGCAAAGTGAAAAAATATTTGATAATCATTTTCTCAACTATACACACACACACACACACACACATACACACACACTCATATATATATATATATATATATATATATATATATATATATATATATATATATATATACCTAGGCTGCTTCCCCCAAGGAAAGGGAGGTAGCCGAGACAGGACGACACACTCCCCATTTACTCATCCATTAAAACACATTCATTCACATCTTAGCCCCAAAGGGGAGAACGGACAGATCCTCACCGCACCACACCGCACAAGGGTCAACTGAGCAATGCAATCATATATATATATATATATATATATATATATATATATATATATATATATATATATATATATATATATATATATATATATATATATATATACATATATATATATATATATATATATATATATATATATATATATATATATATATATATATATATATATATATATACCTAGGCTGCTTCCCCCAAGGAAAGGGAGGTAGCCGAGACAGGACGACACACTCCCCATATACTCATCCATTCAAACACATTCATTCGCATCTTAACCCCAAAGGGGAGAAGGGACAGAACCTCACCGCACCACACCGCACAAGGGTCAACTGTGCAGTGCAATCAGTGACATCCGCAGCAGGGTCCGACAGCAGAGCCGGTTTACCCCTGCCACATCATAATAGACCCATCCCCTTACCCGCACCTGACCTGACTGGCAGATCAGACCAAATGCGGGAGAATATCCCCTCAGGGCTGCGTCATCATTTATTCATTCACAATTTCTCTCCATTTACATCTGTCACGCACAGCCACTCTTCCTTGCTCAACAGACATCCCTCTCGCATCCAGCGCTCTCTTCACAGTGTCCATCCATCCTACTCTTGGTCTCCCTCTCAGCCTTACACCTCTCACATCAGATCTAGCTATCTTTTTTACCAATCGCTCATTATCCATTCTCTCCATATGCCCAAACCATCACAACACCCTCTGCTCAACTCTACCAGCCATCTCCCGAACAACTCCAGTTCTCCTTCGCACTTCATCATTTCGCACTCGATCCATACGCGTCACTCCACACATACTCCTCAGACACCTCATCTCCATTACATTCAAACTTTTCCTCTCTTCTACACTCATATTCCATGTTTCAGCCCCATATAACGCAGTCGGTACCACAACACCCTCATACTGCCATCTCTTTACATCCATTCTAAGCGAACGACATCTAAGCACTTTTTTCATTCATATATATTTATATATATATATATATATTTATATATATATATATATATATATATGTATATTTATACTATACATGAGCATAGCTCCGTTAATTATGGATTAAATTGAGCTCTTGGGGAGAAATTTGGGAGAGCACACTGATCCGCGGAAACTTTCCCAGGTAGCCTAGTATATGGATTTTGTAGTACTGTTTTCTTCTCATATCTGGAATGCAAAAAATGATGCAGCAAGGAAAACGTTCTTAGTGACATTAGTTCTGGCAGTAAAGACGTATCCACAGATAAAACTGAAGTATGAAGTCTACAGATTAAGGTAAAAAAATAAGAGTCATTTCCTTCAGCTGGTTAATTCAATATGCTTTCTTGAAATTTATATAACACTGTAAATTTTGCAGATAAAATCTTTACATAAAATAAAATTTGTGAAATGATTTGCACAGATGACAGTCAGAAAAAGTCTTACTGTATTTTCTAATATTTGATACCACGTCTAAAAAAAATATCATATTCAGAGCTAACTTTCCCCCCTCAAAAGAAAAAAAAAAAGCTGGGGGGGGGGGAGATTACTCCTTTCAGCGTACTACAGGTCCATCCAGGTCAGTTAAGGCCGATGAGATCGATTCAGACAAATAAATGTCAATTCAAGCTGTGTTCGCATAGAAGTACGACTGCTGTCTGTGAACGTGGTTCAGGTTATGACAGTTCGGGGCTTTCATATCACTGGAGAGCTTTTCAAGTTCATCAGATCATGTCTGGGGATTTCAGATCATTTCATGTTATTAGTGTAAAGGATCATGCCAAAAATCAATCTTAGTATTTCCTATTTCCTGTTGCCTATGATGTCCAGTCTTTTAAACACAGTGTCAATGCAATGTCAGTCAAGTGTCGAAATGAACGGGTGTCTTTTATTATTGTTTGTTCTTGGAAGAAACAATCTTGATTGCTTCTAGCCTTTGGCTCCCTCCTCCTTGTTTGAAAATAAGATCTCTCTTCAGAGCTTTCAGTTTCGAAAGGGATGGTAGGAGAGGAATGGGAAGAATGTGGTGTTATGTGGGTTGGCCATCGGGAACGACAGTGGCATAGCAAGTCAGCCAGAATCCAGAACATTAGTATTTTTCTTATTCACACATCAGAGGAGAAACAGACGACATTGAGTTAAACAGATGAGCAGGATAGCCTGGGATAGTGCTGGGTAGTCGGCGTGCTGTGATATGAATACAATGTGAATATGGGTCCTGAAGGTCTGACATTAAGATAAAGGGCATAGACGTCTAGAATTTTAGTGGAAAATCAGATACATAAAAAGTAAGACACACACATACACATCTATCTAATCTCTCTCTCTCTCTCTCTCTCTCTCTCTCTCTCTTTATATATATATATACATATAAATATATATATATATATATATATATATATATATATATATATATATATATATATATATATATATATATATATATACATATATATATATATATATATATATATATATATATATATATATATATATATATATATATATATATATATATATATATATAATGTATGTACAGTATATAATAAATAGGCGCCAGGAGTGCGTTGGGTGGCAATGCATGTTGATCACTATAGGGGAAGACATACAATATATCCTGAGGCCACTGGTGTTATAGATTGGCCGGTACCCGAAACAGTAATTTTTATCCTTCCAGCACATCAGAGAGAAACGGATGTGGTTATCCGAAAAGAATGGGCGAGACTAGCTGGAATGACGTTGGCTGATGAGGCAGGAGGGGCTGTGGGCTAACGGACGATGTGTGAGTGGCGGCGTCCAGGGCAGCAACAATATCCCCTGGCAATTCAATATGAGAAGGGCAGAAACAAGGTGGAATGGCTGGGGAGAAATAGGAGAAGGAATGAAACATGGTTTTACGTCAAGCAATTACGCAGATACAATATATCCAGTGAAAAAAAGCGTTGTACACTGGAATGAGCCATCAAGGAAAATATCAAGATTGCTTATGTGTAATAGGAAGTTAGGCAGGCGCCACTCTCATAAACTTGACGTTTTATTTTTTTGCTAACCACTAAACAAGCAGACATTTTATAAGCATGTTCAAGTCTAGGCACTGTATTAGATTTATGTTTACTTCAGGTTCAAAGTAAACCAAATGGTAGCAGCAAATTCTGTACTAGCCGTTGCAAGTGACACTGACAAGAACCTTTGTAATCATAGTCTGGAGCACCAAAAGGTAGGTAACCTGCCTTGACGGCTTGTAGCATGAACGAAAGAAGCTTTCCATCATCATCTCAGTGTATTCGAATCGATAATTACACGACATATTACCTTTCCCCTGACTACTGATTGAAGTTAACATGTAACGAGCTGTAAATTGTATCAACATTATGGGCTATTTCATGAGACTCCCCAGTGTTAAGAAATGTGGTGGGTAAGCATGATCCAAGAAGTGGTAGTAGATGGCTTGCACTCGCTGAATCTGCTGGAGATCATGGAAACAAGGATTCATGAACCCAGTCTCTAATATTAATTCAATTTGCAGAAAAAAAAGCATTCTTATAACATTTAGTTTTGTTAAACATTTTAGCAACAGACCGGTTATAAAATATGTAAAATATTTGTTTTAACTCCCTTTGCGCCCCTTGTCCCCGATATGGGATGGGACTGGGCATTTTCAATAATTAATCAAGAAGGAAACCCCGGGGTAGGGACATATGAGCTTTGCGACTATGAGCTGGCAGACGGAGGGTGGTACGCTTAGCACCCTTCCAGCAAAATCCCTCGCACAGGAGCTCTGGGAGCTAAGGGGTTATATAAATGATGTACGGTCACAGAATTTTCCCTGCACTTCTCACATTCCTCACCCCATAACGCCTTCCCAACACTTTTACAAGGGAAAAGAATGCGTCCTCTAGCTTTACAGCTTTTTGTTGTAGTGCCTGGAGAAGTTCTTAGCAGTACAATATTTGTCTTAACTTCTCTGTACAACAAATTTAATCGCTGGGTTGTTTTTTCATCTAGGTTCAGCATGTTATTGATTTGTTTGGCAAATTCTATTTGCCACTCACCGCGGATTTTAGCAGTTTTTCCTGATTTCAAAATATGAAGAGATAAACTATTCGCTCACAGTATACTGGGCTTTAACCTTACCGTGAGGCTATTTAACTGAGATCTAAGGAAACTTTGGCCTAACTCTAACAGAATTGTGAATGAACCCCTTTCAGTCTATTGCCTAGATTATGGATATACTGTGTCTTAACTCTACTGAAACTGTGCCCAAAGTTAAACAAAACTTTTACAATCCATATATGAAACCTTACTATCTCCAACTAAAACAGTGGGGTCATTCCATTAATTCTTCATAATCCTACTAGAACACGACAACACTGACGATATTTACTGCCGTGGAGCCAACGCGTGGTGTACCTTGGACGGAGCAGCTGCTGTGTCCATCCAGGAGCCAAACCTCCTCACATTTCCTTGCACCTTGCCATGGGAACTACCCTGGTCCGACCTTGGTGAGGTGCTCGCTACCACAAGAAGGTGCCAGGTCTCTGTATGGTGCATGCACAGTGCTGTATTGGATGGACGGTCCCACAGAAACAACTCTTACCTGTGGTCGACGTGTCTGCTTGGCTACAGACCTGGGTTAATCAACAACGACACCAACAACCCTCGCCACTAATTTCGTCACGATATTTTATCTATCTAGTGCGAGACGCCTTAATCCCATGAACGTTGACCACAATTAACTCTCTCTGTCCTCTGCCATTTGGCAACTCTTTCCTCAACTCACACCTCCCTCCCTCATATACCAGGCAATTCTATCCTTCAGTCTCATCCTTGGTCTCTCCCTCCTCCTTTCCTCTTGCTCCTCACTCACATTCACTCTTCCAGTCAGTTTATAGTTCTCCCTCCACTCCATATGACCAAACCATCTCAAAGTATTTCTCTTAATACTATCGGTCACATCCATATCAAGCGCTAAATTGTTCCTTTACTTTCTTATTAGGTTGTCTCTCTCAACATGTGATACAATATGCTCCTCTCAGATGCTCACACTCCTGACTAGTTCCTTCCAACAGGGTCTAAGCTTCGCTTCCATATGAAGGTACTTTTTTTTTTTTAAATAACAGAATATAGAAAAGAAAAACAAATGAACAAAAAAAAAATCAACACCATATTACAGTTGTCCTCCATTCATCAAATATCTGTAACAGTTGGACATGAACAGAAGTAGGTTGAAGTCTGGGGGAAACCACACTGAGGAAGCTAGTTCCAGAGAGATGCAGTTCAGTGAATAAAAGAATTCTGATAGGCAGAAGTTCTGCAATATGGCAGTGTGACAGTCCAGTCATGAGCGCCACCAGATACCCATGTAACGCGGGTGAAAGCATGGATAGGTGGCACAGTGGATGCAACTTCGTCTAAGCATTTGCCATAATATTGTCTGTAAAATATTGGAAGTGAGGCAGCATTTCTTCTTACTTGTAGGAGAGTTAGTTCATTTGTATTATTATTATTATTATTTTTTTTAATGCGAGGAAGAAGGAACCAAAGGCCATGAGCCCGCAGTAACAGTTCCCTCCAAGAGAAAAACAAAATACAATATAGAGCCAAATTCAAGATCCGATCATTTTGAGATGCCTGGACACACTGCGTTTGAAAGACTGGAGATCATAGGCAGCAGGAAATACAGACAGAGGGAGACAGTTCCAGAGCTGACCTGTTGCATAAATGAAAGACTGGGAGTAACGGTTAACTCTTGCATTAGAGAGTTGGACAGAAAAAGGATGAGAGTTTGCTGCTAGACGGGTGCTACGCGCCCGTCGTAGAGGTGGAGAAATGCAAGCAGACAGTTCAGAGGAGCAGTGACTATTAAAGTAGCGATAGAAAAGAGATAAAGATGGAACAGTGCGGCGAAGAGACAGAGGTTGAAGGGAGTCAGTAAGAGGAGGAGAGTTAATGAGACGAAAAGCCTTTGACTCCACCCTATTGAGAAGAGCTGTATGTGGGGAGCCTCCCCACACATGAGAGTTGTACTCCACACAGGGGCGGATAAAACCCCTGTAAAGAGTCAACAATTGTGCAGGGGTAAAGAAAGAGTGGAGTCGGCTTAGCACACCCAATCTCTTGGAAGCAGATTTTACAAGAGATGTAATATGATCTTTCCAAAATAAGTCCCGAGTAAATGAAACCCCAAGCATGTTCAAGGATGATGCAGGATTAAGCTGAATATTATTAAACATTAGTGGGTATACCTGTGGAAGATTTTGTCGGGTTGATAGGTGCAAGAACTGAGTCTTAGATGCATTAAAGACAACCATATTATTTTTACCCCAGTCAGAGATACGAGCCAAATCAGACATTAGGTGTGCCCCAGCCTCATCCCTTGCTTGTTGAAGTAACTGTTGAGATGGGCGTTGCGGGAACCGAATGGAAAGGTGAAGGGTGGAGTCGTCAGCGTATGAGTGGATAGGGTTAGATGTACAGCTTAGAAGATCATTGATGAATAAAAGGAAGAGAGTTGGTGATAAGACAGAGCCCTGAGGAACACCACTGTTGATAGGTCTAGGAGAAGAACGATGGCCGTCTACAACAGCGGCTATAGAACGACCAGAAAGGAAGCTAGCGATGAAGGCACAGATAGAAGGATAGAAACCGTAGGAGGGCAGTTTGGAAATTAAAGATTTATGCCAGACTCGATCGAAAGCCTTTGAGATGTCAAGTGCAATGGCAAAGCTTTCGCCAAAGTCCCGAAAGGAGGATGACCAGGAGTCTGAAAGGTAGGTGAGAAGATCGCCAGTGGAGCGTCCCTGACGGAACCCATACTGACGATCGGAAAGAAGGTTGTGATAGGAAAGATGCCTTAAAATTTTTCTATTAAGAATTGACTCGAAAACTTTTGAAATACAGGACGTTAAAGCAATTGGACGATAGTTGGAGGGTTGGGAGTGGTCACCCTTCTTTGGGGCTGGCTGAATGAGAGCAAACTTCCAGCAAGAAGGAAAGGTACAAGTTGACAGACAAAGGCGAAAGAGTTTGCCTAGGCAGGGTGTAAGCACAGAAGCACAGTTCTTGAGAACAACAGGAGGGACCCCATCAGGCCCATATGCCTTGTTAGTACTGAGGCCAGTGATGGCAGAAAATACATCAACTGAAGAAATTTTAATGTCAGCCATGAGGAAGTCAGAGGAGGGAAGTGATGGAGGAACAGCACCGGAATCGTCTAAGGTAGAATTGGAGGAGAAAGTTTGTGCGAAGAGATCTGCTTTATCAGTAGAAGAAATAGCTACAGAACCATCAGAGTAGAAAAGAGGAGGGAAGGATGATGAAGTAAAGTTGTTAGAAAGATTTTTGGCAAGATGCCAGAAGGAGCGGGAAGAATTCGAGTTGGAGAGTTGAGAGCAGTTAGTATGGATGAAATTATTTTTAGTAGAGCGAAGAACAGACTTAGCACGATTCCGGGCAGAAACGTAAAGATGATGTGATTCAGGGGTGGGTTGGCTCCGGTACCTTTTGTAGGCCCTCTCCTTGTTGCGGACAGCATTAGAACAAGCGTGATTAAACGAAGGCTTTCTTGCATTAGTCAAAGGATATGAGAAAGGAATGTATGCTTCCATGCCCAAGAGAATAACCTCCGTAATGCGCAAGGCACACTCAGATGGCTCACGGCCATGGAAGCAATAATCATTCCAGGGAAAATCAAAGAAGTACTGCCTGAGGGCCTCCCAGTCCGCGGCTCCAAAATGCCACAGACGACGTTTCACTGGAGGGTCCTCAGGCCGTACCGGAGTGATAGGACAGGTTAAGGTAATAAGGTTGTGATTGGAGGAGCCCAACGGAGAGAAAAGATTAACAGAGTAAGCAGAAGGATTAGTTGTGAGGAAGAGGTCAAGAATGTTGGAGCTCTCTCCAAGGCGGTCAGGGATATGGGTAGGGTGCTGTACAAGCTGCTCTAGGTCATTAAGGATAGAAAAGATGTAGGCTTGTGGTAGGTCTCCATATTATAATTGCAAATCATACTAGATAGATAGATAAATAGATAGATAGAGAGACAGATAGAAGCAGGAAGTCAAATGATGAGAAGGTGTTGTGTCTGCGAGAATCGAGCAATGCTAAACATGCTTACACTGAGGAAAGCTGACGACAGCGGCCAGTAAGGAGATGATGCAGTTAGCTGTCAGCAGTCCTCTCGTGAACAAACACCCACGAGGAACACATGTGACACACCCCTGATATACCAGAATTTAGGAAAGAGAGCTCAGACCTAGATTAGCCACCGAACAGGCTAGAGAGAAGGAGACGAGCGACCCTAGAGAGAGGTCGAGACGGAGATTAGCCTTAGAACAGGGAGAGAGAGAGAGATAGCGAGACAGGGAGGTAGCTACCCAGGACTTATACTATTATACCTGTTTAATATTTCCAAGACAAATAAAAATAGTCCCATACTATTCTTTACCTCTCCCGTCACTACATGACATCTGGTGGGGAAACTACTACAAGATATAAAAGCCGCTCGACCACAAGTCTAAAATATACTTCTCTACAAGTAATTACAAAGTCTTTATGACATTTGGTAGCAGCGAACGTATACGAACCTCGTCTACGAATCAACATTAAACTCCTACAAAATATCAAGATTGAAAAGAACTAAAAATATAAGATCCTGACAGTATTCTCTCCATCATGCCCCCTCCGTCTCCCAGATCATTACGCTGATGCAGAGGTCAAGAGATCACTCGACGCCTTGCAAGTAGCTTAACGACAAACCAGCAAATCTGCGGACATCGTCTCCGAATTGAAAGCAAATTTCTACAAAAGCAACCGAGACTACAAGATTAGCTTCAGTTCTACATTGAATCCTACAAAATACAGCCTACAGTGCAAATAGTCTACGAGTCTACGACGAATCAGCGAACTACAACCATCTACAATCAACTACAATTAACAACTCTACGTCGTCTGTATAATCTTCTACACGCACCTACAAGAAGCGGCAGTCTTCATCCCACAACGAATAAATCACTAGAGAAAAGGACCGAGAAAACTTCCACATAGAATAAAGGGAACAAACAAACGAAGAGTGAGACACGACTCATAACTCATCTTACTCACTCGTCTTCACTCAAGTTACTCATCGCTACTCATTCACTCACCACAGCTACCAGTGTGGGAAGTTGAGGTCATCATGCGTGCTTGCTGAACAGACGCCACGTCAGTCAACACACCACCTGCACCACCACTCACCACGGTAAAAATTAGTGAGTTACATAGTTACTTCATTCATACAATACACAGTGATAGACAATAAGCTTCTGCACAAACATATAAAACGTGTTGTATAGTTACAACTTAAATTCATATACCTACTTCAGTTATCTTCATAACTCAATCACTAAATAATCACCAACAATAAATATTCTACACTGTATATATTCATTCATTTATTATAACATTTATTTACTACCAACGAGTGTTACCATTTATACCTACATAAAATACGTGTTTCATACATACAACTATACATCATTACATCTACAAGTGATAAAGAAAATATACAATCACAGTTACTCAGTGAGCAATTAAAAGAACTGTATTAAACATTTATTAATTAAAACTACCTAGGGAAACATATAAATTAAGTTACAAGGTAAACTAGAGAAAAGAAAAAATGGCCAACACAAATGCCGTTAGCAAGAGTGAACATCTTCAACACAATCGTGAAGACAACGATTTCCACACAGTGCTGACACACATATTACTCACGATAGGTACAGGTGAACAAGTCAGTGTGTATAGTTAATACTGTATATATGTATATATATTTTTTTATATAAAATAACAAAATATGGGACTATATAATATCATTTTATAATCTCTGTGCAATATAAACTAAACTTTAAAAAAGTATCTCAAGGAAATTAGCCAGCAATTAGGTAACCATGAACAACATGGAAAAAAGTGTACACAAGCAAAGAAAAACAAACTATAGAAAATCAATACATACAAAAAAGAAAGAAAGAAAAGTAAGAAAGAAAAAAAGAGAAATAGAGTAAGATCACATAACAAACAAATGAAAATAAGTGTAAATGTTACTACATAAGTCAAAATACCACGTAAACTACAAACAAAAAAGCAAATTGTTGTCTCCACATACAAGTGGCACGACACATCATCACTATCATCGACCGCAGCATATGTTAGGACTGCAGTTATTACAATTATGTTACTCCATATTATAATTATGTAACTACAAACGATAGGTAACAATTATGTAACGACAAACGATTGCATTATGTTACACTAACTACAATTATGTACCTACAAACGATATGTAACAATTATGTAACGACAAACGATTGCATTATGTTACACTTTGCCAATTATGTAACAGTTGCATTAACAAGATGTAACTTTTATGTAACTTTAACAACAATTATGTACCTACAAACGATATGTAACAATTATGTAACGACAAAACAGTTGCATTAACAAGATGTAACTTTTATGTAACTTTAACTACAATTATGTAACTACAAACAATATGTACCATTATGTAACAGTTACATTAACAAGATGTAACTTTTATGTAACTTTAACTACAATTATAAGGCCAAGACACTTATAACAGTTGCATTAACAAAATGTAACTACAATTATAAGGCCAACACAATTATGCATTAACACAGTATTGTGTAACAATTCATAAAATATTACAATTATGTATTACCACAATGTTAGTACAATATTATACGTCACACAACTATAGCACAATTCTGTATTACCAGTATCATCATACAAGTTAGGTGAAGTATTAGACATTACTAAAGTGATAACTCTATGTAATGTATAACCTAGCAGTATTACCATTGCACAATTATATGCGTAATATTATTGAATAATCACTATTTACTATGAATAATATATGTATACAATATTCATACAATTATGTTACTTTACAATATTATGTATTTCACTTAATTAGCTTATAAGTTCATTATAATGTATATATAATATGTATTAATATGTTATGACTATTAAATGTCGATGGTACGCCATTTTTGCGCGGCTGAGCAATGTGGTAGGTCTCCATATTATAATTGCAAATCATACTAGATAGATAGATAAATAGATAGATAGAGAGACAGATAGAAGCAGGAAGTCAAATGATGAGAAGGTGTTGTGTTCATGAGAATCGAGCAATGCTAAACATGCTTACACTGAGGAAAGCTGACGACAGCGGCCAGTAAGGAGATGATGCAGTTAGCTGTCAGCAGTCCTCTCGTGAACAAACACCCACGAGGAACACATGTGACACACCCCTGCTATACCAGAATTTAGGAAAGAGAGCTCAGACCTAGATTAGCCACCGAACAGGCTAGAGAGAAGGAGACGAGCGACCCTAGAGAGAGGTCGAGACGGAGATTAGCCTTAGAACAGGGAGAGAGAGAGAGATAGCGAGACAGGGAGGTAGCTACCCAGGACTTATACTATTATACCTGTTTAATATTTCCAAGACAAATAAAAATAGTCCCATACTATTCTTTACCTCTCCCGTCACTACATGACATCAGGTGGGGAAACTACTACAAGATATAAAAGCCGCTCGACCACAAGTCTAAAATATACTTCTCTACAAGTAACTACAAAGTCTTTATGACAGGCTTGTTCACCAGGTGGATCCGTGAAAGGAGAGGAGAGCCCAAGGTGGTGGTGAACATTGAAATCTCCAAGAATGGAGATTTCAGAGAAAGGAGAAATGGATAGAATGTGTTCCATCGTAGAAGTAAGATAGTCGAAGAGTTTTTGATAGTCAGTAGAATTAGGGGATAAGTAAACAGCACAGATATATTTAGTCAGAGAATGACAGGAAAGCCGAAGCCAGAGTGTGGAGAATTCAGAAGAATCAAGTTCAGGAGCACGAGAGCAAGATAAGTCGTTGCATATATATACACAACAGCCACCTTTGGCTTTGAAATGAGTATAGAGAAAGTAGGAGGATACAGAAAAGGGTTTGCTGTCAGTTGCCTCAGACAGCTGAGTCTCCGTTAGAAAAAGAAGGTGAGGTTTAGAGGAGGAGAGGTGGTGCTCAACAGAGCGAAAGTTAGATGAAAGGCCGCGAATGTTGCAGAAATGAAGAAGAAGAGAGTCAGACCGTGGTTCTAGGCACCTTGAGTCGTCACCGGGAGACGGGCAGATGGTGGGGGCATTTATGGTCCTTCCCCTTGGGGACTCCGAGGCTTGATAAGACGACGCCATTTTGGTAAATTTTAGTTGGGTTATTAATAATTCTGACAGCAATTTTGGATTTTGTCCAGTTACTTTAGTGCAGCCTCTCCATATCCGTTCCATAAGGGTGAGCAATTTTCTAGCTGAGAGTGCACATGACTCTTGTAAATTATAGCAAACTGCTCGTCAGTGGAGAAGTTACGGACTTTGTTCAATAATTCATGTTTCTTTGAAGCTATTTTAGCAAGTTATCAAACATGAGAGGTCCACCTGAGGGTATTGCTAAGTGAAACACCGAGAATTTCAGTACTATTAGGGATAGGAATATTTATAGCAGTGAAGGTAATACAGGTATAGGAATGAGGCAATACTGTATGTCTATTAGTAAACTGTATATATTTGGCTCTACCAGCATTAAATGGGGTAATGTTATTTTTGCCCTGTTCAGTGATCTTAGATAAGTCTTGGTGGAAATTGCTGTAATGAGTTGTGAGTTAGAAATACTGAACTTTGTGAATGGATGTTTAAGTGTGAATGAACTGTGAAGTGTTGAATCATCTGCTTATGAATGGATGGGATTATGGGTGACGGAAAAGAGATCATTAATACTATTTAGGAATAGGGTTGGAGCCAGAACAGATCCTCGTGGCATGCCGGAATTTGTCGTGTGGAAATTGGAAGATATATCATCAACTTTAACTCTTATCTTTCTGTCGCTGAAGTATGAAGAAATCAGGGAAACGAAAGACGTTAGGCCATAGCAAGGGAGTTTGGATAGCAGGGAAAGGTGCCACATTCTGTCAAAATCTTTCTAAATATCAAGGGCTATTGCACGAGTTTCTCCATTTTGGTCAATAGACTGATGGATGGTAGGAGTCAGGAGACTCAGTATATCAACAGTGGATCTTTCGTGGCGAAAATTATACTGTCTATTACTAATTAAGTTGTTTGATTCAAGATGTTTAACTATGTGCTTATTAATTACAATATCAAATCTTAATACAAATAGGCTGTAGTTACCTTGCTTCATGATGAAGAAAGGCCCATAAAAAAAGGATTAGTTTTGGCTTATCCTCGGGTTTAATGCCGTCACCTCTCTGCAGATGATGGAAATCTGCAAAGTTTTTCACTTTAATAAATTAAGTGACCCGATGCTAGTTAATAATTTGAATATTGCCATGTCACTGTTACACTGCTTAGCAGTTAGGAAAAGTTTGCTAGATTTGGGATGTGTGGCATATCCATCATCGTTTTGGAGGCTCTTGGAAGTAGTGCTAAATTCGTGGATCTCCCAAACGTCAGGAGATAAAATTCCTACCTAAAGGACCCAGCCCAACCTTGACGCCATGTAACTGTGAGTCATATCCTCCGATTTATCAGTTATTTCCTCATGATATAAAAAGCCTGCAGAGACGCAACAAAGCAGTTCTTACTTTTAAGTCTTTATGTTTTGGAGTTGTGCACGTGCGGGAGGTGGCGATATTCTGACAGAGACTTCGTTGCGGGGACCACATACACATAACACTCAGTATATTTTCTCCTCGTAAATTTTCTTTTAATTAGGAAAGGGAAACATGTAAAAGATTATTTAATGAAAAAGCCACTTAAATGTGTTCAATTTGCAAAGTATTTAGCTGTATGAAGAATTTATATCAAATTTCACATGGAAATAACTATAAAATCAGCTGTTTTATATTTCATGGAGGTATAGATAATCCTCAGTCACTATGTTGACTCTTTCTTACTGAGGCAACTGAAGGAGAAAATACTGTATGTTTATCGTTCATATTATTATTCATTCTGTCGCTAAGCATCCAGTTCTAAACTAATGCCATGAAACTTGAACTTAATATCCAGTGGTTCAGTGATGACGTCAAAAGAGGACTCCAACATTCCCCACACGTTGTTCGTATTACAATAATAATAATAATAACAACAACAATAATAATAATCCATCCTGAGTGGCACTACGTGAGCAATAAACCCCAGCCATATCTTGGATATAAACCTTCACCGACTTGATCCGATTGGAGCTTCTTATAACCCACTAAACAACCAGGCGCCAAAATCTGGTTATATGGTTACCACCCAGCATAGTAAATGGTTTCCTGGTGTACAGGAAACTATTTGGCTTGTCACTCAGTGTAGAGTCACCCACAGGCAGAAGGAAGAGGAAAGAATGAAGGAGAGAAAGACAGAAGGAGTGTAAAGTCACCCGTAGGCAGAAGAAAGAGGAAGAAATGAAGGAAAGAAAGACAGAAGAGGATGGATGGAAAGAAGGATGGAGGAGAGGAAATGGCAAACACCCGAGAGGAGCACTACATCGAGTGAGTGGATGGTAAGCGCCCCATCTACCACATTTTAATAATAATAATAGTAATAATAATAATAATAATAATAATAATAATAATAATAATAACAATATTATTATTATTATTATTATTATTATTATTATTATTATTAGTTAGTGCTTGGGTTGGCTAGATAATGATAACAGTTTTGAGGCATGGACAAACTTATATCTACATATTAGTAGTATTACACGTATAAAAATGCATTTTTATATAATGTATGAAAATAGAGGGACTGGTAAAGTGCCAAAACCGCAAACACGAGGCAGAGACGCTAAAGGATCATATAGTCCAATCCTTACATTTTTATCGCATACTTTCCTTCACTGTAACGTCGAATAATACCTACACCATTATTATGGCATTGTTCTTCCTGGATATATTTATGTTTTTATAAAATTTTACCTCACACTGGGACTTACCTCCTCAGCCTTGTTCGTAAGGTTTCTGGCACTGTACCCAGTCCCATATCTTCATAAATTTTGTAAAGTATTTTTATACTTGTTTCACTGACTTTAAAAAAGGTTCGATTAAAATGTTACAAGGGTTTTGTCACTTGTTCATCTCAGAAGGACATGTTATTAGGGAAAGGGTTATTGAAAGCTTCTCACTAACCACATCCTCTAGTACTCGACGAACGATTTTTCTGGAGATGAATGCAATAATCTGGAACTGGAAACATCAAGAAGCTCTTACATGCACTAATAAGCAGTCCAAAACAAAATATTTGACTTCGCCCTGAGACCAGGACCACTGACTGCTTGTTCTCCATTTTTAAATACTTCATCCTTGTGTGCTCTGTTACCCCTCTACGAAGATTGTTCCATGATCGAATTTAATGACCTGGACCATTAGCTAATTGTTCCCAAAGCGGCCACTTCATCTCAGGTAGATTAAATAGTTCCAATATATTTGATCCAACACAAATAAAACGTTTCTGAGTTAAAGGGACTGGTCTATGACCTTGTCCTGTGATTCTTTGACCTTTACATTTATCCGATTGATCTCAGTTTAAATCACTGCAAGCTTTCCTTACCCTTAGTCCTTCACCACGTCTGATCAAAATCGAATAAAAAATGTAAAATTTGACCTTTACTTGACCAATGACGAGTGACTTTTTAATCACTTTCTGTCACATATCATACCCAGTGGAGAATGCAAACCCTTCGTAAGAATATATATATATATATATATATATATATATATATATATATATATATATATATATATATATATATATAATGTTGCCTTAGAGAAATCGAATTTATTGTCGAAAATATTGTAATGTATAAGTGATTTATTTTAGTTACAGTGAGTCTTGTTTTGGGTACAGAATAACTTGAGGTTCACAACAACTAACAAAGATTTTTAACACCTATGTGTCTGTGAATTGTTTGTTAAGAGTAATGGGTGGGCTTCGAGTCATTCCTACATCTGGTATCAGGCGGTACTTCGATATGATGTTTATATACGGATTGGTGAAACTCAGGATGCAGTAAACGTCAACACCCCAAACCAAACTCCTTACACTAACACACCTCACAAGAATCATACACACTTCACATTGCCACATTTTACACTGCTAAAGATCTCTGTCTGTCTGTCTGTCTGTCTCTCTCTCTCTCTCTCTCTCTCTCTCTCTCTCTCTCTCTCTCTCTCTCTCTCCTCACACAAACACAAACACACACACACACACACACACACACACACACACACACACACACACACACACACACACACGCACCTCACAGTAACACGTCATAGCATCACATCACACATTGTCATACCAAGCACTGTCACAGGACATACTGGCACGCTTTCTTCATACCTCACATTGCTTCACTTCACACTGTCATATTGTCTCACTGCCTCAGCTAACACTGCCATATCTCACAGTTGCACTGCAGTAACTCACACTGCTACACTTCACATTGCCATATTATCTCAGTCACAGAGCACACGTCCATAACTCACACTCACACTGTTACGCTTCGAACCGTCATCTCATTGTCAAACCACACTGCCGTACCTTACACTCACACCGCTACACTTCACACTGCTCGCTTTAAACTGCAAATTTACCACACAGTCACACCTAAATTGCTATATTTACGAGCACACTGCTACACCTCACATTGCCTTACCTCAAGGTCACATTGGTACCCCTTTCAGCCTCGTGCTGTTCATATTTTTTTAATACCTCAAGCAGCATATTTCAAGCTGTGTAATTAGCTTGTTTGAACTCAGGTATTACAAACTTCACATGCTCCTGTTCCGGCACGCAAGATATTCAATTCTCCTCCCAGTTTTATGATGTTGTACACCCACTGTCGGTATTTATTTATTTTTTTACTGACACCATACAACGCGATTCAGAATGCGGTACGAATTCAAGATGGAAACGGGGAATTTGTAATATCTCCTCCTCAGCGATATAGCTTCCTTATCAAATATTTAGTCTTCTTTTTACATGATGATAACAAACACTTAAGTAACATAATAAAGGAGTATCAGCCTAGAATATCTATAATAAATCCCTTAGAAGAAGTTGCTGTGAAATCTCTTGTGCCACATAAAATAAGGCCTTACCAAATGCTAGAGCAATGATTAGAGGCCGGACAGTGATCCTGGAAGGGCGTGAAAAGTTTTGTTCCTTGGTGCTCGCTGCTGGGAAGGAGTATGCATTTCGTTACTATGTCTGCGACTGGGAATAGACTAGACAACTTGATTCCACCTCGCCACTTCGGTGCTAATGCCTGCCATTCATACTGGCTACACGATTTAGCAGTCTTAATCCGGACTTGTGTGATGGTATTATCAGATGGGTGGCAGTACAGAGGAACTTTTGCCTAGCAATGAACAGTATAAGCCACAACTACCTAACAGGGCATGAAACACGCGCAGAATATGTTGAACAACACGAGGCACACACTAATCGAGTTTAGAGTTCCGTGATGTTTCGCCTGTTTAAATTAATTTCAGACAAATCTGCGAAGATCGTTGTGTTAAAATGTGTGTAATTAGCTGATTTGTTTAATGTTTCGTGTGATTATGAGGCCTTCAGGTCCCTGTGTTTAATAAAAATTTGTCACTTAAACACGTATTTTTCTTTCAGTTCCTCTCTGGTTCTCCCTTCATTTCCTCTCTCTCTCTCTCTTCATTCCCGAGGGATACTGACAAGTCCGTGAGATACTAGTTTTTTCGTAACACAATAAACACCTGGTGAATCACAAGCTTTTCTAAGAATGCAAGATACTACCACTGCAACTGACGTATCGTGCATCTCCCTCTCTCTCTCTCTCTCTCTCTCTCTCTCCTTGTCAGTCTGCCATAATTAAACCAGAAACAATACCTTTGAAAATATATTCACTATCATTCCTATCTGCAACTGGGCCTACCGAAGCAGCACTGTTTTTTGCTTCTGTCTTCTTTTCGTATTGTCTTTTCTGTTCGGTTCGCTTCTGCACTGAACCGTTTTGAAATTTCCCAAACAACAGCGTATTCGGAGTGAAAATTACTCAACGATATTTTACATGACGTTTCACAGTGTCATTTTTCTCCTATCTCATACCCCCCCCCCACCTTTGTCTCACCATTCTTTTTTGTATCCTCCCCCCCCCCTCCATATGTTTTCTTTTCCTACCTATTTACATATCTCTTCTTCCTCCCCCTAATCCTCGTCCTCTGCGCCTCTTTTCTTCCACATATATCTTCACAGTTCTTCTCCCTCTCCTTCTAATCATTTTCATCCTTTTTTTACTTCCCCTCTGCCTTGCTTCGTCAAATCTCTCATATCCCTATCCATTCTTACCTTTTCACCTTCTCTTCTTTGTATTCTTAACTTTTCACCTTCTCTTCTTTGTATTCTTTCCCCTCCTCTTATTTAGTTCTATTATTAAATATGTGGAGAAAAAAGTGCACAGTATTTTATTACTGTCGTAGCCGAATAGCCAAGTAAAAGCAAGGAGATCCGTGTGTTTATGTCATAATTGTCTCCCTTCCTTCTTTTCATTCGAAAATTTTAACTCAAGTTTTCCATTCCGTTATCCATGTCTTTTCTTTCCCTTTTATTTCTTCTACTTCTTCTTCTTCTTCTTTTCTGTATGTATATACTAATACGGTCTCTCTCTCGCTCTCTCTCTCTCTCTCTACATAAGCATATGCATCACAGACTAGCACGCCTTGGCATGGGGGAGGTTACTCATGCATGCATCATTGTGTCAGATACTGATGAAAGTTGCCACCTTATCTTTTATATTTCGTCAAATTAGGATCATAATAATTGGACTAAAACATGTTACTGTATATTTAAATAAGAGTTGAGCTCACTTGTCAACAATAAAAATAGTTACATATATTGTTATTATCAACAAAAGAGCCGTCTATCCTGAGTTTAACTTATGAATATTTGCCTTGTAACAGAAGGCAGTGGTTCACTGGTGTCTGACCTGATACAGGATCAGTACAAGAAGAGTACAGGCCAAGCAGACCTGATGTATCTGTACAATTCACTTCAGTCGCATTCTCTATCTTCTTTTTTACACTATTTATTTTTAAAAATTTGATTTAAATTATGACTTTTTCTCTCTGATATAAATCGATTTATAAAACGTGATATAAATCAACTGAATTAAATTAAAAGAAACTTATATTTTATTTTTTTAAATTTTTGTTTCTGATATTATTATTCTTTATTTTACCGAGCAACAGTAAATGTACAAATATGATCATCAATATGAAGTGCCGATACATAAATACTGTAGAAATACTATCTACATATATCAGTTTGCATTTATAACAGTGGTAGTGCACTACTTACCCAAAAAATCTTCTACAGGTGTACCCACTAGATGTTTAATAATATTCAGCTTAATCCTGCATCATCCTTGAACATGCTTGGGGTTTCATTTACTCGGGACTTGTCTTGGAAAGATCATATTACATCTCTTGTAAAATCTGCCTCCAAGAGATTATGTGTGCAAAGCCGACTCTGTTCCTTCTTTACCCCTGCACAATTGTTGACTCTGTACACGGGTTTTATCCGCCCCTGTGTGGAGTACAACTCTCATGTGTGGGGAGGTTCCCCACATACAGCTCTTCTCAATAGGGTGAAGTCAAAGGCTTTTCGTCTCATTAACTCTCCTCCTCTTACTGACTCCCTTCAACCACTGTCTCTTTGCCGCACTGTTGCATCTGTATGACTTTTCTATCGCTACTTCAATGGTCACTGCTCCTCTGAACTGTCTGTATGCATTCCTCCACCTCTACGATGGGCACGTAGCACCCGTCTAGCAGCAAACTCTCATCCCTTTTCTGTCCAACTCTCTAATGCAAGAGTTAACCGTTACTCCCAGTCCTTCATTTATGCAACAGGTCAACTCTTGAACTGTCTCCCTCTGTATTTCCTGCTTCCTGTGATCCCCAGTCTTTCAAATGCAGTGTGTCCAGGCATCTCGAAATGATGGGATCTTGAATTTGGCTCATCTTGTATATTGTTTTTCTCTTGCAGGGAACGGTTATCGCCGGCTCGTGGCCATTAGTTCCTTATTCCTCACATTAAAAAAAAAAAAAAAAACGAGTATACTGGTATTGGTACTATGCTTTGACAGAAGTAGTGGCGGCGGTAGTATCACTCCTTCAGTTGGAAGTGCCCACACTATACATACATATATGCATACTGTACATACATATATACATGCACACACACACACACACACACACACACACACACACACACACACACACACACACACACACATTTGTCTATTTATCTATCTATCTATCTAGATAGATAGATAGAGTGAGTGAGTGAGAAATGATGAAGTGCGAAGGAGAACTGGAGTTGTTGTGCAGGAGATGGCTGATCGAGTTGAGCAGAGGGTATTGAGATAGTTTGGGCATATGGAGAGAATGGATAATGAGCGATTGGTAAAAAAGATAACTAGACCTGATGTGAGAGGTGTAAGGCTGAGAGGGAGACCACGAATAGGATGGATAGACAATGTAAAGAGACTGCACTGCTCAGTTGACCCTCGTGCGGTGTGGTGTGGTTAGGATCTGTCCCTTCTCCCCTTTGGGGCTAAGATGCGAATGAATGTGTTTGAATGGATGAGTAAATGGGGAGTGTGTCGTCCTGTTTCAGCTACCTATCTTTCCTTGGGGGAAGCAGCCTATATATATATATATATTTGGGAGAGCCTCGGAGAGCACAATACCTGCCCAGGGCCCCAACCAAATGGGCAGATTGGTATAGTCATGTAGAATGTGAGAAATGTGGATGAGGAGAGCAAGAGGATGGAAGTGGTGAATGTGTTCAAGGGTGCAAGATATGCTGTGACGGCACTGTGTGGAACAAAGATGAAAGGGTGTGGAGTGGAGGATTGGGAGCATGTGAAATGTGTAAGACCGGGCATGAATGGGCGAGGAACATACAAGGAAGGAGTTGCTTTGTTGATGAATAAGGTGTGGCAGAGTGGAATTAAAGATCACAAAGGTGTCAGCTCGAAATATTTTTCAGGTTCAAGTTTGAGAAAGTGAAAGCGACTGTGACTGTAGAGTATGTACCGTGTGATGACAGGAGTGAGAAAGAAAGGCAGGTTTTGGGATGAGCTCGATTATGCAGTGGGAGAAATGTCCTGGAGCCATAAAGTGATCATAATGGGCGATATGAATGGAAGAGTTGGCATTGGTCCTAAGAATGTCGTAATTGGTTGTAATGGAGTACGAGGAGAAAATGATAATGGGAAGCGACTGAAGGATATGTCTCAGAAGGTTGTGCATTTGCAACTCTTATTTCAAACATACAGATGCACATAAATATACATGGTATAGAGCGAACGGGGATCGTGCTGAACGGAGCCTGATTGATTACGTGCTCATATATAGGTCGATGCTGGGAATGTTGCTGATACGAGGGCCGTGAGAGGAAGATGTGGAGGTTTGTCAGATCATACGATTGTGGTATGCAAGATCAAGTTGAGAGGAGTGAGGCGGACCAGGAGAGAGAGGAGCAGTCAGGGAGAAAGGCTGAAAGTCGAGAAGTTGAGGATAAAAGAAAAGACAGATAAATACAGGACCAAAGTAGGGGAGGAGTTAGAATTAGTGAATTGGCATGAAATGGATCTGGACAGCCTGTAGAATGCATAAAGGGATTGATTAGTTAGGAATGCTAAAGCAGTGTGTTGTGCTGCAAGAGTAACGACAAAGAAGAATGGCACGGCATGGTGGGATGAAGAGGCTAAGAGAGCAGTGGAGGAAAAGAGGAAGAAGTGGCTAGAGTGGTTACAGGACATGGGTTCAGTTGAAATAAGAACTAAATATCCTGTGAGCAGGAGGCACGTAAAGAGACTAGAGGAAAAAGAAAGGGGTAAGTGATGATCTAGGGAAAAAAATGAATTACTCTGAAAATAGAAGTTATTCTGGAAAGAGGTGCGGAAATTTAAAGTGACAGTGGGAAGAAATGTGAAGGTGTGAAAGATGTAAGTGGTAGATTTAGTAAGGACCAGATGGAAAGAATATTTTGAAAGCCTGATGAATGGGAATAGAGAACGCAGAGTCGCTGTCAAGTTGATTAGTTTTGGTGATGTGCAGAGAAGGAAAGCAGTGCCAGGAGATGTGAAATTCTTAAAGAGCAACTCTGTAATGCGGATGAAAAATTGGAAAGCAGCTGGGGTTGATGAGGTGTATGCAGAAATAATTAAGGCTAGTGGACAGAGCGCAATGAAGTACTTGTTGGAGATATGTAAAAAAAAGGCATGGATGAGTGAAACTGTGCCAGCAGAGTAGAAAAAAGGCTGTGATTGTACCCCTGTACAAGAAAAAAAAAGTGAGCTAACTGAGTGCAAGAAATATCGTGGCATAAGTATATTGAGTGCTGCAGGGAAGGTATATGGAAAAATTATTATAAAGAAAGTAAGAGAGATATCAGCAATCCTAGTGAGTGATGAACAGAATGGCTTTAGGAGTGGTAGTGGATGTGTGGATCAAATATTTGCAGTGAGACAGATAATGAAGAAGGCTTGTGAGAAGGACCATAAGTTGTTCATGGCATTCGTGGATCTGGAAAAAGTAAACGACAGAGTAGATAAACGAGGGTTGTGGAAGGTTTTACGTATACACGGTGTATATGAGAAGCTGCTGGGTGCCGTCAAAAGTTTTTATAGTGGTAGTGAAGCAAGCGTAAGGGTTAATGGGCATTAGAGTGAATGGTTCACGATGGTGTGAGTGTGCGACAAGGTTGTGTGGTGTCCCTATGGTTGTTCAGTATAGATATGGATGTGGATGGGGTGATGAGATAAGTAAAAGCAAGAGTAATGAAAGGAGGGTTGGCATTGGTAATGAATGGTGATGGATGGAATATCGCAAACTTGTTGTATAATGATGACTCTGTACTACTTGCAATTACCGCACAAGAACTTGGTAGACTAGTACATCTTTTGCTAATGTCTCTGAGTGTCGTGCCTTGAGAGTAAATGTAGAAAAGAGTAAAGTGATTGTAATCAAGAGAGAAGGTGACTCTCAGTGCGATGTTACAGTGAATGGAGAGACACTGGAATTGGTGAGAGAGTTCAAATACCTGGATACAGTGGTAGAAAACAGAAGAAAATGTGCAACAGAAGTGGAAAGTAGAGTGACATAAGGAAGGAAAGTACCTGGTGCAATGAAGCCCTTAATAATAAACAGAGGCTTGAGTGTTGCAGCTGCACGAGGCTTACGAAAGGAGTGTTAGTGCCAGCTTTAAGATAAGGATGTGAGACTATGATGTGGCATGAAAATGAAAAGTCAAGAGTAAGAGCAGTGGATATGGGACTGCTGAGGAATGTATGTGGAGTACAGAGAGTGGATAGGATACGAAATAATGTGATTCGTAAAAGACGTGAAGTGAGAGAGTCTATGGACACCAGAATCGAGGAGAGTGTACTGAGATGGTATGGTCATGCGGAGAGAATGGATGACAATAGAGTGGTGACAAAGGTATATCTGAACGAATTTGAAGGAAGAAGGAGGTGAGGTAGACCATGGAGAAGGTGGAAGGATATGGTGGATGAGTGAGTGAGGAAGAGAGATATGGATATCGGTCAGGCTAGGGGTCTGACAAGAGATCGAGCTGGCTGGATTAATGTTGGGAGAAGAAGTGCATGATCAGGCATTAGGGCACCCCCATGTGGCGGGGGGGGGGGGCACAATCTGGCTGCACTATGGGGTGGTACTACTACTCTGCGGCCAGGTTGTGTTAGGAACAATACTGCCACCGTATTCCCTGTGTGTCGTAAAAGGCGACTTAAAAGGGCGGGGTGAGGGACTAGGGACCCCCCTCCTCTGTTTTTTCTTCGTTCCTAAAAAGAGACAGGCCAGAGAAAGGGATGGGGGACTGAGTTCTCCCAGTACCCTGAAGATTGGGTCTATGAATGTGCATGGATGTAGTACGATTGAGGCTAAAAGGGGGGAGATTGGAACAATGTTTGTGAGAAGAAAGTTGTATGTGTTGGCTTTGAGTGAAACGAAAATGAAAGGGAAGCGTAAGTCTACTGTATGTTTGGAAGTGTGAATAGAGGATTGTCTGGTGTTGATAGAGGAAGGGCACGAGAAGGTGTGGCCTTGTTAGTGAATCGGGAAGTACAACAAAGTGTAACTGAATGGAAGGAGGTGTCATCGAGACTGATGTGGGTGAAAGCGAAATTTCAATGTGAGTTGTGGGTGTTTATGAGTGCATATGGGTCTGGGTAGTGAAAGGAATGAAGAAAAGAGGGAGTCTTTCTGGAATAATATTGATGAGTGTCTGCAGAGTTTTGGAGTGAATGTGAATGTGGTAATGATGGGAGATCTGAATGCTAGAGTGGGAAATGTATCAGTTGAAGGTGTAGTTGGTATGCATGGTGTGCCTGAAAGAAATGAAAATGGGGAGCGAATGATAGGGATATGCGTTGAGCGAGGGATGGTGATTGGAAATACCCTGTTTGAGAAGAAAGATATAAGTATACATGGGTGAGACAGGAGGGTGGAAGGGTTATTGACAGAGCATTGATGGACTATGTGGTTGTGTCCACGAATGTGATAGGAAGATTGTTGGATGAGAGAGTTCTGAGAGGGGAGGGTGGAGGTATGTCTGACCACTACCTAGTGGAGGGAAAGTTAAGAGTAGGTAATAGATGGGTGAGAGCTAGGAGGGTTAGGTGTGGCAGGGAGGTTTTGAGTGTGAGTGAGCTGGATAAAAGAGAGAAAATGATAGAGTATCAGGAGAAATTGAAAGATGAGTGGAACACAGTGAAAGATCGGGAAAATGGCAGTGTGGAGGAGGAATGGCAGTTGTTTAAGAGTGCTGTGGTGGGGCATGCAGAAGAGGTGTGTGGTGTGAGACGTGTGGGTGGTGGTGTAAGAAAAGGAAGTGAATGGTGGTGCGAGGAAGTAAGTATGGCTGTGGCTGATAAGAGATGTGCATATGAAGTGTGGCTGCAGAGGAAGGATGAGGTGTCATATAAGAGGTATAAGGAAAAGATGAATAGTGCGAGAAGGGCTGTGCGTGATGCTAAAGTGACAGCAAATGAGAGGTGGGGTAGGCGGCTGACTGAGAATTTCCAACAGAATAAGAAAAAGTTTTGGAACGAGGTGAAAAGGGTGCGAAAGGGAGAGTCTAGGAAGGAAGATAGAGTAAATGCAGAGGATGGAAGGATGTTAATTGAGATGGATGAAGTAAGGAAGAGATGGGCAGAGTATTTTGAAAGACTGTTAAATGTAGAGGGGGGAAAGGGTGGCTGAGATTGTGGCAGATGGAAGGGTGCAAGGAATAAATGTGTTGGGAGAGTTGAATGATTCTTTGATCACGATGGAGGAAGTGCAGGAGGCAGTAAAGGTGATGAGAAAAAGGGAAAGCTGCAGGTATGGATGGGTGTGCTGTGGAATGCCTGAAGGGTGGTGGAGTAACTATTGTTGACTGGTTAGCAACATTGTTGAGTGTGTGCTTTGTGAAAGGTATGATGCCAGTTGACTGGGCAAGTGCTTGTGTGGTCCCGTTGTATAAAGGTAAGGGTGATAAGTATGAATGTATTAGCTTTAGGGGTATAAGTCTGTCGAGTGTTGTAGGTAAGGTGTATGGTAGAGTGTTAATTAAGAGAGTAACAGAGGGTATAGAGGGAGTGATTGGTGATGAGCAGTGTGGCTTTAGGAGAGGGATGGGATGCATGGACCAGGTGTTTGCTGTGAGACAAGTTTGTGAAAAGTATTTAGCGAAAGGCAAGGATGTGTTTTGGGCATTCATGGATTTAGAGAAAGTGTATGATAAAATTGATAGGGAAGCTTTGTGGACTGTTTTAAGATTGTATGGACTTGATGGTAGGTTACTAAAAGGGGTGAAAAGTTTTTTTATGTAAATAGTAGAGCATGTGTAAGAGTGCGAAGTACTGTGAGTGATTGGTTTCCCATGAGAGTGGGGCTGCGGCTGAGATGTGTGATGTCACCTTGGTTGTTTAATATTTATATGGGTGGTGTTGTAAGGGAGGTGAATGCAAGAGTTTTAGGTGGAGGTCTGAGTTTGGTGAATGTTGATGGTAGAGAGTGGAATCTGAAGCAGCTGCTGTTTGCAGATGATACTGCACTGGTGGCTGATTCAGGAGAGACAGTTGGTATAGGAGTTTAAAGGGTGTGTGAAAGGAGGAAATTGAAAGTAAATGAGAATAAGAGTAAAGTGATGAAATGTACGAGGTTGGTAGATTGTAGGAGGATGAATATAGTTTTGAATGGTGAGTTGCTTGAGGAGGTAGAGTGTTTTAAGTATTTAGGGTCACATGTCCCTGTGGATGGAAGAATAGATGCAGAAGTGAAAATTAGAATGAATAAAATAGGAATGGTTCTAGGAGGAATGAAAAAAGTGTTTAGATGTCGTTTGCTTAGAATGCATGTAAAGAGAAGGCTGTATGAGGGTGTTGTGGTACCGACTGCGTTATATGAGGCTGAAACATGGAATATGCGTGTAGCAGAGAGGAAAAGTTTGAATGTAATGGAGATGAGGTGTCTGAGGAGTATGTGTGGAGTGACACGTTTGGATCGAGTGAGAAATGATGAAGTGCGAAGGAGAACTGGAGTTGTTCGGGAGATGGCTGATCGAGTTGAGCAGAGGGTGTTGCGATTGTTTGGGCATATGGAGAGAATGGATAATGAGCAATTGGTGAAAAAGATAACTAGATCTGATGTGAGAGATGTAAGGCTGAGAGGGAGACCACGAATAAGATGGATGGACAGCGTGAAAAAAGCGTTGGATGCGATAGGGATGTCTATTGAGCAATGAAAAGTGGCTGTGTGATTGACAGAAATGATTGGAGAGAAACTGTGAATGAATTAATGATGACACAGCCCTGAGGGGATATTCTCCCGCATATGGTCTGATCAGCTAATCATGTCAGGTGCGGGTAAAGGGATGGGTCTATTATGAAGTGACAGGTTAAACCAGCTCTGCTGTCGGGCCCTGCTGCGGATGTCACTGATTGCACTGCGCAGTTGACCCTCGTGCGGTGTGGTGTGGTGAGGATCTGTCCCTTCTCCCCTTTGGGGCTAAGATGAGAATGAATGTGTTTGAATGGATGAGTATATTGGGAGTGTATCGTTCTGTCTCGGCTACCTCCCTTTCCTTGGGGGATGCGGCCTAGGTATATAGATATAGAATAAATAGATTTTAACGTGGCTGCATCCAAATTTACTTTATCGGATACGTTTATGTGAAGCTACAGAATGTGGTGAATGTTTTTGGCGTATCAGATAAAGCCAGGATTCTGGGGGCCTGAATGATGAGTGAGTGGAAGCATGCTTCGGACTGGGAAAACTTAGGCAGTCTGGACGTGCTACTCCTCATCCTGCACTAGGATGGGAAAGGAGGTCCAGATGATGATGGTGATATGATATAATATATATAAATATATATATATATATATATATATATATATATATATATATATATATATATATATATATATATTGCCAGACGCCTCAATCCCATTCGGGGTGGCCACAAACAAATCGCCTCCACGTCGCCCTGTCCCCCGACATTTCACTGCCGCGCTACAAATTCACCCCCCCTCTCATATACCTCTCTACCCCATCCCTCCATCTCATCCTCGGCCTCCCCCTCCCTCTTCCCCCCTCCACCTCACTCACATACACTCTCTTCGTCAGTCTTTCACCCTGCATCCTCTCCACATGGCCAAACCACCTCAGTGTATTCCTCCTAACGCTTCCTATCACATCCACATCCACACCACAAAGCTCCTTTATATCCTCATTTGTCAGCCTGTCTCTCCATGTGACTTCACAGGCTCCTTTAAATAACTCATTTCCACTGCTCTCACTCTTGACTTGTGTCCCAGCAACGTCCAAGCTTCACTTCCATACGTTAGAGTTGGTATCACAATACTGTCATGTAGTATCTTTTTCACTTCCATGCTCAATTCCCTGCTTCTTATCACTGCTTTCAAGGAACCAGCAACCATTCTTCCCTGCTGTACCCTTTCAAGCACTTCACCCTCCAAACCTCTATCCTTACTCGTCACACTACCCAAGTACTTAAACATACTCACATTTTCCAATTCCTCACCATCCAACTTCGTTGTACATTCACTGACTTCACCTCTCTCAAAGACCATCACCTACTCTTCCCTACATTCACATTTAGATTCCGTTTCTTACACACTCTCCCAAACTCATCCACCAAACTTTGCAGCTCTCCTTCATCTTCACTCAACAACACAGTGTCATCTGCAAACAACAGTACAGGGAGTTTCCAAACAATACCCTCTCTCACCAGGGCCACTCCAACATCCACTACCCTACCTTGTACCTCTTTTATTACCCCATCCATGTACAGATTGAACAACCATGGAGACATGACACATCCCTGTTTCAACCCAACCTTCAAAGAGAAAAATTCACTCAGTTCGCCATCCACACGCACTGCAGCCTTAGCACCATCATACATACTCTTCACAGCATTCAACAATTTCTCATCAACTCCATATATTTTAAATACTTTCCACAATCCTTGTCTATCCACCCTGTCATATGCTTTCTCCAAATTCATGAGAGCCGCATACAACTTCTTTCTCTTCTCTAGAAACTTTTCCACTAAAGATCTAAAAATGAATATCTGATCTACACAACCTCTTCCCTTCCTAAAGCCTCCCTGTTCTTCTCCAACAAATTCCTCTGTTCTTTCTCTAATTCTGTCAATAAGTATCTTACCATACACTTTTCCTATTATACCAAGAAGACAGATGCCCCTATGATTGCCACACACTTTTTTTTCCCCTTTTCTTTTGTACAAGGGAATAATTATACCTGACTTCCAATCCTCTGGGACTCTACCTTCCTCCCAGGCCAATCTGCACATTTTCCATATCCATTCTACTACTGTCTCTCCCTCATACTTCAGCATTGCACCACACACTTCAGCAATTCCTGGGGCTTTCCCCAATTTAATTTTCTTCATTACTTCCACAACTTCTATCCTACTGAATTTCTTCCTGTCTTCTCACCTCCCTCCTTCTCCCAGCCATTTCCCGGCCACTTATTCTCACATTACTTCCATCCTCTTTGTTCAACAATTCCTTAAAGTCTTCTCTCCATCTGATCACTTTTTCTCCCTTCTCCATTAGTAATCTACCATTTTTATCTTTCACCCCTCTGCTATCTTCACTTCCACCCTGTCTTACTCTTTTCACCTCTTTCCAGAACATTTTCTTACAGTCCCTCCAATTTACACTCAAGTTCCTTCCAAATTCCTCATCTGCTCACTTCTTACTCTCTCTTACTAATCTTTTCACCTCTCTCTTTCTTTCTACATATAACTCTCTCTTCTGCCTCTCAACTTCTTCCACACCCCTATTACTCATCCATTCATTGTATGCTTTCTTCTTTTGTGCCACAGCCTGTCTCACCTCTTCATTCCACCACACTGTTCCTTGCACACCCCTCCGTCTTCTCTTCATCCCACACACCACATCACATACTGCACATATTTCTTCTGTAAATATCCTTCACACACCTTCCACGTCCCCCATCTGCTCCAATTCATATTTGCCCAATCGTTCCTCCACTTCTCTCTTATAGTCTGCCTTTTTCTCATCCTCTTTTAACCTTTCTACTCTCCTTACAAATACTCCTTCTTCCCGTCCTTCCATTCTTCTATTTCTCCATCCTAATTGGACCTTGATTCTGGCCACCACCAAGTAGTGGTCAGAAAGTCCACTCCCCCAACCTCTATAGGCTCTTGCATCCATTACACATTTTCGCATCCTTTCATCCACACACACATAAGCAATCATTGCCTTCCTTTCATTCAGTTCACCACCCACCCTTCTCATCACTCACCATGTATACCTGTGGATCATTTTGTGCCTGAAGAGGGTATTGGCTATCACCAACCCCCTCCCAGCACAAATGTCCACTAACGCACTGCCATTCTCATCTATCTCAGCAGGTACACTCCACTCACCAACTATTCCAGCCACCTTCACATTCCCTACTTTACCATTTATATCACCGATCAGAAACACTCTCTCATTCCTTCCAAACTTTTCCATGCACACTTCCACATTTGTCCAGAACTCTTCTCTCACTCTGCTTGCACGATCTTGCATTGGTGCATACCCACAAACAATTGCCCACATTTGTACTGCAACTTTCAATCTTACCCACACAATCCTTGACCCAACTGATCCATACTCTCTTATGCTCTTCTTCCATCTTTTACTCACAACTATACATACTCCTTCATTTGCCCTCTCATTCTCACCTAGTCCTGCACATATACCCCATCCATACTCCCAGTATCTCACACTCTCACCTTTCCATTTCGTTTCAGTTATTCCGCATACATCAACTTTCACACCTTCAAGCACCTGGAATCTCTCTTTCACCTCATCATTTGATCCCCTTACATTCCACGTTCCGATTACCATGTCCTTTGTCCGGTCCTTGGTCATCATCTCATATATATATATATATATATATATATATATATATATATATATATATATATATATATATATTTGTTATGCTAGATGTTTAAGGGTCAGCTTCCTGTCCCTTGAACGCTTAGTATGCAGCTGGGTTCTCTTTCTAGACTGGAGCTTAGACAAATAAGAGAGAGGCAGGACACAAAAACTCAAGGCAACAACCTTACACGTGTATTGACTAATTCTATTTGTGGAACAAGTAGATGTCACAACAACAGGAATCTGGGTAATTGTAAGTCATATACTGGTCTCGTAGTAACGCACAGAATACTAGTTGGTTAATAGTTCAGGATAGCAGGTGAATGACACAATAAATAGTGCTCATAGTATTTCGGGCACGAGGTATAGCTCGCTGTCATTTGGAGGGAAAGAGAAGCTGTACTTAGGCTGGGCAAGTTTTACACTGGTCTTGTAGTGCAGAGGAATTACACTATAAAGGCCGAGTCTGATGTTAACTGAAATCACTGCACTCTTATTAAATCTCTCTTCTTACCCTCACTGTGTCATTGTTTGCCCGGATCTTGATTAGCACATATTACTAGGCCTTGGACTTATATTCTATTGGAGATCACCTGCCCGATATTCTAGTCACTATCACACTGTCACTGCACTAGTCACTGTCACTCACTGTCAGTGGGGCAGCGGTGTGGTTAGTGAGGCGGAAGGAGGACTCACAGCCCGACTCCTGATGGAGGCTGAGTCCCGCATGTGGCCACAGAATCACTCGTAGGGGCGTCCTCTCTCGTCCGTGGCTAGGGGTGGCGAAGGGCCCTGCACTGTCAGGGCTGGGAGTTGGAGTGCGGCTCTCAAGGATGGGGCCGAACAGCTCCCTGAAACATGCACTCAGGTACCTGATGGAGGACGAGGGTCGTTGGTGTCGGGGTGGGGAGAGGCCTCGCCCAGGGGTCCTGGGGGCAGCTGCGGGGGGCCTGATGGCTGCAGCCTCCTGCCTTCGGGGACGCTGTCAGGAGTAAACTATGGTGTCTGTCATCATCGGAGTCCGTCAGGTAGGGTCCCTCTGGAGCCGGCTGGGTGTAGTACAACCCTGGGGATAGCACAGAGCCTCTCCATAGGTCCTCGGGACTGGGACCCTCCTCCTGGAGGATATCACGTCATCGGAGTGTGGCAGCACCTGAAGGAGTAGCTGCTGGCCGTCTCCTGCCGTAGGGCCCAGCTACTGGCTTTGGCCTTTGGGGGGCCCAGCTACTGGCCCTGGCCTTTTGGGGACCTGGCTACTGGTCTTGGGCTGTGAGGGGGAGCAGCTACCAGCCATCTCCTGAAGGAGGGGTGAGTGGCTACTGGTCGTCTCAAGGGCACCTTCGGAGCGGCTACCGGCTGTCTCAAGACGAAGGCGGGAGCAGCTACTGGTCGTCTCCTGAAGGAGGGGTGAGCAGCTACTGGCCGTCTCAAGGGCACCTTTGGAGCGGCTACAGGCCGTCTCAATACGAAGGGGGGACCAGCTACTGGCCATCTCCTGAAGGAGGGGTGAGTGGCTACTGTCCGTCTCAAGGGCACCATCAGAGCAGCTACAGGCTGTCTCAATAAGAAAGCGGGACCGGCTACTGGCCATCTCCTGAAGGATGGGTGAGTGGCTCTTGTCCGTCTCAAGGGCACTTTTGGAGTGGCTACCGACTGTCTCCTGAAGAAGGGGTGAGCAGCTGCAGGCCGTCTGAAGAAGTAAAGAAGGGCACAGCTACCGGCCATTGTTGGGGTGCTGCCAGGAGCTAGAGTAATTGCTCCACCCCGATCCAGTCGAGGGTCATCTCGCCCGCAAGGTAGTCTCCATTTCCTGCTATGGCAGCAGCTGGCAAATTACGGGTCATAGAGGCGCGCGGCCCCGGCGGACTTATATCCCAGTCGCCCGGGGTCAAGTCGTGCTCAGTCTGCCTCTTTGTAGGCTCCTCCTGGGGGTATTGTGTTGCCCTCGGTCGCTATTCCTGGCATTTTAATATAACTATATATATAACTATATAACTATATAACTATATATATATATATATATATATGTTTTAATTTGGGTGTTCAGCACTTACAGGGGAAAAAAAATGGATATTTAGGTGGGCAAAGTATGCAATAGATTCCACTTTACAAACAAAGCTTTCAGACAAAAATTTATGGGTTTTTATCAATGCCAAGTCGTGCCTCACTAACCCTGGATTCTGTAAATCTAACTGATCTGAGTGCGTGGAGGGTATGGTGAAGAAAGGTAAAAATAAACAATGTGGTACAAAAAGAAACAATAATTTTGAGCTATACAACAAGCATAGTCAGTTTTTACATGTGGGATTTTTTGGTCGAGTCGTAGAGGGACCACTGTTGTAGTCCATTGCCAGTTTCACTGCCTGTTCAGCAGCGTCACTGACCACTTTGAGGTGGGCCATGACATTAGGAATGGGGCAGAGGTCATTGATGCTTGTTGAAGTATCCAGCGTCAAACACTGGAAGAGGTTTTTCGACTTCTGGGTGACAAACTTAGAGATTCTCAGATCCTGTGCCTTATCAATCGTCATGTTCAAACGGTGCAGACCCTTATTCCTCAGGAGTGCTGTGGTCCTGTTTTTTCAGCATTTCCTGCTTTTCCTCGCAGAGACTTCGTCAGAATACATGGCTAATGGAGCCAGGTCCTCACTGAGGTACCAGAGGTGGCTTTTGACTTTGTCTAGTGCCTTCTTTGCTGCAGTGGGATTCACCTCTTTGAATTCTTCAATCTTCTTCAGGAGACTGAGGTCATTGATCAAAGCATGAACAGCATTTAGGGCTTCAAACCAGTGCATCACATAGATGGTGATGAAGAAGACACAGATGCGTTTGATAGCCTCCTTTTGATGCCATGTGAAGAGGAAGGAGGCTGCATCCTTCAGTTGATTTCTGAAAAGGAAGATCTTGAGGCAGTAAAGGCCTTTGGCCATCCAACGTGCTCTGTGATAGACACTTGGACGTTGAAAGGTCATCAGTGCTGGCTTCTTGCCGAGAAAAGCCAAAGACAGCTGGAGGAGCTCAAGGTAGTCATCACGGGGTTGCACACGATCCATGTGGCTAAGTATGAAGTGTTCAATGTCCTCGGC